>NC_091761.1:53582000-53905500 GCF_029378745.1 Bos indicus | reverse complement strand
TGCATGTATAAGACTGATAAAAGATAAAACCCTACATCTCATTAAGCCTAGATGAGTTCTTTCAATATAGAATTATAAAATATGAATCTAAGTGAAAATAAGCACTGAATTAGAGTTTAATTGGAAGCATCTTCTGTAAAGATAATAGGGCATCTTAGATGCAATGGTAACTTCAAGTCAATGAAATACATGCATGCGTGCTCAGTCATGTCTAACTCTTCGCAACTGTATGGACTGTAGTTCACCAGGTTCCTCTGTCCATGGGATTTTTCCAGGCAAGAATACTGGAACAAGTTGCCATTTCCTCGTCCAGGGGATCTTCCTGACTCAAGGATCGAAACCTCATATCCTGTGTCTTCTGTATTGGTAGGTGGATTCTTTACCACTGCACCATCTGGGAAGCCCTCAATAAAAAACAGTATATTCTTTAGAATGATGACTTTTTATCAGAAGTAAGATAAAATTATCTCTAGAAACTGTGATATCCCAGGAAAAGCACTGAGTGGTGATCAAGAGGTCGAGGTGTGACACTGACTTGTTAGAAGACTTTAAGTAGCAATTAAATTTTGCTTTATTTTATTGGTCATGCATGTTAAGTCACTTTTGTCATGTCTGACTCTGTGGACCCTATGGAATAGAGCCTACCAGTCTCCTCTGTCCATGGGAATCTCCAGGAAAGAATACTGGAGTGGGTAGCCTATCCCTTCTCTGGTGCAGCTTCCTGACCCAGGAATCAAACCGGGGTCTCCTGCATTGCCAGCAAATTCTTTACCAGCTGAGATACCAGAGAAGCTCTTAAAATACAGTACCAACTCTTAAGTCAATGAAGCCATCTGTTTAGGTACTAGAGATAATATGATCCTTTTAGAAAATCTATGGAAACAAATAACATATGTCCTCCTGTTTCTGTGATGATAGAAAAATAGACATTATTAAAATCAAATAGAAACTAAGTGCTATCATTTCCTTGACTATCATATATGAAGTATAATCCTTGATACTCTCTGTTATGTGCTTCTATCTTATTGTGTCATAACATGTATTATATTAGCATTTTACATTATGTCTTTATTAACTATGGTCCTTCTCTCAATCAAGAACACAATGAAAGCAAAAGACTGGTCTGGTTTCTTTACTACTGTATCTTTGTTTCTCCTAAGGAGTGTCTGATATATGAAAGGTATTTTCTATTAAAAAAAACTGTGTGTAATGGTCTAATAAATTAGATGTTTAAGCAAAAATATTGAGCACTATATAAATACAATATATTGTGAGAATGACACAAAGGATGACATGAACCTTACTCTATATTTTCCAAGGCAAATATGTATAGGGCATATTTATTTACTTGGGAGTGAGTCCACTTATCTGTGATGTCCAGCAGAGATGTTTTCATTTGAAAAGACAAGAGTTAAGAAAATCAGACTTGATCTTTCTTCTTTATTCTTCCTTCTCTTGTTTTCCATCATATTCTGACATAGTTTAAAAGAAATTTTAATGTCATGTATTCTATGAAATGGAACACTTTAGTGATGGCTTTAAGAAGAATTTTGAGAGTAATTTTTATATCATATGTACTGAAACTTAAATTACTCTGTTTTCTTTTAAATTGCTATGGTGATGTGCCTCTGTTATAAACTCTCAAAAAGAGAGGTTTTTTACTGCCTTGTAGTTCTGTGTCTTGCTTAATTTTGGAATATGCATTTTAGCTCTCAGTGAAATTACTAATCTTTTTTCAAAACAACTGAATTTGAACAAGCTGTTGTTTAACTATTTTCTTTAGATTTATATCTTTGCATAATCTATATATAAATAATTATTAATAATTTTATATGTCTTTGTGTTTGTAGTACATGCTTGACCTTAAGGTAAAGAATTTAGAAAATGTCATTATTAAATAAATAATGAAAATAAATAAATAAATAAATAATGTGTACCACACTGCAGTATTCTTGCCAGGAAAATCCCATAGACAGAAGAGCCTTACGGGAGACACGATGGAGTGACTGAACACACACACACACACACACACACGGACATTTAGAGAAAATTGATCTTTGAAGTGTTTTGTTTGGTTTGCAATAAATACATTGCAAAGTGATGATATTTCACTTCTGGATATGTATTTAATCATAATCACAGAATTGGTCAAATTTTTAAACTGTCAGACAAACATTTTTCATGTTTTTTCTTCTGATTATGCAAGTTTATATAGAGAAGACATTAAAGAAGGTCTGCCAGTTAACCTTTATAATTTTCAAAGCTATCTCAAGGTCTCAGTCTCTTCACAGATCATAACCTTGTCCTGGTGAATAGGCTTTGGTAACTCAATGAAGCTATAAGCCATGTCGTGCAGGGCCACCCACGACGGATGGGTCACAATTAAGAGTTCTGACAATACATTGAGGAGGGAATGGCAAGCTGCTCTAGTATTCTTGCTGCAAGAACCCCATGAACAGTATGAAAAGTGCTGGAGAAGACGCTTGAGAGTCCCATGGACTGCAAGGAGATCAAACCAGTCAATCCTAAAGGAAATCAACCTTGAATAGTCATTGAAAGCTGAAGCTCCAATACTTTAGCAAGCTGATGTGAACAGCCTAATGAGTTTCTAATGAATTCAGTAGAAAAGACTGATGCTGGGAAAGAGTGAAGGCAAAAGAGAAGAGGGCGGCAGAGGATGAGATGGTTGGACAGCATCTCCGATTCAATGCACATGAGTTTGAGCAAACTCCAGGAGATACTGAAGGACAAGGAAGGCTGGTGTGCTGAGTCCTTGGGTGACAAAGAGTTGGACATTACTGAGCAACTGAACAAGAGCAAACAAGGTCTCAGACTACTTCCACTGAGGTAAACATTAATGCATTAAGCATATTTCTCAAGGATTTAACAAAAGTTGAACATGCTCTTTCCTCTCATCAAAAGTCTAAATTATTCAGGCCATAAAAATAGTGCTAACAACAACCAACATTTTTATGTCCTAACTACTTGTCACTAAGCACCAACACAACTATGCATAATAAGGCACTCAGTACTCTATATACGTTCCTTCATTGAATCTGCAAACAACCTTATGAAGTAGGGTAATATTTTAGAGTCTAGGTAAAGTGATATGAAGAGACATATTGAAAAAAACCTACAGATTTTGTCCTTTGTTTTCTCCTTTATTTTTTTTCTTTCTGTTTTATTGAGATATAATTGACATACACTCCTTTACTTATACACAGAACACCATTACTGACACTTTAGGCCACCAGATGTGTGGGGCTTTTTCCCCCACATCAAAGCAATTCATGACATCAACTGGGTGTCCTACAATTTAACTCAGTTCTGGAAATGGGTCAGATACCACAGGTTGAAGATCAGTTCCGCAAGAATGCTTCCACAACACTTTAGATACCAAGGGATAGTAGGTTCCCAGAGTACCCACAACTTTTGTCTGATTGGCTACACATCTGAAATTTTCACAATCCCCTCCTTGATTAATAATAATTTGCTAGAGTGGCTCACAGAGCTCAGAGAAACACTTAATTACATTCATGAGTTATTAAAGAATAAGATAAATGATACAGATGAACAGCCAGATGAAGTAATACATAGGCTGGGAGTTTCCCAAGTAGAAGAGGTTTTGTCCCTGTGAAGTTGGGATGTGTCACCCTGAATATGGATGTGTTCATCAACCTGGAAGCTTCCAGACCCCTACTCATAAAATATTTTGGAGGTTTCTTCACATAAGAATAATCAATTACTGGCATAATTGATTGCTACTTCCATCTCTAGCCCCACTCTCCTCTTTGGAGGATGGTTGTAAAGCTGAAAATACCAAGCTTTCAATCATGGTTTGATCTTTCTGATGACCACCCCATATCTAAGAACTACCCAGGGGCTCATCTAGAGTCACTACAGTAGAACATGTGCTCCTGGTGTTATTATATAAGAAAGTACAAGGGTGTTAGGAACTCTGTGTCAAGAACTAGGAGCACAAACCCATATTCTGTTACCTCACAAGAGGCAATGAGACTTACCTTAAAAGGACTTGAAACACAGGTACTTCCAATTCTAGATCCCAGAACCTGACATGGGTGCTATAAAGAAATACCATGAATAATTAATTATTTTACAAAATACAACTGTGTCATTACATAGAAATTTTTATTACAATGAAATGTAACTAGTTAAAACTACTACTATAGTTATTCCTAATAATACTGTGTCTCAAACAACTTATTTAAGAGAACTTAAACTGATGTAGACTTGAGAAAATACCAAAGTAGACTAGCCAGTATAAGCAGATCTTTAAGTTGAATAACGAGAACGCCAATATATTTTCTTTTATTATTCTAAAAAAACACACACACGATAAATTTCAGAATGAATGACATCTAGTTTGATTGCCAGGCATGAAAAATGTAGAAAAATAAAACATTGAGGAGGAAAGAACCAATCAATTGAAATCAGACACAATTTACACTGATATTAGAAATTAGAATTTTAAAACCATTGTAATTGTACTGTATATGTTCAAAATGCTAAGACCTAGAAAATATTATTTTAAAGACTAAAATCAAATTTCAAGAAATACAAACCACAATGCATATGATGAAAAATATACAACATTAGCTTAATATAGTATGCTAAGTGCTAAGTTGCTTCAGTCGTGTCCGACTCTGTGCTACCCCAGAAACGACAGCCCACCAGGCTCCCCCGTCCCTGGGATTCTCCAGGCATGAACACTGGAGTGGGTTGCCATTTCCTTCAGAAATTACAAAAGAAAATATTAGTGAACTTAAAGATATAGTCATAGAAGTAGCCAAATTCTATCATCTAGTGGAATAATCCAAAGTGAAACACACAAGAAAAAAATTAAGAAAATGAACATTAGAGCTGTGTAACAATTCAAATGATCTAATGCATGTAATTGATATTTCTTAATTAGATGAGAGTGGGGAGACAGAAAAATCTTGAAGAAAAAGTTCTAAATTTGATTAAAACTATAAACCTATAAATCCAACAAATTTAATGTGCTGTAAATACAACAAACTTGAAGAAAGCTACAACCATACAGAATATAACCGAATAGATAAAACAAGGCAAGGGAGGGGAAAGAAAAAAAAAAAAAAAACTTAGAAACAGCCAAAGCCAAATGACACATTATTTACAGAGAATCAAGATATTGTGTTAGCAGAGTTCTCATCAGACATAATGCATGGTGAGAAAATAATGCATTAATGTCTTCAAATACTGAATTAAAAATAAAATCAGCTTATTATGAGTAAAAATATATTTCAAAAACAAAGGGGAAAGAAAGGTGTTTCATCAGATATTCAAACCTGAAATAATTCTTCACCAACAGACATGTACTATAAAAAATGGTGAAAGACATCCTTGAGCAGAAGACAGAATCTACACAAAGGTGGCAAAAAAGAACCAGAACTTACAACTAAATGGATAAATATATGATTTATTTTTAATATTTAAATCTAAAAAAATAATCACAACTTCCACATCTAGAAAGATGAAACAAATGTGATTTTTTTTCTACTTCTCAATTAAATGGAGCTATGCATTCTGTACATTATATCCATAGCATATATAAAGTGTTTCTGAAAGATAGAAAGAAGGCACAATGGCTAGAGATCTCAAGATCAAAGAGATAGATGTGCTCAAAAAGACTGAAGTTATTAGGAAGTAAATCCAATAAAACACGTCCAGAGTTTGTTATTCTGAAAACTGAAAATCAGTGATTAAAATAGTGAACTAAATAAATGGAGAGACATAGTGTGCTTATGGACTGGAGGATTCAACATAGTAAAGATATCAATTCTTCCCAAATTGATTAAGTTAAATGCATTTATTATCAATAATCAAAGATTGGTAGAAATAGACAAAACTATTATAAAATTTATACACCAAGAAAAAGGAAGAAACTTAAATTGCTTAAAATGTTTTGAAAAAGAACAAAGTAGGAAGAATCAGAATACATAACCTCAGATATGCAGATAACACCACCCTTATGGCAGAAAGTGAAGAAGAACTAAAGAGCCTCTTGATGAAAGTGAAAGAGGAGAGTGAAAAAGTTGGCTTAAAGCTGAACATTCAGAAAACTAAGATCATGGCACCCGGTCCCATCACTTCATGACAAATAGATGGGGAAAGAGTGGAAACAGTGGCTGACTTTATTTTTCTGAACTCCAAAACCACTGCAGATGGTGACTGCAGCCATGAAATTAAGACATTTATTCCTTGGAAGGAAAGTTATCACCAACCTAGACAGCATATTAAAAAGCAGAGACATTACTTTGTCAACAAAGGTCCATCTAGTCAAAGCAACATTTTTTCCAGTAGTCACACATGGATGTGAGAGTTGGACTATAAAGAAAGCTGAGAGCCGAAGAATTGATACTTTTTAACTGTGGTGTTGGAGAAGACTCTTGAGAGTCCCTTGGACTGCAAGGAGATCCAACCAGTCCATCCTAAAGAAGATCAGTCCTGGGGGTTCATTGGAAGGACTGATGCTGAAGCTGAAACTCCAATATTTGGCCACCTGATGTGAAGAGCTGACTCATTGGAAAAGACCCTGATGCTGGGAGGGATTGGGGGCAAGAGGAGAAGGGGACAGCAGAGGATGAGATTGTTGGATGGCATCACCGACTCGATGAACATGGGTTTGTGTAGATTCAGGGAGTTGGTGATGGCCAGGAAGGCCTGGCATGCTGCGATTCATGGGGTCGCAAAGATTTGGACATGACTGAGCAACTGAATTGAACTGAACTGAACTGAATGTCAGCTATTTGGTTCAGTTCAGTTCAGCCACTCAGTCCTGTCTGACTCTGCAACACGTGGACTGCAGCACACCAGGCTTCCCTGTCCGTCACCAACTCCCAGAGCTTGCTCAAGCTCATGTCCATCGAGTCACCATGTGCAGTGATTTTGGAAAGATTTTAAAAACTAAAGTCTCTCAATGTTTCCATTGTTTCCACATCTATTTGCCATAAAGTGATGGGACTGGATGCCATAATCTTTGTTTTTTTAATGTTGAGTTTTAAGCCAGCTTTTTCACTCTCCTCTTTCACCTTCATCAAGAGGCTCTTTAGTTCCTCTTCACTTTTTCCCATAAGGATGGGGTCATCTACATACCTGAGGTTATTGATATTTCTCTTGGCAAATTTGATTCTGGCTTGTGCTTCATCCAGCCGGGCATTTAGCATGATGTTCTGCATATAAGTTAAATAAGCCGGGTGACAATATGCAATCTTGACATACTCCTTTCCTGATTTGAAACCAGTCCATTGTTCCATGTCCGGTTCTAACTGTTCCTTCTTGACCCTCTTACAGATTTCTCAGGAGGCAGGTAGGGTGGTCTGGTACTCCCATATCTTCAGGAATTTTTCACACTTTGTTGTGATTACACAGTTGAAGGCTTTAGTGTAGTCAACTAAGCAGAAGTAGATGTTTTTCTGTAAGTCTCTTACTTTTTCAATGATCCAGTGGATGTTGACAATTTGATTTCTGTTTCCTCTGCCTTTTCTAAATCCACTTGAACATCCAGAAGACTCATCTCACCTACTGATTAAGCCTAACTTGGAGAATTTTGAGCATTACTTTGCTAGCCTGTGACATGAGTGAAACTGTGTGGTAGTTTGAACATTCTTTGGCACTGTCTTTCTTTGGGATCGGAATGAAAACTGACCTTTTCCAGTTCTGTAGCCATTGCTGAGATTTCCAAATTTGCTGGCACATTGAGTGCAGCGCTTTTAACACCATATCTTCTAGGATTTGAAATAGGTCAACTGGAATTCCATCACCTCCACTAGCTTTGTTTGCAGTGATGCTTCCTAAAGCCCATTTGACTTCACATTCCAGGATGTCTGGCTCTAGGTGAGTGATCATACTATCATGGTTATCTGGATTAAAATCTTTTTTTTTTTTTTTTGTATAGTTCTTCTGTGTATTCTTGCCACCTCTTCTTAATATCTTCTGCTTCTGTTCTGTCCTTTATTGTGCCCATCTTTGCGTGAAATGTTCCCTTGGTATCTCTAATTTTCTTGAAGAGATCTCTAGTCTTTCCCATTCTATTGTTTTCCTCTATTTCTTTGCATTGATCACTTAGGAAGGCTTTCTTATCTCTCCTTGCTATTCTTTGGAACTCTGCATTCACTCAGAGTTCCATGCATAGATATATCTTAGCTTTTCTCCTTTGCCTTTCACCTCTCTTTTCTCAGCTGTTTGTAAGGCCTCCTCAGACAACCATTTTGGCCTTTTGCATTTCTTTTTCTTAGGGATGGTTTTGATCACCACCTCCTATACATTGTTAGGAACCTACATCCATAGTTTTTCAGGCACTCTATCAGATCTAATCCCTTGAATCTATTTGTCACTTCCACTGTATAATCATAAGGGGCTTCATTTAAGTCATACCTGAATGGTCTGGTGTTTTTCCCTACTTTTGTCAATTTAAGCCTTAGCTACAATAATCAAGACTGGGTTTCCCAGGTTGCTAGTGGTAAAGAACCTGCCTGCCAATGCAGGAGCCATAAAACATGCGGGTTCAATCCCTGGGTTCAGAAGATCCCCTGGAGAAAGACATGGCAACCCATTCCAGTATTTTTGCCTGGTTAATCCCATGGACAGAGGAGCCTGGCAGGCTCCAATCCATAGGGTCCACAGAGACAGACATGACTGAAGTGGGTTAGCACAGCACGTACAATCAAGACTATGTGCCAGATAAACAGACAGAGACCATGGAATTGAACAGAAAACCCAAAAATGAACCCACACAAATAAGTCCAAACAGATTTTTATTCAGGTGAAAAGCTAATTCAGTGGAGATAGTGCTTAAAGTACTGGACATCTGTAGATTAAAAAAAAAGAACAGAACCAAAGTTTCATGACTTATAAAAAATTAGTTCAAAATGGATTGTGGATTTAAATGTAAAACTATAAAATACCTAAGGGGGTGGAGGTGAAACTAAGGGAGATTTTTGATAGCTAGGACTGGGAAAAATGTTCTTTGACTTGATGCCAAAATCACATTTTATAAAATATAAACAGATAACTTATACTACATCAAAACTTAAAACTTTGGCTCTGCTCACTACCCTGATAAAAGAGTAAAAATATATTCTACAAAGTGGGAGAAATATTTGCAAACCATTTGTCTGGCAAAAGACCAATACCTAAAGACATAAAAAACTTTCAAAACTAAAGAGTAAAAAAGCAAATAATATAGTTAGAAAATGGACAAAAAACAGAGTCATTCCATTGAAAAGAATATACAGCTGACAAATAAGCACTTGAAAGTATGTTAAACATCTTTAGAGATTAGAGAAATGAAAATTAAAACCACAATGAGATATCATCACTCTTCAATCAAAATAACTAAAACAAAATTAGTGTCAACATATGCTGGTAAAGCTACAGATGTGAAAGGGCCAGATGGGAAATCCAACCTCTTGTTCCTTCCTATTGCAAATCAGCTGAAGCTGATCTCAGCCTGGGAGAGCAGAAAGATCTGATGATAAGTAAACTCAAAATTTTGACAATTAAAAAGAATTGGACTATTTTCTAAACTGAGATGGTTTCAATTCAATTCAATTCAATTCAATTCAAAGTGGCCACAAACTATATTAATCAGAAATGTACTGGAACTGGACCAAATCTGAGACTGAAGATCTAGCCTGTATTGAATCTATATTGGGAACAGTGAAAGATAGTTTCTTTATGATTATTTACTTTTAATAATAACTTGTAAAATATTGTGTGACTCATAATAAACACAAGATTGATGAGGAATCATTCAAAACAGTTAAAATACTCACTTTTGACAGAGAATTTCAGAAACTGAAACATGAATACCGTCAAGTATTATACAATTAATAGATCCACCTCCTCCCTATTATTTTTTTAAAAACAATCCCTGTAAAAGAGGTATCCAAATATTCTCTGCAACACAGAGCCACTTAAAGATACTGCTCCTGGTGATAATGGACCTGTTGATGCATTTTTGTATTTAACCAAGAGCCTTGTATTAGAATGACCTTTAAATATTAAGAACATTTATAATAGAAAAAGTCATTGCCTTTTGTAAATATAATTGAAAGTACTTCAGTCCTTTCAATCTGCAAATAAACATGTCTCTATTGGCAGCTTTAGTAGTATTGCTTAAAGTGGTATTTTCACAACTGCCCCTCATGAGAACCCTGCATAGGGAGTCAGCAACTTCAGATTCTTTTTTCACCTTGTTTCTGCCTTAGCACATTACTCTAGAAATACTACTTAACCTGCCTCTCTTCTCTTTCCACATTTTTTAAGACATATATTACAGCTACACCAAATAGGCCAGAAAATCATTTTCTAGTGCCAGGCATATATTCATGGTGTAGTTTCTCAATATCTGGAGGCATGCTTTATCCTGTGCTTGAAGGAGACTGATGTGAAAGATTTAAAGTTGCCTAGAAACAAGCAATGGAAACCAAAGTTTAAAAAAAAAAATCCCATTTCTTCCAGCAGAGAATGAAAATAAAGAGCACATTTAATGAAAACTGTGCATGATATCTGTGCAGTAAAGGGCAAAAATCTACAGAATAAATTAGAGAATACATAAGTAAATTTAAGAGATTTACCTCGTTCATAGATTAGAAAGTATTAGTTTCTCAGCCGTGTCTGACTCTTTGTGTCCCCGTGGACTGCAGCCCACCAGGCTCCTCTGTGCATGGGATTCTCCAGGCAAGAATACTGGAGTGGGTTGCCATGTCCTCCTCCAGGCAAACTTCCCAACCCAGGGATCGAACCAGGTCTCCTGCATTGCAGTCAGATTCTTTACTTTCTGAGTCATCAGGGAAGCCCCTCATAGATTAAAAGCTTCAATATTTTTTTTAAGCTCTCAATTCTTTTTGAATTTATCGAAAATATAGATTCAATTTCATCTCAATTTAAATCTCAGCAGACTTCTTTTTAAATTGGCAAGTTGGAAGATGCTAGAATAACCAAGCATTCATATGGGGAAAAATTTCCATTTCACATGATACACAAAAATAATTTAATAGGCAAATTCATAAAGACACAAAGTACAACAATAGTTGTCAGGAATTTAGCAGGAGAGGAGAACAGAGATATTGTCTAATGGATAAGAGTTTCAGTTTGGGATGGTGAAAAAATTCTGGAAATGGATAGTTGTAATGGTAGCTCAGCAATCTGAATGTATATAATACTAATAAATTATATACTTAAGATGGCTAAAATCATCAGTTTTATGTCTTTGTATTTTACCAAAATCTCAATTAAAAAGAAAAAAATGGAATTGAGTCTTTGGAAAGCAGTGTGGCCCTCATAGCAATCTCTCGTTCTAACTAATGTGTGACTTATCAAGTAGAATGAGATATCAAAACCACTGCCTTTCTTAAAGACTTGGAATAAATGACTGAATAAAATAATGCTTAAAGACTTTAAAGTATACACCAAACTGGTGGAATAAAAAAATGCAAATCAAGTATATGTTAGAAATATATGCTTGGAACTATTTTTAAAAGTGAAGCAGCATAATTTCCATTAGATTGAGACATCATACTCCCTTGAAATTTCAAACTTGGCATCCTACATATAGGCATTTTAATGTATGCCTATTATAATAAAACTATTAAAATAATTCAAGGTGAATGATATAAAATAATATATAATTATTTTTATTCACCTTGAATAAAAAATAATTCAAGGTGAATGATTTTACAAGATGAATGTAAAAGATAAAAATTTGAAACTTCTAGAATTAAAGAGAAAAATATTTTTGTGATGTTAAGATAGACAAAGTTTTCTAGAGAACACAGAGGCCCCCAAAAAATGGTAAATAAGACTTAAACCACAACCAGATGTATATTCATTGAAAGGAAAAATTAAGAAAATAAAAACATAAGCCAAAGAATTGGATATTAATACTTGCAGTAACTATATGTGATATAGTATCTAGTATCTATATGTGATATCTCGTATCTAGAAAATATATATGTATATTTTTATATACATATATATTTATAAAACTCAATAATAAGAAAACAAATGGGCAAACAACTTGACAGACACTTCCTCAAGAACATACAACTGGCCAATAAACTTGGGCAGTTCAGTATTCCACTCCAGTACTCTTGCTTGGAAAATCCCATGGACGGAGGAGCCTGGTAGGCTACAGTCCATTGGATCGAGAAGAGTCAGACAGGACTGAGTGACTTCACTTTCACTTTTCACTTCCATGCATTGGAGAAGGAAATGGCAACCCACTCCAGTGTTCTTGCCTGGAGAATCCCAGGGACAGGGGAGCCGGGTGGGCTGCTGTCTATGGGGTCGCACAGAGTCATACACAACTGACGCGACTTAGCAGCAGCAGCAGCAGTTCAGTATTATTCATCATGAAAATGCAAGTAAAAGCCACATTACTAGGATTGCTAAAATTAAAAAGAATGACAGTACTAAGCGTTAATGCATATGGAGCCACTGGAACTCCCATTGTTTGCTGGTGAAATAGAAACTGGTACCATCACTTGGAAAACTACTTGGCAGTTCATTATAAAGTTAAAATATACCTACCCCATGATTGAGAAAATTCACTCTAAAATACTTTTCCCAAGATAAATCAAAACCTGTGCTCCCTAAAATATTGGTACAAGAATATTTATTACAGGTTTATTTATAATACTGAAAACTGGAAACAAATTAAAATGTGAACGAGTAAACAAATTGTGGATATTAATACAAGGGAATAGAAATCATTTAGGGCAAATCAAACAAGATATTCACATTTTAACTTAAATATAGCTGTAGAACAGGAAAAATTGGTAATAGAAATTAAATAAATTATTACCTTGCATTGGGGAGAAACCAAATATAAGAGACTAAATGTAAAGGTGTAAATGAGGAAATGCTCTGAGGTGACTGAAATGTTTTTGCTTATAGTGTGGTCACAGAGATATTTATTTGTCAAAACTCATTCCACTGAAAACTTCACATCTATGCTTTTTATCCAAATTACACTTTGTGATGGCTAATTTTATGTGTCAGCTTGAAAGTTATTTGTTGGTGAGATTAACATATAAATTGGTGGTTTGAATAAAGTCAATTGCTCTCCATAATGTGGGTAGGTTTCATTCAGTTAGGTGAAGGCCTGAATAAAGCAAAAAGACTGGCGTCCCTAGCAACAGGAGTGCATTTCTCCAGCTGACTGCCTTTAGACTTCATTTGCACCATTGGCTTTCCTGGTTCTGCAGCATGTTGGCCTAACCTGCCAACTGTGGATCTGCAAGGTTCCATATTGTGTGAGCTAATTCCTAACTAAATCTCTCTCTTCCCCTCATATAAATATATACATATACACAAGCACACTTCTTATTTTTTTCTCTGGTAAATATTAATATATACCTCAAGTTCATTAAATAATATAGAGCAAATTCTCTAGAAACACTATGCTAATACAAGGGAATCCTTCCAAGACAGTAGATTTCATTCCAAGCCAGGATTCAGGGTGTACAACTTGTGTTTGTGCTCAGTTGTATCCAACTCTTTGTGACGCTTTGGACTGTAGCCCACTAGGCTCCTCTGTCCAAGAGATTTTTTTCAAGCAAGAATACTGTAGTTGGTTGCCATTTTCTCCTCCAGGGGATCTTCCCAACCTAGGAATTCAACCCACCACATATCCTGTGTCCCCTGCATAGCAGACAGATTTTTTACCCACTGAGCCATCGGGGAAATCAAAACTATTCCATTTTTCTTTATGAATCTTGCATAATCCAGCTACTGGTAAAATTAAGTTTGAGCTTTCATTCTGCCAACTTCCTCCTTCCTAAAGATTCTGACTCACTATCCTCCGTGGAATCTACGTCTCCTTAGCTATTTTAGTTTGTCCCTACTCTGAGACCATATTCACTCAGGCTAAGCTTCTACAACAGATTCCTACTGCTCTACATGAACTTTCTGGGTCATGGCTGGAAGTACTTGGCTCCTCCATTCTGTCAGTGTCTAAATACAATGTCTGCATTCCTAGTACTATGTACCTGAAATTCCTGATTACCTGTTGGTTTTTCAGTTCAGTTCTGTTCAGTCGCTCAGTCATGTCCGACTCTTTGCGACCCCATGGACTGCAGCACGCCAGGCTTCCCTGTCCATCACCAACTTCTGGAGGTTTTAGCCACTGTTTTCTGCCAGGTGTCTTGAAATCTTGCTTTATGTAGGCATAGTTGAAGAACCAGCCAATACCTGTGGAGGATTCATTTTGATATTTGGCAACTAATACAATTATGTAAAGTTTAAAAATAAAATAAAATTAAAAAAAAAAAAAGAAAATTTGCATACAGATTATTGTATCCACTTTTCTGGAGTTCCTTCTCTCCAAGATGTTTCTTCCACAAGCTTCATTCATTTTCTCAGTTCTAGGCTCTTACTTGTACTTGGCCATTTTTTGTTTTGGCTCTATTCCTAGGAACTGAAGGTTTCCCTCATAGCTCAGTCGGTAAAGAATCTGCCTGCAATGCAGGAGGCCCGGGCTCGATTCCTGGGTCAGGAAGATCCCCTGGAGAAGGAAATGGCAACCCACTCCAGTATTCTTGCTGGAGAATCCCATGAACAGAGGAGCCTGGCAGACTACATCCATGGAGTCACAAGAGTTGGTCATGACTTAGCAATTAAACCACTACCACCAGGAACTAAAAATTGCAAAACACCTTTAGATGAAAAAGCCAAAATACATGAATAAGATCATTCACTCCCTTTCTCTTAAAGGAAGGAGCCCTACACCCAGCCTGTCTTCAGTTGCATGGCTTTTTCCATATTCAGTAATTATTTCCAGAATACAGCTAGAACCAAGTTTACCAGTGCACAATCTTTAAAAACATAAATTTTATTTTTTTTTGATAGGTAGATATAAGAAAAACTTTATTACCATCTATAAAATACAGGTCTCTGAGAATGACTACATTTAGGAAGGTCAAAAAAACCCTCCTCTAATCTCTTGAAGTTTAACTTCCTTTCCTTTACAACAACAACAACAACAACAAAAACATAAATTTTATTAAGTCACTTACCCAAGCCTTAAAAATTTTCAATGACTTCCAACTACACTTTGAACAAATTGAGATACCTAGCCTTGACCTAAAAGGACTGCATTATCTGACTCTGCCTGTCTGGCCTGGTTCACCTAGAGTCTCTGTTGCACATTCTTTTTAGTTACTTAGCCACATGTCCCTTCTTGCAACTCTTAAAAAATAACACTACTATATATGAAATAAACAAGGACATACCGTATAGCATGGGGAACTATAATTCACTATCTTGTAATAACCTATAATGGAAAAGAATTTAAAAAGTATAGATATGTGCCCATATGTATATAACCAAATAATCACTTTGCTGTATAGTTGAAAATAACACAATATTGTAAATCAACTATTTTTGTTGTTGTTGTTTAGTTGCTAAGTCATGTCTGATTCTTTGGTGACCCCCATGGACTGTAGCCTGCCAGGTTCCTCTATCCATTGGATTTCCCAGGCAGGAATACTGGGAATGAGTTGCCATTTCTTTCTCCAGAGAATCTTCCCAACCCAGGGATCAAATCCATGTCTCCTGCATTGGCAGGTGGATTCTTTATCACTAAGCCTCCTGGAAAGCCCCATAAATCAAATATACTTCCATTAAAAACCCAAACCAGAAAAATCTAAGCTCCTTAGTGGCCTTTATTTTTGCTACCTTCTCACCTCTGCTTGAAACACTCTTCTCTCTTTTATTAGATTGATTATTTCTTCTCGTGATTGGCCATGACTGACATCAATGTAGCCTTTTCAGAGAGGCCCTCCTTGATCACATTAGTAATTTCATACTCTTTTGTTATTCACTATTTCTGTACATTATTTTTCACTTTATTATTTCAGTGTGTATCATAATATAATAAATTACAAAGCAAAATCACACCTGAAGAAATGAAGAAAGTGAAGAAGAAATAAGTAGGATTTAACTAAGCAGAGAAAGAGAATACAATTACAACATTTGCAAAGTCACTGACATGCAGAGACTAGTGAAGATACTCACGTCTGAGGACTGGAAATGATAGCAAATACATGTTTTTGTTTTTGTTTTTACAAAAGTCAAGTCACTTTGTAAAATATTACAAGTTTTGATTAACTTCTAAAATGAACAATAAATATGAAATTATTTTATTTTTATCAATGCTTAAATCAAATTTGTTTTTTGTGTCATCTCTTTCTATATAAGTGAAGAAAATTAATATTAGTGGTATCTTTTGTTCTCAACTTGCTCATACACTTAACGGGTTTGTTGTTTTCTACTATAAACTGTTTTCAAAGTATTTTACATATTCATTTTGCAGTAATATTAGTAAATCTTTATTACATATGTATATATTTTAAAGGTTTTTGACATTTATTTTATTATAAATTTGTGGCCATATTGAAGTTTGAATTTGTACCATTAAGTCTTCTTCTTTATGGCTTCTCTTGATATGTCATGTTTAGAAGGTAACTCCCTATCCTAAGGTGCATTCAATTCTTTTGTCATCTTAACATGTTACTGTTAATATGTATTAAATACATGAGAATTTATTTTGATTTATGTTGTAAATAGAGAATCCAAATTATCATTTCTTGAATGTCAGTCATCATATATATTTTATAATATTAGCTTTCCCATAGCTTTAAGATATCAATAATAAAATACTTAAATAAAATGAATAAATTAATATTCATGAATTCAATACATACACACTTTAACCCTTGGATGTAGACATTGTGCTCTATTTTTAAAAAGTTAATTTATTTTTACTGGAGTATAGTTGCTTTACAATGTTGTGTTAGTTTCTGCTGTATAGCAAAATGAATCAGTTATACATATACATATATCCTCTCTTTTTTTATATTTCCTTCACCGCATAGCACTGAATAGAGTTCCTTGCACTATACCATAGGTTTTCATTATTTATCCAGCATTTTACTCTGTTTAACTGATACACAATTAACCTTTATAATAGTACTTCTTAATGATTTTTCATTAAATAAAATAAAATTATATATTATATTAGTCATTAAATTGTTACTTACTGTTTATTTAGTAACCATATTAAATAACTAGATACAGCATCTCAACTTTACATATATATTTTGATATATTCTAAAACAAAGCACTATTTTTACCCTTGTTTTCAAAAAGTTATTGAATATTTTATTTTTTTTATTCTTAAAATAACAATATTAAATTATTATCTCAGACCACATTAGAAAAATGTCACATTTGGTGCAAAAAAGAGTCATCTGGAGATTGGTATAAATATATTGAGAGAAATGTTTTCTACAGAACTGGGATAAAACTAGATTTCAAAGATTTGCTCAACCTTATTATGACTCATCCAGTGCCTTACTGAGCACACAGAAACCTTTCAGTAAATATTTATTGATTGATTGAAAAAACATACTTGAAAGCATTTCAAATGTGAGCTACTTGTCCAAACTGTACAAATAAAATTACAGAGATAAAAAAGTTCCCTTTAAAAAAATTTTATGACACTTGAGTTTTCAGCCAGCGTGCATTAACAATATGTGTTTATTGGCTGCTTGTAGAAGTCTCAGTTGTTTCTAAGGAGCAAAAGATATAATCAATCTCTTGTTTCAAAGAGTTTACAAAAAATGGTGACACATGTAATGTGCATGTAAACTTTGGGAAAAATTAAAAATTCTTAGGGGAGGGAAGTTTGTAAGGTCTGGAATCACATAGTTTCCCCTATGAAAGCTAAAAGGGGTTCCCAGGTGGCGGCAGTGGTCAAGAACCTGCCTGCCAGTGCAGGAGACCTAAGAGATGTGTGTTTGATCCCTGGTCAGGAAGATCCCCTGGAGAAGGAAATGGCAGTCCATTCCAGTATTCTTGCCTGGAGAATCTCATGGACAGGAGTCACAAAGAGTCAGACACAACTGAGCACATGCCAATTATCTTAGGTGACATTCTTTTTAAAAATATATTTCACTGGATAAAAGTAAAATATGATTTTTTTTTTTACTCTTTACACATAATGTGAATTTCCTTTCTTTTTTCATATTTTACCTTCTTTTTAAAATTACATTTCCAGGCAAGTGGCTTGGGTTCTTGACAGAGGGTATGGAAATATTCAGTTCTGTATTTCCCAGGTCTTAGCACTACCCAGACATTCAGGTTATTTATTTTCTTATTTTTTTTTTTTTCTTAACTGCATAGTAACATAATTATAGCATATGCTAACAGAAGAAATAATGGAAAGAAGAATTAAATATATTTAAACTCACTGTCGGAGAAGGCACTGGCAACCCACTCCAGTACTCTTGCCTGGAAACTCCCATGGATGGAGGAGCCTGGTGGGCTGCAGTCCATGGGGTCACTAAGAGTCAGACATGATTGAGCGACTTCACTTTCACTTTTCACTTTCATGCATTGGAGAAGGAAATGGCAACCCACTCCAGTGCTCTTGCCTGGAGAATCCCAGGAACGGGGGAGCCTGGTGGGCAGCCGTCTGTGGGGTCGCACAGAGTCGGACACGACTGACGTGACTTAGCAGCAGCAGCAAACTCACTGTGGGAGAAGGCAATGGCACCCTACTCCAGTATTCTTGCCTGGAAAATCCCATGGGCGGAGGGGGCCTGGTAGGCTGCAGTCCATGGGGTCCCGAAGAGTTGGACACGACTGAACGACTTCACTTTCACTTTTCACTTTCATGCATTCGAGAAGGAAATGGTAACCCACTCCAGTGTTGTTGCCTGGAGAATCCCAGGAACGGGGGAGCCTAGTGGGCTGCCGTCTATGGGGTCGCACAGAGTCGGACACGACTGAAGCGACTTAGCAGCGGCGGTAGCAACAAACTCATTTGAGTGTTGTGCCTGTAGACATGATGTTAGGTATCTACATGAAAGTACATAGACCAAGTGCTTGACTTGGTTTGATTTTTGGTGCACTGGCCCAAGACACATGCAAGAAAAAAGTGAAGCAGTTAGCAAGCTAATGAAAAATTTTTCTTATTAACCATAAGAAATTATGGTTTATAATTATTTAACCAATAATTATTTAACCAAGCCTACATAATTAGATGATACTTGCTAATGTTTTTCTTAGTGTGTATATATCATACATCCTTAAAATTCTGTGATACTTTATGTTTGCTTGGAGAAATAAATTAAAAACAAAAAGACACTTCACAACACACAAGTCAATGTATCAGTGTAAGCATCACATCTCATATTTTATCCTGAAATGTTTATGAAGTCTCTGCTCCATTAAATCTTCACCCCAATAACCTTAGAAGGCCCCTTGTGTTTATCCATTTTAGTGCCTGTTGGTTGATATTTATATCTTTCAGTAATAAATGCTTTTATTTTGAAATTACTTATGAAGGGGTTAAACTATTGCACCATATGCAGAGAATAAACACATATTTTCCCTCTGATAAAATGCCAAGAAAATGAAAATAAACAGATGGATTTATGGATGTATACTAAAACATCATTAAAGCTTAGTTGATTCTGCTTACAAAGCCACCTTAATATTCAGTCGAGATCACTGCCAAATCTATTCAACCAGAGCAATTGGTGTCAATAAGTAAAGACAGTCAGAATCATTCCTTGAACTATACTGCATCCTACCTCAGTTGTTTAAGCTATGCAGCCATTGTCCAGATACTGAACTTTCTGTCACTCTCTCTCTCCTTCATTATCTTTTATCTACAAATATGTTATAAAAAATAGATTTATGTAGCCCACTTTGGACACTATGCTAATATAAAGGTAAAAAGGTCTCTTTCTTTCTCCTATACCCAGGTCAAGATGGGAAGGGGCATAGAAGATTCAAGTGTCCTCAGTGAATTTACCTTGGTTTTGATATGTAGTAATGACTGCAAGACGGAAACCCCTCGTGATTCAGTGGCAAAGAATCCTCCTGCCAATGCATTAGATTCATGTTCAATCCCTGGGTCAGGAAGATCCCCTGGAGAAGGTAATGGCAGCCCACTCCAGTATTCTTGAGTGGGAAATCCCATGGACATAGGAGTGTGACAGGCTGCAGTCCATGGGGTCATAAAGAATCTGACGAGATTTAGAGATTAAACATGGCAACAAAGACTGAAAATGGAGTAATCACCAAGGCACCTAGCCTATAACTATCTCTTCTTATATTCAGAGTGAACTGATCAGCAAGGTTCATGCTCGGCAGGAAAGCCTTTTGAGCAAATAGATAACAATCTTTCTCTTGCAAAACTTTTAATAAATTACAGTCTTGCTGTCAGTATTTATTCTTCTTAGCAAAGAAGCTCTCAGAAGAATAGGAGATGCAGATTGTCTAAGAAGTGAGAAAAAGTCCTTTGGGTTTCCCAACCATCTGGAAAAATGTCCTAATCCTAGTGGACAGTAGATAGTTCACAATTTTTAGATTTTAAAAGAAGTTTTCTCATGGTTTTTTGTTCTAGTCTAATCTTGCCTATAAGCTGTTACAAAGAAGACCTCAATAAACAGGACTTCTACAGGGAGTACTGTCAACATGATAACTCTGAACCACAGAGTGGCAGTCTCTTGTTTAATTTTTTCCCCCCTCTGTTCAATGTGGTTATGACTCGTATGTTAAGAATAGTACTACTTTATAGCTTAAAATTAATAAACCAAAGCCTCAATTAAATACAGTTGCAAAGGACTCAGTAAAAAGCCATGGACTCATTATTTACAATAGAACTATCAACATCATTTACCTTTTTATAAAAGTTTTCTCCTTCCCTTGTGGGATGGGAACGTGCATGTGGCCTGCCATTGTTGCAGACCCCAAACTGTAATTCTCAGCTGATCCAAAATAAATTCATCTTTTGGGGAGACATATCAGGCAATCTGTTTATTTAAGGTCAACCACAGTATTGGGAAAATTAAGTTAATTGATACATTACAGTATTTAGAACAAAAGAAGCATTGACTCCTAATGCTTACTCAACCCCAAGTAAGCATTCAATGAGCATTAATAACTTTACCTTTTTGCTTCTTGCTGTAGCTGTTGTCTTTATAATTATTAATACTGAACACCAGCCTTCGTGACTGCCTCATCCTCCCTTTCTGTCTCCATCCTCCAAATCCTTTGGACCACTGCAGCTGTCAACATGAAGGCAGGTAGGAGTCGGGGCATAATGGTGGGGAAGGCAGAGCCCTCCACTTCAACATACTGACATGAGGAATAAAAATAGGTCATCCCTTAAAACTCCCTTGGCAGGATTGTGACTAAATTGCAGCTTCTAAAAACATTTAACTGAAAGTGCATGGTTAACACAGGGGTATAAAAACAGCAGTTATTTACAAGTGCTAATTCATGTGGTTCATTTCCAAGCCCACTAGCCCAAGATTACCCTCATGGATTTCCTGACAGTCAGGTACTCTAGATGACAACTTGCCTCAATGCAGCAAGGTTAGTTTAGCTCTCATTATTAAAAAAACAAAAACAAAAACAGTGGGGCACTCTGTTCTACATTTTATTATTATGAGGCCCAGAGAGAAAAATTCTCCCATTATCCCAAAAAAGGCTTGCCTCTCAATTTCTCATTTCTCTTCCCAGAATCCACCTTTTTTTCCTAAATCATGTTCAACAAAACTCTCATCTCTATAATATAACAATATAGTTTAATGTAGTTTAATCCATTCTAAGCCTTCTAAAGAGAAGAAGAATTTCTACCATCTGTTTCTTCCTGCCTTCTCATCCAGGCAACAAAGTCAACAGGGATAGAAACTCTTCCACAGCCAAATGTACACAATTTCATATTGCAAAGCTGAATATTTACTTCTTCATCTAAATCATCTGCATGTAGGTATATGGACATTCCAGTTCTTTCCATGGAACAATAGCTGGGAACATTATGGAATATCACAAACAATTACAGATGCTGTCAATTTATTTCAAAAATTGCTTTGGGGGGGTGCGGTCCTAAGATGGTGAAGGAATAGGACAGCACAAAGGTTAGTTTAGCTCTCATTAATCATTTGAACGCTAAGCAAATTCCACAAAACAACTTCTGAATGCTGGAAGAAGATACCAGACACCCAGAAAGACTGCCCATTGTCTTCAAAAGGAGGTAGGACAAAAGATAAAAGATAAAAAGAGAGACAAAAGAGTTAAGGATGGAGTGCTGTCCTGGGGACGGATTCGTAAAGGAGGAGAAGTTTCCAAACACCAGGAACCTGTCTCACCAGCGGGTCTGTAGGGGAGTTTTGGAATCTCAGAGGGCAACATAACTGGGAGGGAAAATAAATAAAAAAAAAAACCCACAGATTACATGCCTAATGGCAACTCATAGCAGAGAAGTAGCCCACATGTTCGCATCTGCCACCAGTAAGCGGGGGCTGAACAGGGAGGCGCAGGCTGCATTGTTTAGGGTACGGACCTGAATGCCCTGAGGGCAATCTGAGGGAGCTAATGTGAGACAGCTACCCAAACAGTGGGATAGCCAGAGAGAGATAAAAAAGGGAGAGAGAATAGAGAGAGAGAGAACTTTCCCAGGAAAAGCTCTAACCTAAGGCTCTGCCGGGCCTGCTCACAAAACAAAGGACTGAGTGAATACCAGAGGAGAGCTAGCCAGCTGCGCACCAGCCCACCCCTCACCAGAGGCAGAGAGGCAGGCATGTGACAGCCAGAGCCGGAAAGGGGCAATCTCAGCCCCAGAGATGGCATCCTCTACCAAACTGCGAGCAGGCTCCCAGTTGTTAACCAAGTCTTCCTGGGACCCTGGCCAGTTGACATCTGTTGAGAGAGTCACAGCCAGAGATCAGCTCTCCAGAGGAGACACACGACACACCTGAGACGGCACTCCTGCTGCGCACCCAGGAAAGTGAGTGCCTGGGACCGGGGAGGTGATAAGATTCCCTGCCCCACCTGGGGAGAGTGTGCTCACCAAGGACCTGGTCGCTTGAGCTTCTCGGACCTGGGAAGGGCACAAAACGCAGGCCTCTGTGGAGTACGCAAGAACCTGTACCTAAGCGGCTTAGACCTGGGAAGTGCATGCAACTCAGGGCCCGCTTTAGACAATTCCCCTGCAGAGCAACCTGGAGCCTTAGCAGTGTAGAATGGGAAAGCACACACGCCTTGAGCGGGGACAAACCCAGTGTGGCCAAGACACTGCGAGCACTCCACACACACGCCAGTGATATTTGTTTGCAGTGTTCCTCCCTCCCCACAGCACGACAAGTGAGCCTAAATAAGTGACCACCTTCTCCCCTTGTGTCAGGGCAGAAATTAGACACTGAAGAGACTTGTAAACAGAAGCCAAAATAAACAGAGGGATCCACTTTGGAAGTGACAGGTGCAACAGATTAAAACCCTGTAGTTAGCACTGACTACATTGGAAAGGCCCTATAGAACTTGAGAAGTATAAGCTGGAACAAGGAACTATCTGAAACTGAACTGACCCCAACACTGCCTGCAACAGCTCCAGAGAAATTCCTAGATATATTTTTTCTATTATCCTTTTTTTAATGTTTTTTTTTTAATTTTTAAGCCCTTTATTGTGCCTTTAATTTTCATTTTTATAACCTACTGTTACTTTTTAAATAATTTTTGTGATTTTATTTTGTTTTGTTTTAATATTATATTTTTGAGATTCTAACATCTACTCTAGATTTTTAATCTTTGTTTTTTGTTATTTGTTATCAATTTTGTACCTTGAAGAACCCAATCTTCAGTACCCATTTTTACTTAGGAGTGTGGTTACTGGCTTGATTGCCCTCTCCCCCTTTTGACTCTCCTTTTTCTCCCCTAGGTCACCTCTGTCTCCTCCCTCCCATTCTCTTCTCTACTCAACTTTGTGAATCTCTTTGGGTATTCCAGACTGTGGAGAACACTTAGGGAACTGATTACTGGCTAGATCTGTCTCTCTCCCTTCGATCCCCCCACCCTTCTCCTCCTGGTTACCTTTATCTCCTTCCTCCCTCTTCTCTTCTCTAGTAACTCTGTGAACCTCTCTGGGTGTTCCAGGCTGTGGTGAGCACATAGGGATTGGATTACTGGCTAGCTTGCTGTCTACCCTTTTGATTCCCTTTCTCTTCCTCCTGGTACACTTTATCTCTCTCCTTGCTCTTCTCTTCTCCATCTAGAACCTTTCTGGTTGTCCCTCACTGTGGAGAATCTTTTCTCCATTAGCCTAGATGTTTTATCATCAGTGCTGTATGGATGGAGAAGTCTTGAGGCTACTGTAAGAATAAGACTGAAAACCAGAGACAGGAGGCTTAAATCCAAAACCAGAGAAGTTCTGACTCCAGGGAACATTAATCGATAAGAGCTCATCCAAAAGCCTCCATACCTACACTGAAACCAAGTTCCACCCAAGAGATAACAAGTTCCAGAGCAAGACATACCATGCAAATGCTCCAGCAATACAGGAACATAACCCTGAGCTTTAATATAAAGGCTGCCCAAAGTCACACCAAACCGATAAACATCTCAAAACTCTACTGGACACTTCATTGAACTCCAGAGAGAAGAAATCCAGCTCCACCCACCAGAACACCTACTCAAGCTTCCCTAACCAGGAAACCTTGACAAGCCACTCATCCAATCCCACCCACAGGGAGGAACCTCCACAATAAACAGGAACCACAAACTGCCAGAATACAGAAAGGCCATCCCAAACACAGCAATCTAAACAAGATGAAAAGGCAGGGAAATACTCAGCAGGTAAAGGAACATTATAAATGCCCACCAAACAAAACAAAAGAGGAGGAGATAGGGAGTCTACCTGAAAAAGAATTCAGAATAATGATAGTAAGAATGATGCAAAATCTTGAAAACAAAATGGAGTTACAGATAAAAGCCTGGAGACAAGGATTGCGAAGATGCAAGGAATGTTTAACAAGGACCTAGAAGAAATAAAAAAGAACCAATCAATAATGAATAATGCAATAACTGAGATCAAAAACACTCTGGAGGGAACCAACAGTAGAATAACTGAGGAAGAAGATGGGATAAGTTTGGTGAAAGATAGTATAGTGGAAATAAATGAAGCAAAGGGGAAAAAAGAAAAAAAGAATTAAAAGAAATGAGGACAACCTCAGAGACCTCTGGGACAATGTCAAATGCCCCAACATTCAAATCATAGGAGTCCCAGAAGAAGAAGACAAAAAGAAAAGCCATGAGAAAATACTTGAGGAGATAATAGTTAAAATTTTCCCTAAAATGGGGAAGGAAATAGCCACCCAAGTCCAAGAAACCCAGAGAGTCCCAAATAGGATAAAGCCAAGGCAAAACACCCCAAGACACATATTAATCCAATTAACAAAGATCAAACACAAAGAACAAATATTAAAAACAGCAAAGGAAAAACAACAAATAACACACAAAGGGATCCCCATAAGGATAACAGCTGATCTTTCAACAGAAACTCTTCAGGCCAGAAGGGAATGGCAGGACATACTTAAAGTGATGAAAGAGAAAAACCTACAACCTAGATTACTATACCCAGCAAGGATCTCATTCAAATATGAAGGAGAAATCAGGAGCTTTACAGACAAGCAAAAGCTGAGAGAATTCAGCACCACAAAACCAGCTCTTCAGCAAATGCTAAAGGATCTTCTCTAGACAGGAAATGGAAAAAGTGTATAAACTCGAATCCCAAACAAAAAAGTAAATGGGAATGGGATCATACTTATTAATAATTACCTTAAATGTAAATGTTTTGAATGCTCCAACCAAAAGACAAAGACTGACTGAATGGATACAAAAACAAGACCCCTATATATGCTGTCTACAAGAGACCCACCTCAAAACAAGGGACACATACAGACTGAAAGTGAAGGGCTGGAAAAAGATAGTTCATGCAAATAGAGACCAAAAGAAAGCAGGACTAGTAATACTCATATCAGATAAAATAGACTTTGAAATAAAGGCTGTGAAGAGAGACAAAGAAGGACACTACATAATGATCAAAGGATCAATCCAAGAAGAAGATATAACAATTATAAATATATATGCACCCAACATAGGAGCACCACAATATGTAAGGCAAATGCTAACAAGTATGAAAGGAGAAATTAACAGTAATACAATAATAGTGGAGGACTTTAATACCTGACTCACACCTATGGATAGATCAACTAAACAGAAAATTAGCAAGGAAACACAAACTTTAAATGATACAATGGACCAGTTAGACCTAATTGATATATATAGGACATTTCTGGAGAAGGCACTGGTGACCCACTCCAGTACTCTTGCCTGGAAAATCCCATGGATGGAGGAGCCTCATAGGCTGCAGTCCATAGGGTTGCTAAGAGTTGGACATGACTGAGGGACTTCACTTTCACTTTTCACTTTCATGCATTGGAGAAGGAAATGGCAACCCACTCCAGTGTTCTTGCCTGGAGAATCCCAGGGACAGAGGAGCCTGGTGGGCTGCCATCTCTGGGGTTGCACAGAGTCGGACACGACTGAAGCGACTTAGTTGCAACAGCAGCAGGACATTTCACCCCAAAACAATGAATTTCACCTTTTTCTCAATTGCACATAGAGCCTTCTCCAGGATAGATCACAACTTGGGCCATAAATCTAGCCTTGGCAAATTAAAAAAAAAAGAAAAGAAAAGAAATCATTCCAAGCATCTTTTCTGATCACAATGCAGTAAGATTAGATGGCAACTATAGGAAAAAAGCTATTAAAAATTCCAATATATGGAGGCTAAACAATTTATTTCTGAATAACCAAAAAATCACAGAAGAAATCAAAAAAGACATCAAAATCTACATAGAAATGAATGAAAATGCAAACAAAACAACCTAAAATCTATGGAACTCAGTAAAAGCAGTCCTAAGGGGAAGGTTCATAGCAATACAAGCTTACCTCAAGAAAGAAGAAAAAAGTTAAATAAATAACCTAACTCTACACCTTAAGCAACTAGAAAAGGAAGAAATGAAGAACCCCAGGGTTAGTAGAAGGAAAGAAATCATAAAAATTAACACAGAAATAAATGTAAAAGAAACAAAAGAGACCATAGCAAAAATCAACAAAGCCAAAATCTGGTTCTTTGAGAAGATAAATAAAATACACAAACCATTAGCCAGACTCATCAAGAAACAAAGGGAGAAGAATCAAATCAACAAAATTAGAAATGTAAATGGAGAAATCACAACAGACAACACAGAAATACAAAGGATCATAAGAGACTACTATCAGCAACTTTTTGCCAATAGAATGGACAACTTGGAAGAAATGGACAAATTCTTATAAAAGTACAACTTTCCAAAACTGAACCAGGAAGAAATAGAAAATCTTAACAGACACATCACAATCAGAGAAATAGAAACTGGAATCAGAAATCGTCCAGCAAACAAAAGCCCAGGACCAGACGGCTTCGCAGCTGAATTCTACCAAAAATTTAGAGAAGAGCCAACACCTATCCTACTCAAACTCTTCTAGAAAATTGCAGATGAAGGTAAACTTCCAAACTCATTCTGAGGCCACCATCACCCTAATACCATAACCAGACAAAGATGGCACAAAAGAAGAAAACTACAGACCAATATCACTGATGAACATAGATGCAAAAATCCTTAACAAAATCCTAGCAAACAGAATACAACATATTTAAAAGATCATATATCATAACCAAGTGGGCTTTATGGCAGGGATGCAAGGATTCTTCAATATCCATAAATCAATCATCATAATACACCACATTAACAAATTGAAAGATAAAAACCATATGATTATCTCAATAGATGCAGAGAAAGCCTTTGACAAAACTCAACATCCATTTATGATTAAAAAAAAAAAAGCCCTCCAGAAAGCAGGCATAGAAGGAACATACTTCAACATAATAAAAGCTATATATGACAAGCCCACAGCAAACATTATCCTCAATGGTGAAAAATTGAAAGCATTTCCCCTAAAGTCAGGAACAAGACAAGGGTGCCCACTCTCAACACTACTATTCAACATAGCTTTGGAAGATTTAGCCACAGCAATCAGAGAATAAAAAGAAATAAAATGAATCTAGGTTGGAAAAGAAGTAAAACTCACTGTTTGCAGATGACATGATCCTCTACATAGAAAACCCTAAAAACTTCACCAGAAAATTAGTAGAGCTAATCAATGAATGTAGTAAAGTTGTAGGGTATAAAATTAACACAGAAATCCCTTGCATTCCTATACACTAACAATGAGAAAACAGAAAGAGAAATTAATGAAACAATTCCATTCACTATTGCAATGAAAAGAATAAAACACTTAGGAATAAATCTACCTAAAAAACAAAAGACCTATATATAGAAAACTATAAAACACTGATAAAAGAAATCAAAGATGACACAAATAGATGGAGAAATAGATCATGTTCATGGACTAGAAGAATCAATATAGTGAAAATGAATATACTACCCAAAACAATCTATATATTCAATGCAATCCCTATCAAGCTACCAGCAGTATTTTTCACAGAGCTAGAACAAATAATTTCACAATTTGTATGGAAAAACAAAAAGCCTCAAATAGTCAAAACAGTCTTGAGAAAGAAGAATGGACCTGGAGGAATCAACCTGCCTGACTTCAGGCTATATTACAAAGCTACAATCATCAAGACAGTATGGTACTAGCACAAAGACAGAAATATAGATCAATGCAGCAAAATAGAAAGCCCAGAGATAAATCCATGCACCTATACCAAAGGAACATTTCATGCAAAGATGGGCTCGATAAAGGACAGAAATGGTATGGACCGAACAGAAGCAGAAGATATTAAGAAGAGATAGCAAGAATACACAGAAGAACTGTACAAAAAAGATCTTCACGACCCAGATAATCAAGATGGTGTGATCACTGACCTAGAGCCAGACATCCTGGAATGTGAAGTCAAGTGGGCCTTAGAAAGCATCACTACGAACAAAGCTAGTGGAGGTGATAGAATTCCAGTTGAGCTATTCCAAATCCTGAAAGATGATGCTGTGAAAGTGCTGCACTCAATATGCCAGCAAATCTGGAAAACTCAGCAGTGGCCACAGGACTGGAAAAGGTCAGTTTTCATTCCAATCCCAAAGAAAGGCAATGCCAAAGAATGCTCAAACCACTGCACAACTGCACTCATCTCACACACTAGTAAAGTAATGCTCAAAATTCTCCAAGCCAGGCTCCAGCAATATGTGAACCATGAACTTCCTGATGTTCAAGCTGGTTTTAGAAAAGGCAGAGGAACCAGAGGTCAAAATGCCAACATCCGCTGGATCATGGAAAAAGCAAGAGAGTTCCAGAAAAGCATCTATTTCTGCTTTATTGACTATGCCAAAGCCTTTGACTGTATGGATCACAATAAACTATGGAAAATTCTGAAAGAGATGGGAATACCAGACCACCTGATCTGCCTCTTGAGAAATTTGTATGCAGGTCAGGAAGCAACAGTTAGAACTGGACATGGAACGACAGACTGGTTCCAAACAGGAAAAGGAGTTCGTCAAGGCTGTATATTGTCACCCTGTTTATTTAACTTATATGCAGAGTACATCATGAGAAATGCTGGAATGGAAGAAACACAAACTGTAATCAAGATTCCCGGGAGAAATACCAATAACCTCAGATATGCAGATGAGACCATCCTTATGTCAGAAAGTGAAGAGGAACTCAAAAGCCTCTTGATGAAAGTGAAAGTGGAAAGTGAAAAAGTTGGCTTAAAGCTCAACATTCAGAAAACGAAGATCATGGCATCTGGTCCCATCATTTCATGGGAAATAGATGGGGAAAAGTGGAAACAGTGTCAGACTTTATTTTTCTGGCCTCCAAAATCACTGCAGATGGTGACTGCAGCCATGAAACTAAAAGACACTTACTTCTTGGAAGGAAAGTTATGACCAACCTAGACAGCATATTAAAAAGCAGAAACATTACTTTGCCAACAAAGGTCCATCTAGTCAAGACTATGGTTTTTCCAGTGGTCATGTATGGATGTGAGAGTTGGACTGTGAAGAAAGCTGAACACCGAAGAATTGATGCTTTTGAACTGTGGTGTTGGAGAAGACTCTTGAGAGTCCCTTGGACTGCAAGGAGATCCAACCAATCCATTCTGAAGGAGATCAGCCCTGGGATTTCTTTGGAAGGACTGATGCTAAAGCTGAAACGCCAGTACTTTGGCCACCTCATGGGAAGAGTTGACTCATTGGAAAAGACTCTGATGCTGGGAGGGATTGGGAGCAGGAGGAGAAGGGGACGACAGAGGATGAGATGGCTGGATGGCATCACTGACTCAATGGACGTGAGTCTGGGTGAACTCTGGGAGTTGGTGATGGACAGGGAGGCCTGGCGTGCTGCGATTCATGGGGTCGCAAAGAGTCGGACACGACTGAGCGACTGAACGGAACTGAACTGAACTGAACACATATATGTGGAATCTAGAAAGATAGTACTGACAATCCTGTATGCAAGGCAGCAAAGGAGACACATATGTAAAGAACAGACTTTTGGACACAGTGGGAGAAGAAGAGGATGGGATTATTTGAGAGAATAGCATTGAAACATATGCATTACAGTATGTAAATAGATAGCCAGTAGGAGTTTGATGTATGACACAGGGAATCCAAAGTTGGTGCTCTCTGACAACCTGGAGGGATGGGGTGGGGAGGGAGATGGGATGGGGGTTCAGGAAGGAGGGGACACATGTATGCCTATGACCAATTCATGTTTATGTATAGCAGAGGCCATCACGATATTGTAATTATCCTCCAATTAAAATAAATGAATAAACAGAATACCACTATCTAAGCTCTATGTTCAGAATAGCTCTATTACTGTTCAGAGCTGGTCTGAAGTGTAGAGGCAGTGGGTTCCTATCCCTTGGCACTGCATCAAATCTATTCCCCTGTAAAAACATAGCTGTTTGCCTTTTTTGCTCAAAACCTTGTCCTGGTAAGCTTAACTACATAGGTGAACTGTATAAAAGGCAACTCTTGCACAGATGATCACTTCTAAAATAAAGAAAACGTAGAAGCGGTTGCAGTGAAACAGTAACACAAGCTGAAGTTTTTCCCTATGAAAGCCTGAGGCTAGAAAAACAGAACTTTTGTCTTCAAATTGAAACTCAAACTTGGATCTGGAAAGAAAGAGAAGCTATACACAAACTATTTATCTTCTTTTATCCAGAAGGATGCCTGGAGACAGAGGGCAGACAGTCTTGTGGTGAGAATCCAGTTCTTAGGTTCTTGGAGAAAGCTCAGTTTGCAGAAACCCATAGACTGCTGGGGAGGGAAGGAAGGTGGCATTTGAACAACTGTGTAGTGTCAGGAATACTCGCCTTGGGAGCAATGCTGGAGCAACATACCGTTGGACACACTTAAACCTAAATCTCATAGGATAGCAAAGTTTTCAGCAAAAGAGACTGTGATGGAGCCTCGTCAGAGGGCAGACAGACTGTGGGTGGTACATCACCAATACCCAGCTGTAGATACTGCAGCAACTCCCACCACTTGTATCCCTCAGCATAGCTCAACAGCTTGATCTGAGTCACAAAGGCAAATAAAGCTGAGGGTAAATATAGCCTCAAGGAAATTTAGCATAAAGCACAGAACACACAAGGAAAACAATCCAAAAAGGTTGGGTCTTCTAGTGAATCTGAATCTGGAATTTGAATTTGAATATCACTTTGAAACTGAATCTGGAGGAAACAGATGAAATGGTTACAGAAACCAAAAGGAATACTGAGATTAATGCAATAATCATAATAAGGCATCATTATAGAAGTATAATTTTTAAATTTAAAAATATCAGAAATACTGAGAAAGGAGATGGTCATTGTTAAAAATGAAATTAGCATTCTGAAATCTTGAAATGACAAAAAATGCAAAGATAATAAAAAGGAACCTATTAAGATAAACCAGGATGTCTGACATGTGAAATATAGGAGTTAAAAAAAAAGGGAATGAAGAGGTTGGGGAGAGACAAGTTAGTAATTGTCTCTAAATTACATGGAAGAATTGTCCATGTATACACACACACTCAGGCATGCTCATGTGCACACCCAGGTAGAAACATTTGGTCAAATTTTAATTCATTCCCCTATAAGCACTCATTCTTTTATTTATCATCTGCATCTTTTTCAAACCACCATTCATGACTTATTTACATTCATGTGGGTTTAATAATATATAGTTTGTGTCTGTTTGTTTTATTCTCACAAATTATATTATGCAATATGGCACATTGTGTAATACAGCTCAAGAAAATGTCATAATTTTGGTTTTCACTGAACATTTCACTTTTGATCTCTATCTTTTTTGATAGAGATAAATCTTGTTCTTCTACTATTATATGTATTCCATCTTATGCATGTCACACATTTGTCCATAATTTCCTTTCCTTGACATCATTTCCATATCCTTGCTATGCGAAACATGCTAGAATGGATATGAAGATACATTTCTTCGTGTAAGTGTGGGAGCATTTGGATAGGAGATAGAGCTGATTTCCACCTGAATAAGAAGAGCTATATCTGATTTTCGACTTGGCCAAAATAAGGGCAGGCAGTAGATATATGATATTCTGCTTAGAGTATGGTCTCCCTGACAGTACTCAAAGTTAGCTTCTTTACTGATAGTTTGCAACTGACCTAACCAGTTTGATGAGCCTGATTTATCTACATAACGAACCACTGAGACCTTTGGGGAGGAACTCTCCCGAGATATAATTCCTTGTGCATATCCTGGCAGTTCAAGTCAGAGACTCAGCCCAGTCCCAGAGCATAGAGATTGGGCCCACAGGGGTTCAAACTGGATATCTCTGAGAGCTCTGAGGCTTGCCTGCATTCTCTAGAGAAAATCCTCAAGTGGTACACTCTGTGACTGGGCTAAGTCAGTTCAAATATTCAAAATGGGGGAAAAAACATAACTACAGATCTCTCTTCAGAAGTGAAATTGCTAAATCATAGGGGGTGTTCCTGTTTCATTTCAATAAACTGCCAGAAATGGTCTATACAATGTCTTTTCTAGACCTAAGGCCACAGGACATTGCACTTTTCCTTATTCTCCTCAGCTCTAGATATCATTTGTATTTCTGTCAACATGATAGCTAAAGGTAGCTTATCATTCTGTTACTATACACTTCTCTGATTCCTAAAATGTTTGTGTATCTCTTCAAAAGGTATCAGCTATTCAGGTTTTCCCATTGTGAACTGTGTATTTTAATCCCCTGTTTATTTTTTTATTATTTTTATTGTGTTATGGTCATTTTTCCTGAGGAATTCTTTAGATGTTCTTAATAGTCATCATTACCTAACTTGTCTTTTCATACTGTTCATGGAGTAAACAAGGCAAGAAGACTGAAGTGGTTTGCCATTCCCTTCTCCAGTGGACTACATTCTGTCAGACCTCTCCACCATGACCTGTCCGTCTTGGGTGACCCCACACGGCATGGCTTAGTTTCATGGAGTCAGACAAGGCTGTGATCCATGTGATCAGATTGGCCTGTTGTCTGTGATTGTGGTTTCAGTCTTTCTGCCCTCGGATGCCCTCTCTCAGTGCCTACCATCCTACTTGGGTTTCTCTTACCTTGGATGTGGGGTATCCACTGGATCATCAAACAAGCAAGAGAGTTCCAGAAAAAACATCTATTTCTGCTTTATGGACTATGCCAAAGCCTTTGACTGTGTGGATCACAATAAACTGTGGGAAATTCTGAAAGAGATGGGAATACCAGACCACCTGACCTGCCTCATGAGAAACCCGTATGCAAGTCAGGAAGCAACAGTTAGAAGTGGACATGGAACAACAGACTGGTTCCAATTAGGAAAAGGAGTACGTCAAGGCTGTATGTTGTTAACCTGCTTATTTAACTTATATGCAGAGTACATCATGAGAAATGCTGGGCTGGAGGAAGCACAAGCTGGAATCAAGGTTGCCAGGAGAAATATCAATAACCTCAGATATGCAGCAGAGAAGGTGCTGGCACCCCACTCCAGTACTCTTGCCTGGAAAATGCCATGGACAGAGGAGCCTGGTGGGCTGCAGGCGATGGGGTTGCGAAGAGTCGGACGTGACTGAGTGACTTCCCTTTCACTTTTCACTTTCATGCGTTGGAGAAGGAAATGGAAACCCACTCCAGTGTTCTTGCCTGGAGAATCCCAGGGACAGGGGAGCCTGGTGGGCTGCCGTCTATGCTGTCACACAGAGTCGGACACGACTGAAATGACTTAGCAGCAGCAGCAGCAGCAGATATGCAGATGACACCACCCTTATGGCAGAAAGTGAAGAGGAACTCAAAAGCCTCTTGATGAAAATGAAAGAGGAGAGTGAAAAAGTTGGCTTAAAGCTCAACATTCAGAAAACGAAGATCATGGCATCCGGTCCCATCACTTCATGGGAAATAGATGGGGAAACAGTGGAAACAGTGTCAGACTTTATTTTTCTGGGCTCCAAAATCACTGCAGATGGTGATTGCAGCCATGAAATTAAAAGACACTTATTCCTTGGAAGGAAAGTTATGACCAACCTAGACAGAATATTGAAAAGCAGAAACATTACTTTGTCAACAAAGGTCCATCTAGTCAAGGCTATGGTTTTTCCAGTGGTCATGTATGGATGTGAGAGTTGGACTATAAGGAAAGCTGAGCGTGGAAGAATTGATGCTTTTGAACTGTGGTGTTGGAGAAGACTCTTGAGAGTCCCTTGGACTGAAAGGAGATCCAACCAGTCCATCCTAAAGGAGATCAGTCCTGGGTGTTTACTGGAAGGACTAATGTTGAAGCTGAAATTCCAATACTTTGGCCACCTGATGAGAAGAGCTGACTCATTTGAAAAGACCCTGATGCTGGGAAAGATTGAGGGCAGGAGGAGAAGGGGATGACAGAGGATGAGATGGTTGGATGGCATCACCAACTCAATGGACCTGGGTTTGAGTGGACTCCAGGAGTTGGTGATGGACAGGGATGCCTGGTGTGCCTCGGTTCATAGGGTCACAAAGAGTCAGACATGACTGAATGACTGAACTGAACTGAACTTGTCACTTTTCTGTTGGCTCGATCTATAATATTTCACTTCACTTTCCTCCTCTATAAAGTAGAAGCAAAAGCACTAATAGTACCTATAACATTTTTTTTTCCTTCTAAAGATTAAGGGAGAAAATACAGATGAAACACTAGTACATTACTTCACACTCAGGATTAAATATAAACTAGTTATTTATTAAGCTTGTTTCAAATTGAACTGATACTGTAATGGGGCCTAGATACACATATAAAATGAGATATAAATTTAATTTTAGTCTAAATGGAAATTGAATAATTCATCTCATCCTCTGTTAACTCCCTCACCAAAGACTAAGACTAGACACAGGAAACTGAAAATGTAGATTCTGGTGATAGATGGAGGAAGATGTGACTAAGAAACTAGGAGCCATTAATCTGCTCTTAAACACATGTTAGCCTGGAACTCCTGTCTCTGGGACTTCCCTGGTGGCTCAGAGAGTAAAGAATCTGCCTGCATTGTGGGAGACCTAGGTTTGATCCCTGGGTTGGGAAGATCCCCTAGAAGAGGACATGGCAACCCACTCTAGTATTCTTGCCTGGAGAATCCCCATGGACAGAGGGGCCTGGTGGGATACAGTCCATGGGGTTGGAAAGAGACATACATGACTGAGCGACTAGGCACAGCACGCCTGCCTCTGTGAAGAGCAGACTCTGCCCTTAAAGCTGACCTGCTTTTGTGCCCCAAGCATCTGACCTGCTGATGATGGAGGAACTTGCATGTTTTCACCTGTGCCAAATATATCCATTGAATCCATACATTTATAGTTTCAAAACTGCAACATTTTCATCACCATTACTCTTGCCCCTAGTGCATGATTTATCACCCAAACTTTCGAGCCATTTTGAGGAACGTATCATGAAATACAGAGTTGTATCTGATTTCTTTACTGATGAAAAACTCTAGGGGGAAAAAAAAAACTACACTGTTAATGTCATGATAGAAAGTGGAATCATTCATGAACTCATGAAGCAAAATATGTTTTCTAAAATCTATCATAGATATTGGCAGAGAGATATGAAAAACAAGGGGCAAGTGGAATGTTCTTATAAGTGCATGGAGTTTTCTCTTGGTAGAAACTTTTCCATTTAGTTCCTAAACATCTTCTCTAAACATTGAAAATATTTTAGAACTTCTCAGGAAATGATCATTAAAGTAAATGGCTAGTGTTTGATAAATTCTTACTCCATTGCCCTTCTGTGACTCCTTCAATCAATACCTCTGTTCTTGGCCAGATTCTTCACTAGCAAGGAATTCTGGGGAGCATTTTATATTCACTTATCTATATCAGGTTTGTCTATGATACTGCCTAGGTTGGTAAAAACATTCCATGCCTTTAAAAATTAGTTCCTGAAGTACTCTGTTAAGGAGATGAAAGACCACAATGAGGCACAGATGAAAGCAGCACAGTGTGAGCTCCATTAACAGGGACTGCCACCAGCAAGGAAGAAAGGAGGAGCTTCAAGTGGGTATAGACACTTCTTTTAAATACTCACTCATTTTCCCAAGCAGATTCACCATTGCTGTTGCAGCTGCTAGTCTCTTGTCGTGTCCAACTCTGTGCGACCCCATAGATGGCAGCCCACCAGGCTCCCCCGTCCCTGGGATTCTCCAGGCAAGAACACTGGAGTGGGTTGCCATTTCCTTCTCCAATGCACGAAAGTGAAAAGTGAAAGTGAAGTCTCTCAGTCATATCCAACTCTTAGCGACCCCATGGACTGCAGCCTACCAGGCTCCTCCGTCCATGGGATTTTCCAGGCAAGAGTACTGGAGTGGGGTGCCATTGCCTTCTCCAAGAATCATCATTACCTCTTCCCAATTCCATGGGGCTGTATTTTCAGAATATTTTGAATAATTAAATTATATTCAAGTTCTCTTGTGATTTAATTTGTCAAATGTAAATATGAAATAGCTACTATTCTTGGAAGCTTTTTAGACCAGTTAATCCTTTATTACATTAATCAATACATTAAATTAATTAATCAAGTGGATTACTACATACAAATCATGTAAGGACCATGCATATGCTATGGCTATCTAAACTTAGCTTATCCTCTAATATAATTCAGTGAGCATTATGTGTGTTCTTCTATCATGTTTGGATTATTACAAAGGTATCGCATGCTGTTCTATAAACTCCAAGTTTCACAAACATAATAGGCAGTATTTCTCTCATTGTGTAATTATACTGTAATCAATATGTAGAACACAAGAAGCTTAGTAATAAAAACATTAGTTGTATCTCAAAAATTATGAATGGGATCTTTAATAAGCAAAGACTTTGGGTCAACTCTTAGACTAACAGGCAGAACTGCAGAAAATAAACTTTTCATAAAGTCTCTTTAGCTGAAAATGTAAAAAACAATCATTTTGTGGTTATACAGGGAAATGATTAATTCTAATTCTGTTGATATGTATGTATTTCCCCAATCATCCTTATGATTGCTTATAACAGAAGCAACTTAATTTTTGAAAGAGTGGGCTGTAAGGTTTTGATAATGAAGAAAGAAATTCCAATAAAGCATATTTTTCTTTCTAGTATTTCTACAGCTAGTTTAGTATTAATGGGTATTTTTATTCAGCCGATGGCTTCTCAAAGAATATTTTGTTTTTTGGTGGATTTTCCTTTATTTTAATTAAAATTGCATACCTCTATCATGTTTAACTTATAATTTTTATGACAATGATGTATACATTAAAATAGTTTTTACAGAGCATTGACACAAAATGGTAGTATTTCAACATTGTTTTCTATTTGAAGACCACAAGTAGATCTTTGAATATTAGAAAACCTAAAAAATTAACATTCTAAAAATAAACATAACTTTCACCTTTATCAGTTTGCTTTGTGTCTACTTAAGACCTCATGTTCATTTCTGATAACGCTGGGTCTACATGGTAAACAGATCCTCAGACTTATGGTTCAGAATTTTGTTTTGTTTTTAGCTTTTAGTTTCATATTCCATTGCCATAATGCTTTTCCCTTTTGCTCTTGATTACAATTAATGATATGTTAATATATTTAATTATCAATGTAACTGGTTAATAATATATCCTGATGAATAAAAGCAGTGCAGAGACAATATTTTAATAACTTGAATTCAGAAAAAAATATTATATACTATGAAAAATGAAGTAAAGAAAGATAAAAGTTTATGTTCAAGTAACAGTACTCTAAAAGGAAGATAATCATGCATACACATACATTAAGAACTCAGCCTATGCTAAGGGCTATTAACAGCAATAAAGAAAGTGTTATAGGTACAAAAATGAAGGCATGCATTTTTATTAGCAGCAAAGGGAAAGTAGAATGAGACTGGAAAAGAAGAAAAGGCAAAGGAGAATGAGAAAAAAGATTAAACAGATTTGCACTATAGAAGAACTGATAAGAACAAGAGCTTTCAATGTAGAGGCTGTCAGCAGAGAAGGCGGTTTGGATTTGCCAATTAGGAAATCATTATAGTTGTTATTAGAGAAGAGACTCAGTGACACAGCAGAAGTGGAAGTAAGATTTAAGAGGAGCTCACAGTTAAGGAGGCACTTTAAAGGTGTTTCTACTCTGTTCTCTTTGAAGCCAAGAGAAAACTGAAAACTTCTTAGAAAATAGAGAAGAAATCTCTCTTTAATAAAATGGGCATTGGCTATAATTGCAAACCAAAATTATGATGAATAGCTGCTGAATACACAGTCTCAGACCTAACATGTCTGGGTGCAAAGAGTGCACTCATCTCATATGAGCCCTGAAGTTCTCCCAAGGCAGGTGGTATGGTCCTATGGTCCTATGGGTCCCGCAAAGAATATCTTATCCAGAAAGTAATTCTGGAAAATTGAATAGGGTGGAGAACAATCTCTAAGCTCCATTCTACTCTGAATATAGAAAAGAGACATAAGAATGGAAGAGAAAGTACATAGATCAGCCATCATCACACAAAATTGCAGTCAGTATGGTAGTGGGAGGAAAGAGAAGGAGCAATTCACTTTACTGATGATGATAAAAGCTAGTTAAGTCATTTCACAACACAAAAACCTGTGTCACCTGGAGCTAAATTCTAAGCCATGTTGATTTACTGCTTCAGCAACAACAAAAAAGAATCGAAACATACTGAGCAGATAAATCCCTTCACATCTCCTGAATACCTCAGTCATGCTTCTGAATTACGGAGGACTTGAACTCTCTCAGCATAATCAGTCAGTTAAATAAAATAAAATAAGAAGCATTATAATATAGACAATAAACTTTGGAATATAAAGAAAATTTTAAGTTAGGCAAAAATATAAGTTCATTTTTGGAAGAGAGCAAGCAAGAGAGAAAAGAATATTTTAAATCAAAGGAAGAAACTACATAGAGGAAAAGAGAAGTGGGTGGAGAGTTTGGAGCCGTCAGATTCTCAAAGTGAGTTTCACATGGCTGGATTATAGTACACATGGGGAAGAAGGGCCCAAAATGAGGTTACAGAAGTAGGCACAGGCCAAAGCATAAAGTGCTTCATATGTCATGTCAATAATTTCATTCCTCCCGCACACAATTTTAAAAGGTCTTTAAGTAGCATTTAACACATGATTTGAAAGATTAATCTGCGAATGACAAGGAATTTAGATTACAAGGGAAATATTTAGACAAGGAAGCAAGTTAAGATACTGTATAAAGGAAATTTTTAAAAAGTCATAAAATGATGATATGTTAGACTCGGACAAGCAGTGAGGGTAGAAAGGGATAAAAGGAATGACTAGACAACACTTGGTAAAATTGAGGACTCCATAGGTACTTTTTGTAAAGTACCTATAGAGTGACAATTCTGTGATCTCATAAAGAGTCACAGATAAAAGGAAATTAAGAACATTTCTCCTGCACGTTGTTTCCTGCTGATGATATTTTTGTTTTCTATTAGTGTCCTTTAAAATTTTCAATTTAAGATCATCTTGCTTGGTTACTAATTGCTGTTAATAAAACAGTAATCTCCAATTGCATCCATCCTGTGTTAGGGCACTGAGTCCAAAAGTCCATTCTTGTAGGCACAATAAAGTTACAGGAGTCTCATGAGAGTAGAAAAGTTACAAGGAATTCTTTAGGAATAATTACACGAGATTCTGAGGAGAAGGCAATGGCACCCCACTCCAGTGCTCTTGCCTGGAAAATCCTGTGGATGGAGGAGCCTGGTAGGCTGCAGTCCATGGGGTCACTAAGAGTCAGACACGACTGAGCGACTTCACTTTCACTTTTCACTTTCATGCATTGGAGAAGGAAATGGCAACCCACTCCAATGTTCTTGCCTGGAGAATCCCAGGGACGGGGAAGCCTGGTGGGCTGCCGTCTATGGGGTCACACAGAGTCAGACACGACTGAAAGTGACTTAGCAGCAGCAGCATCTATATTCTGACAAAGAACAAAGAGAACTAAAAAGTTAGAAGTTAGAGGATTAGAGGATTTATAAACTGCCGTGTTGAAAGTAGGTCTGATGTAAGCTGGACAGAAGATGTAGCTAGTTACTGACCACTTTACAGTTACCTCCTGGCTTGGATACCACAGTAAATATACAGACAGTAAAGGCTTCTTGTCTTATAAAATATCTGATCAAACAAGGAGGGCTAAGGAGATATGACCCTGCATTTTGAAGGCTTCCTTGGAGGGAGGACCATGAGGGTGAATATTTTAAATAGATTCTCAAGAGCCCATAATACGAAATCAAAAGGTAAGGAGTAACTGAATTACTGAGCAGCAATTAGGAGCCAAAGTGAGACAAGGTAAATTAGTATGGGAGCAATAATTGCCTTCATATTTATTTATCCATTATTATTTAACTAGGCTGGCTAATTTATATTATCAATTAAAAGGTTACATGTAGGCTGAAAAATAAATAAATATATTGATGCCATAGACAGATTATTGTACAGTAAATATAAGAGAAAATTATAACTGAGTGATGTAAATGAAAAGTCTCACAGAATGCTTAAGTGTTAGGTGCTCACTCATGTCTGACTCTTTTGACCCCATGGACTGTAGCCCACCAGGCTCTTCTGTCCATGGAATTCCCCAGGCAAGAATACTGGAGTGGGCTGACATTTAGGTAGGGCAAAAAATTGATTTTAACCTCCCCAGCAGCCAAACAGTAGTACAATTCTTCTTGATTTAAAAAAAAAAAAAAAAAAACACTAAGATTTGAATATTTCTCCTATAATTTTTCAAAGAAAAATCAAAACAGTGAGGTAAAAAAAACATAAAGTGAAATGCATGATTCTGCCTTTGCTTCTCTCAAGTCACACTGAGGCAGTAAGTCAAATCAAGTCACACTGAGGCAGTAAGTCAAATCGGAGTTCTATAAGATCCAAATTCATTAAGAGCCAAAAGAAATGACGTTCAAGGGTGAAGCCTAAGGTAAAGTCTTAAGATTCTGAAAAGTCACTCAGATGTCACTGATTTCCCCAGGTACTTTTAAATGCTAATGATAACCTTGAATATTCATCCTCAGAATGCCTTCCTTTGTTCCAAGGATATGTGTAGGAGGGAAAATATACTTTTAATCACCTCTTTCCTGTATTCCTATTTGAATAAATATCTTTCATTTAGAAGACTATTTTAGTCCATTAGAGGTTCTCTCTTTACCAAATCATAATGTGCTGAACACCAACACTATTTTTTTTTATTTCCACCAACTATAACATGGACAGGCTTCCCTGTTAGCTCACCGGTAAGAACCCACCTGCGGATGCAGAAGACACGGGTTTGACCCCAGGACTGGGAAGGTCTGCCAGAGAAGGAAATGGCAACCCAGTTCAATATTCTTGCCTGGGAAATTTCATGGACAGGGGAGCCTGGCAAGATACAGTGCATGGGGTGGCAAAAGAGTCAGATATGACTTAGTGACTAAACAACAACAGCTATAACATGGACATAAGACTTTTGGCTGGAAATTTAGGTAGAAAAAAGGTTTACATTGTAGGACTGTAACATGAACAATCACTCAGCTTCTTTGTCTCACTCTTCTTTTATCTTCTTGCCTATTACAGACTCTTCCTGCCTGGGCCACCACCCACATTTGATTATTTTCTATATACTGTCTAAAGGTAACTTATAAAATTAAAAGCAATTGCAACTGTTAATAATAAATATTTGAAATAACTGGGAAAGAATTATGAAATAAAACCAGTGAGATTACGTGAAAAAACAGAATACAAAAAACAAGAAATTGAGTAAAAATAAATAATAATCAATAGTAAATGACACAGCAAATAATAACAAATCCTTGACCATGTCAAGAAAATCATTTAAAATAACAAAGATTAAAATAAATAAAAACTGAAAATTAAAAGTCATTTAGGAAATAAAGTAGGGAAAGACATTTTAAAAAGTAAAATAATTAAAATTATAAAAGAATCAATATTGGAGTAATAAATAATAAGTGAACATAAGAATCAGATTGGACAAAACTGAAAAGTTAAAGCAAGAAGTTTGTTTGGAAAAGATTAATATGAAAAAATAAGTTGGAGTTCTCTGGCTGTCCAGTGGTTAAGACTTCACCTTCTAATGCAGCAGGGTGTAGGTTCCACCCTTGGTTAGGGAGCTAAGACCCTACATGCCTTGTAGCCAAACAAAACAAAACAAAACAGAAGCAATACTGTAAAAAATTCAATAAAAACTTAAAAAAAATAAGTTGAGAAGGAAGGAGTATATGGAAATTCTCTGTACTTTCTGCTCACTTTTGATGTGAATCTAAAACTGCTCCAAAAAGCACAGCCTACATAAAATAAAAAGAAAATTGAAAAACAGATAAATAAGTTGAAGAAAAAAAAAAGTAAAAAAAAAAATATGCTAAAATGTATGTCTTCTGAGGCAGGAAACAAAAAGCAAAAATAAGCAAGTGGGATTGCATCAAACTAAAAAGCTCTTCACAGCAAAAGCAACTGTCAACAAAATGAAAAAATAACTCACTGAATGGACATTTACAAACCATGTATCTGACAAGGGGGTAGTATCAAAATATGTGAAAACCTCATTCAACTCAACAACAACAACAAAAAAACAACAGCCAATTAAAAAAATGGGTAGAGAACCCAAATAGACATTTTTCCAAACTACTTCCCCTCAAACAAGCAAAGAAGCAAAATGACAACAACAACAACAAAAAAAATAGAGGTAGCCAGTGGATACATAGAAAGATGTTCAACATTATTTATTACTAGGGAAATGCAAATCAAAACCACAAATATCGCCTTATGTCCATTTTAATGACTATTACTAAAAAGGCAAGAAATAACTGTTGGAGAGAATGTAGAGAAAAGGGAAGCCTTGTACAGCCACTGTTGAAAACAACAGCGAGATTACTAAAAAACAAACAAGAATAGAACTACCATACAATTCAGCTAATCCACTTCCAGGTATTAATATTTACCTGAAGCAAACAAAAATACTAATTCAGAAAGATGCATACACCCTTATGTTCATTGCAGCATTATTTACAGTAGCTGAGATACAGAAACAACCTAGTGAAGTGAAAGTCCCTCAACTGTGTCCGACTCTTTGCGACCCCATGGTCTATACAGTCCATGGAATTCTCCAGGCCAGAATACTGGAGAGGGTAGCCTTTCTCTTCTCCAGGGGATCTTCCCAATCCAGGGATCAAACTGGTGTCTCCCAGATTGCGGGCAGATTCTTTACCAGCTGAGCCACCAGGGAAACCCAGAAACAACCTAATTGCCCATTTATAGATGAATGGATAAAGTGTAGTTTGTGTGTGTGTGTATATATGTGTATATATGTATATATACATACATGCGTGTATATATATGGCTTGCTGGTGGCTCTGATGGTAAAGAATCTGTCTGCATTTCAGGTGACCAAGGTTGGATCCCTGGACTGGGAAGCTTCCCTGGAAAAGGGATTGGTTACCCACTCCAGTATTCTTGCCTAGAGAATCCCATGGACAGAGGAGCTGGTGGGCTACAATTCATGGGGTCACAAACAGTCAGACATGATGGAGCGACTATTTAAGTTTCAGTTTCATATACACATACATATATACACACACAGAAAGGAGTACAGTTCATCCATAAAAAAGTAATATTGTCATTTTCGACAACATAGATGGATGTAGACGGTATTATGTTAAGCTATTATGATAAGTCACATGGAGAAAGACAACATTTGATTTCACTCACATGTGGAATATAAAAAACATACAACAAACAAACAAATCAGAATCAATGAACAAACTAAACCTAACAAAAACAAGCACACACAGAGACAGCAAAGTAGTGATTACCAGAGAAGGAGTGTGGTGTAAGACCAAAATGGGTAAAATAACACCCCCAAATGGGTGTCATAAAAGATGGAAACTAAATTTTTGGTGGTAAGCACACTGGAGTGTATACAAAAGTTAAAATATGGTGTTGTACACATAAAACATATAATGTTATGAACCAATGTTGAGATAATAAAGAAACAAAAAGAGAGAGAGAAAGAAAGGAAGAAAATAACTTTTGCATCACCTGTTCCCATTTTGCAGTTATCACAATTTCAATACTGCTGTCATTGAATTAATGATGCCAATATACTTATTACTTTGTGCCTTCTGTTTTATATCAATGGAAACCTCAGGACATCTCTCCTCATCAAGAGAACAATGATTGCAGCAACAATATTACTTTGAGAAAATTTGACATTAAATAAACAAATAGTAAAAGGAATAGGAAATGGCAACCTGCTTCAGCATTCTTGCCTGGAAAATTCCATGGACACAGGAGTCTAGCAGGCTATACTCCATGTGCTCACAAACAGTCATACATGACTGAGCGTGTATACACAAACACACACAAGCAATAACTACTATTACAAAATGGTTTATTTGAAAGCAAATCTTTCTCTACAGTGGGAATTTTAAAATCCTTAATGTTCATCTTCTAATCATCTAATTTTCCTCTATTCAGATGTGATGACTCATTGAAAGCAAATATGCCTTTTTCAAAACTATTTTGAAAGCATTTATCTTTTCCAGACTAATTTGAAAACTCTTTGTAGCTCAGCTCTGATTCTCTTATCAGCTAACTATCTGAATACAGAGGGGAAAATAGATACTTTTGATAATTCCAGTTCTTCATGTAAACAGAGATTTGGGAAAATTGATATGTAAACATATATAATAGAAAATATTCAGGTTCCCCAGAAGAGCACAAATATAGACTGCCTTTATGCCTCTGAATTTAACTGTAAGGGAGAAAATGTAATCCAATAAAAAGTGAGTAGGTTATAGGAATTTTAGTTTACAATTTTAATTACCAAATGGCAAAATTGCCTTTGCTTATAATAGGCTTTTGTATTTTTTTTTTTTTTTTAAAGAAGAACTACATATAGAGGACAGGAAAGCCTGTGCTCATCACTGGGGAATTTTCCTAATTACCAAAATTCTAATTTTTATAATAACCAAATGCATGCCTCAAAGGAAAGAGAGAACATATTATCTATTTAGCCTAGTGATTTGTTATTTTCTATCCCCTTTACATGTAAGGAAGAGGGGAAAAAAGGGAAGAGAAGAGGGGTAAGGGGTGGAGGAGAAGGAGATGAGGGGAAAGGACAGGAGGGAAGGAATAGGGAAGAAGAAAGAATAGGGAAGGGGGCAAGAGAGTGAGAAAAGGCAGAAGAGGAGGATTAAGGAGAGTAGAGGAGGAGGAGAGGGCATAAGTAAAGGATAAGGCAAGGAAAGAGAGGAAAGGAGAGAGAAAAAAAGGGGGACGGAAAAAAAAAAAAACAGAGAGAGAAATCCAGGTGTGTGTGTTCTGTTCCTTCTATTTTTTCCTACCCATGTAAACAAGATCCAGCATTCCTTGGCTCAGAATGGAAATTGCTAGACAAGAACCCCCTGACGTGGGTTTTGAGAGAACCCATGTTATATTAGTTAACCCCAAGAGGAAGGGGAAAGAGTGCTTGGGAGTGCAGAGTGATGAAACTGGGAAAGGAGCTGCTGCTGCTAAGTCATTTCAGTCGTGTCCAACTCTGTGTGACCGCATAGACGGCAGCCCACCAGGCTCCCCCGTCCCTGGGATTCTCCAGGCAAGAACACTGGAGTGGGTTTCCATTTCCTTCTCCAATGCATGAAAGTGAAAAGTGAAAGTGAAGTCGCTCAGTCGTTTCCGACTCTTAGCGACCCCATGGACTGCAGCCTACTAGGCTCTTCTGCCAATGGGATTTTCCAGGCAAGAGTACTGGAGTGGGGTGCCATTGCTGTCTCCTGGGAAAGGAGAGGCAGAAGGAAAAGTGAAAAGGAGGCTACCAGGCTGAAGATCTGCTGTATGTACAACATCTGGGATATTTCCAATACCCCCTTTGAAGAAGGAAGGAGAGTCCAAATAATGACAGATTAAATTTCCCTCCGCAGAGTAAAAAGTGATCTCTTAAAATATTCATATTTAATTAAAATATAGATTAGTGTAAAAGTTAATATATAGTGTAAAGGAGGAAAAATAATATTCCCTCTACCATTTTGAGTTCTTAACTAGGACTTCTGCAATAAAAAACAGATTAACAAGGGAAGATTTGGGAGAATGGCAATGAAACATGTAAAATATCATGTAGGAAACAAGTTGCCAGTCCAGATTCGATGCATGATGCTGGATGCTTGGGGCTGGTGCACTGGGACGGCCCAGAGGGATGGTATGGGGAGGGAGGAGGGAGGAGGGTTCGGGATGGGGAACACATGTATACCTGTGGCGGATTCATTTTGATATTTGGCAAAACTAATACAATTATGTAAAGTTTAAAAATAAAATAAAATTAGAGAAAAAAAAAAAAAAATAAAGCTTTGAATAAAAAAAAAAAAAAAAAAAAGAGAAAACAGAGGTTTATTAATATAAATACCTTATGTATACATAGGAACTACCCAAGAGGAAAAAAAAAAAAAACTCTCAGAGGTTGTTTAAAATTCAGGCTAAATGCCCATCGTAACAGGAAAAGGTAAGGGGTTTGTATGACAATTTGCGGAAAACAAATGATTTTAGGAAATATCAATGGACCCTTAGAAGAAAAAGTGAAAGAGAAGATAGTTTGTGAGAAGGTTTGTTGGTGTGGTGTGAACTTCTGGTGTCTTTTGTGATAAGAATCAATCTTCCCTGGTTAATCCAACTTCTAAAAAGGAAATTTATGAAAACTGAGTTCCTTTCAGATCCATGTTTAAAAGGAGTTCACAGACATCTCTGCCCTGCATTTGCTGTTTTTCAAGTGCTACAGCTCAAACTAGTCAATATACCACAGTGGCATATTTATGGTAACACACGGACAGCGTATTAAAAAGCAGAGACAACACTTTCCTGACAAAGTTTGTATACTCAAAGCTATTGTCTTCCAGTAGTCATGTACAGATGTGAGATTTGGATCATAAAGAAGGGTGAGTGCCAAAGAAGTGATGCTTTCAAACTGTGGTACTGGAGAAAACTCTTGAGAGTCCCTTCGACAGCAAGGAGATCAAACCAGTCAATCCTAAAGGAAATCAACCCTGCAAATTCATTGGAAGGACTTAAGCTGAAGTGAAGGTCCAATCCTTTGGCCACCTGATGCAAAGAGCTAACTCATTGGAAAAGACCCTGATGCTGGGCAAGACTGAAGGCAGGAGGAGAAGGGTACGATAGAAGATAAGACAGTTGGATGGCATTACAACTCAATGGACAGGAGTTTGAGCAAGGTCCAGGAGATGGTGAAGGACAGGGAAGCCTGGTGTGCTTCAGTCCATGGGGTCACAAAGAGTTGGACACAACTGAGCAATTGAACAACAACATCCTGAACTCCTACAATCATTTTTCGGGGTAGCATATTCTGCTATACTTCCACATATGAGTTTGAGACTGCAGTTTTTTATGAGTTCATCCTCCCTGGCCCCTGAGGTTCTCTTTTATTTATACAATTCAGTTCAATTCAGCTGCTCAGTTGTGTCCAACTCTTTATGACTCCATGGACTGCAGCATGCCAGGCCTCCCTGTCTATCACCAACTCTCAGAGTTCACTCAAACTCATGTCCATTGAGTTGGTGATGCCATCCAATTGTCTCATCCTCTGTCATCCCCTTCTCCTCCTGCTTTCAATCTTTCCCAGCATCAGGGTCTTTTCAAATGAGTCAGTTCTTCGCATCAGGTGGCCAAAGGATTGGAGCTTGAGCTTCAGCAACAGTCCTTCCAATGAATATTTAGGACTGATTTCCTTTAGAATGGACTGGCTGGAGCTCCTTGCAGTCCAGGGACTCTCAAGAGTCTTCTCTAACACCACAGTTCAAAAGCATCAATTCTTCAGTGCTCAGCTTTCTTTATAGTCTAACTCTCACGTCCATATATGACTACTGGAAAAAACATAGCTTTGACTAGACAGACTTTGTTGGTAAAGTAATGTCTCTGCTTTTTAATAGGCTGTCTATGTTGGTCATATTTTATTTCTACAGATCACTTCTAATAGTTGGACCTGAACTGACGATGAGTCAGCATCTTTGTCTTCAATCTCATACTCATTTTTACTTATTGAACATGTAGCATAAGAGTTTCATAGCTGGATCTATACCCTTGGATTCTTACAGGAATAGTGTGCCACACTGAATTTAATTTGATTAATAATAACACGATCTCTCACTGAAATCTACTCCATGTCAGGCACTGGCCCAGTCTTAGTGAATAAGCCCTGAAGAGTAAAGATAAAGTTCACAGTTTAAGAACAGTTTAAGAATTAGTTTTTGAGAGAAGAGAATTTCTCTCATATTCCAAGTCATGAATTTTTATAGAAAGAACTGAATCAACTTCTGGAAAAAAAAAATTCAACAGATATTTTCTTAGCTTTATTCATGGGCAATCTCAGAGGAGGATAAAATCAAATTCTCTGCTTTTCAGAAACATATGTTGTAGGTGAGATGTCGTACACGGAAATTAGTAGACGGCTCTGAATTGGTACAACAGTTTAACCTGGCAACATGTTTCTTCTTTCAGTTTCCAAGAAAGAAGAAATATAAGCTCACTCTGTTCTCTCTTTTCCCTTTACAGCTGGCTCTGCAATGGATCTTGCATCCACCACTCCCCCACAACTTGTTTTCTCACAACCTTTTATATTTTTAGGTGTTTATGGGAATATTCCTTGGAGAAGGCAATGGTAATCTACTCCAATATTCTTACCAAGATAATTCCATGGACAGAGGAGTCTGGAGGGCTACAGTGGTCACAAAGAGTAAGACATGATGTAATGACTAAACACCAATATGAATATTATAAAGATTTTATAATGGAAAACCATTATATCACCAGCTACAAAGAATATGCTAAATACTTTTAAAAAATGAATGAAGGGAACATTTTTTTAAAAGGACAGATTTATAAAATATAAGATATAGGTTGATAGATTAGACCTCCAAGTGAGTTCTTTAAAAGTGGCTATTTTAAACAATAGTTTTTAAGACAATATTTTGATGGAGTGGTCTTTAACATTATCAAAAGACTTCAGAAGAAGAAGTGAAAGCAAGACACTTTATCTATACTTTTGTATATATCTATATGTGTCTCCTGTAGTTAAAAAGGAGTATAATTTTTCTACCAAAAATGACACAGACTTCACCCTCAGACTTACTTCCTGGATATTAGAACTTGGCAAATTATCTAACATTCTTACAGTACAAGGAATAAGTGAAATAGAAAAAAAAAAAATACAAAATTTGAGATAGTCTGGATTCAAAGTTTTATTCTTCCAACTTAATAAAATTAAGACATTCCTCTTATTCTATAGTATTATTTTAATGATAAGATTCATGTGATAAAACATATTTTCTTTTCACTGTACAATTACTTGTACAAAAGTAATTTTGTATGTCTTTTATCCCCATTTCTTGGACACTGGAGGGTAATGCTTTTGTTCTGGATTTTTTTTTTTTTTTTTTTAAGGATGTGTTACTTATTAACTTGTGTGTCTTGGTACATTGGCTCTCTACATGCATTGCTTTATATATATCTCAGTAATCTCAGTAAATACAAGTGATTTAATTATTTAGCCCCAGTCTCTATCTTTGGTCTTAATTCTGAAACATTTTGCTTGTGGTTTTTCATACCTAAAAGGATATATAATAAAAGACCCAAGCTTGGGAATAAACATAAAGAGATAATGAAGGTAGAACGATAGATAGCCCACAAGCTTAAATAATTTCCATTTACAATTTCCAACTTTAGTTTCCACATGATCTTCTAACACTGACTTTTTCTTACTTGATTGTTTTGTTAACCATCTAGATTGATGATTTAGGACTTTTAAAAATCCACCTATTAGGCAATAACAGAGAAGGCAATGGCACCCCACTCCAGTACTCTTGCCTGGACAATCCCATGGATGGAGGAGCCTGGTGGGCTGCAGTCCACGGGGTTGCTAAGAGTTGGACATGATGGAGCGACTTCACTTTCACTTTTCACTTTCGTGCATTGGAGAAGGAAATGGCAACCCACTCCAGTGTTCTTGCCTGGAGAATCCCAGGGATGGGGGAGCCTGGTGGGCTGCCATCTATGGGGTCGCACAGAGTCGGACACGACTGAAGTGACAGCAGCAGTAGCAGCAGGTTATAAAGTATATCCTAGAATTTAGGGCCAATATTAAACTTTCAACTTAAATGTTAATTCATTAAGTGTCAAACTCTGTTTCTAGAAACAGAGTTCTGTTTTCTAGACTAGAAATTCACAATGCTTTTGACAGTGAGGTATTATCTCAAAATCCAAGTCTTCTGGATTACCTCCAGAGTTAGGAAATAACTTTTCTCCAGTTCTTGGTGTATTTCATAGCCCAAAGCAAGGAGGAATGTGAATTTGGGGATTTAGTTCCTGGACAAACTAATTGGTTCAGCTCACACACAAAAGAGGATAATCCATTTACTCTACAAGATTATTATAGGATATGGTTCACATTCCCAAAGATCTTAGTGAACAAGAAAGTGTTTACCTAAGTCTACAGGGCAGAGCTTCACAGGGGACAGTGCCCGAAGCAGAGCCCCTAGTGTTTGAAATACAGAGCAGGAGCAGCATGTTGTTCAGATGTCTGTCAGTGACTGGCGATTTACCGTCAGAATACACAAGAGTGGGAAGAACTAAAATTAGCTCACAAATTCCCCATAGGGTGGAGTCTGAGCAAAAGTGCTTTGACTTTCTCACTCAGAAGTCTAGTCTATATTTGTAAGCTACTTTTGAGAGGTTTCATTTTGCTGAAAAGAGACACTGGGAGCTGTGGACCCCACTGGAATCCTAATAGGTAAGTTCTGAGACATTGATATACTCTACACAAATATACATTCAATGAGTTTTCTAAAGGATATTCCTTCTGCTAGAATTTTTGTCATAATGCTTTAGCAGTTTCTTCTGCTAGATTCTTCTCTTTCTTTTTTTTTCCTCCAAATTATTTTCATAAAAATAGTGCAACACACAGGGTCTCTACTACTAAAGACCCTTTAACCCTGTGGGTTAAATGAACAGATTAAAAAAAATATATATATATATATATAGTATAAAACATCTACTATAAGATAGTTATAGTTGAATAAGTTAATCTTACTGTGGTGTGGATACTCGCTCAGTCGTGTCCAACTTTTTTGTGACTCTATGGACTGTAGCCTGCCAGGCTCTAGGCAAGAATACTGGAGTGGATTGCCATTTCTTGAGTTTAAATGGTAAAATTAGATGAAAATTCATATCCTGAAGTTAGCTTTTTAGATCCTGTGTTTTCTGGGGACTCTATTTGTCTTATGTTGATATTAGTTATATTCAATTTTATTTAGAGAAGTGAAAATGTCTATTTCTTGAATAAGGTTTCTTCCGCTTTCACTTTGTGAAATGTTTGCCTAAGAATGGAAAGTTGAAACATTTTTTTCTATATAGTTAAAAGAGTTTACTTATTTCTTTCCTGTTTTTATTTTGAGAAGGGTGAGGTATTTTTTAGATAGTAATATTGGACGAAACACCTTGAATTTATTAATTTGAAACTCAGCATGTAATTCATATAAGCTTAGATATAAAGTGTGCAGCTGTGTCAGTGACATTTCTTCATTCCTCAAACAGCGATACATTTAAAGAACATTGTTCCGTGCACATGTATTAAATAATACTCTTTCTCAAGCTACACACTTTCTTTATAATATGCTTTGCCAGGTTCTAAACTTTGAACTCATGTGAATAATTTGCTCATTTCAGCCATGAAATCTGAAACTGTGTAAAGATTAACCACTGGTGAGGTGAAAGTCCCTCAGTCATGTCTGACTCTTTGTGACCCCATGGACTATACAGTTCATGGGATTCTCCAAGCCAGTATACTGGAGTGGGTAGCCTTTCCGTCTCCAGGGGAACTTCCCAACCCAGGGATCGAATGTCACTTATTTAAGTATTTAATTTGCTTACTAGTTAATTTATTTAACTATCTAACCTGAGAACCTGTGGGTAACTAGGAGATCTTGAATTCCACGATTCCACAAAAATGTGTTTATAACTATAGAAGTTTCTTCTTTAAAATTTTAGCTGTATAAATAAAATTGGAAACACAATTTACAAAATTTCCATTGAAGGTAAATGGCAATTTCCACCATAAGGTATTAATATGAAAAAAAAATATTATGAGACTTTTATCCATCTGTGTACATAACCACTTTTTAAATAAAATTACCTCTAAATATATGAAATATAAAATTTAGAAGTTTTAAATTTGGCTTGAATTGCTTTATTTCAATATCAGAGCATGTCAATTTACCTGTAAATGGTAGACTAAACAAGGTATAACATTCTGGTTTGTGAAGTACTAACTGACTTAGTGGCAAGGTGAGTGCAGAATGTAGCAGGAATCATTTATGATGAGTTAATAAATTGCTTTCTTAGAGTGAGGGTACTGTGAGTTTATTTACTCCTGTTGGGGGCTGTTGGCAGGGTGGCATCCTGGGTGCTCTTCTGGAAAGAGTATTTCACCATCAAGTATCTTACTACCCGGGCAGGTGAGGTTTTGATACTCAAGTTGTGACAAGTTCAGAAGAAGGCGTGGACTTCAACCTTGCCCTCACTAGGACTGAAAGGATTGATTAAAAAGAGTAGATGGATTTATAGCCTGTGGGGCTTTGCAGAGTGAATACAGGGGTTTAAAAAAAGAAAGAAAGGGAATGAGCCAAAGAAACACTGCAAAAAGAATTAAAAAATTAGATGGAAGAAATGAAAGGTTCAAGCCTTGTGTCAGGAATTCTTCTCTGCATACTCCACCCACATGCCCTGTCAATGACAAGTTCAGCTTGACTCAGTTCCTCAGGCAAAGTGCAGTCCCAGATTGTGAGCTCTGTTATCTTTCTCCTTCATTTTTGTTTCTACTCTATTGATTCCAGAGTTTGGTCTCAAAATAGAGGAAAAACAACTCTAATCCCTCAAAACTGGTACAGGGATGAAATAAGAAACAAATATAAAGAGGCCCATGAGTTAATATTAATATCTTTTTTGTTAAACAAAGAAAGTTAAATTTTACAGGGGATATCACAAAAGAAAATGAATATATGTTTGTTTCAGTTCAGTTCAGTTCAGTCGCTCAGTTGTGTCCGACTCTTTGCGACCCCATGAACTACAGCACACCAGGCCTCCCTGTCCATTACCAACTCCCGGAGTTCACCCAAACTCATAACCCATTAGAGTTTAGAGTCAGCCCTGATGAATTCACAAAGTGCTGACTCTCCAAAGGAAATCACGCAGAGTCCCACTGAAAAAATTCTTTTTAAAATCACTTCCCCTGTGGCTGAAATGAGAAGGGTATTCCTAAAGTAACGGTCATTAATCCTGTCAAATAATTCACCTATTTTGTGCATCTTATTCAATTGCCAGTTTAAGGGATTACTCTATTTTAAAGGCACTGATCAGGAATGGGATGGCTGCAAGGATAAATTACATGAGATTCAGTCCCCCGACTAAATATAGTTCAGTACAATAGACCAGCAATTCAATCAAGCTATCGTAAGTAGCAAGCTTATAGTAAAGACACACTCGGTAGACAGAAAAACAGCTCATGGGATTCTTGGAACAGCCAAGAAGGCAACCTCCCAGGCCTTGTAAATAGTATGTTGCACAGAAAGATCAATGACTTCCCAGTTGGCTTGTCTTGTCATCTTTCTAGGAGCCATAGCTATTTTATCTCTTGCCATCCATGTAACTAAGTGATTCTTACTTGCCTTTGAAGTCACTTCATGTTTTAACAATCAGTGGTTCAGTTTGACTCTGAAAAAATGAGTCACTCATGACAATACTCCTTGCAAACCCTACCATTTTATTGCTTCTCTCTCTTAAATTTGTGCTTGTTTCTAACTGAATGAATAGCTATGTCTCACAGGTCAGATTCCTGAAAAAATTGGATTATATGCTCAGCTAAACACCATCAGGATTGTTGGGCTAGAGCTTTTATGAGCAAGTCACTCACAGACCATTGATAAAATAGTGCATTGTCTTTAGTGCACCAAGTATCCAGCAAAAGTCTGATCTACTATGACTAGGCAATTGACAATGTCAAGCAGTAGTGCTATTTAATGGGCAGGTTCCTTCATCAGAAAAGTATAGCTAGAAATGCAGATAAAATCAAGTTGTAGGCATGGCATGAATGTTTGTCCCATATATACATATGTATCTAAATAACTACAGGAACTAGCAGAATGTATTATTTATTATAAGAGGTATGCTCACAAGTGTTACAGGTATTCAGAGGGGGAAAAAACTACTTTTAGCTCAGATAACATGATGGAACTCATGAAGAACAATGACATCTGAGCTAGGGCTAGAAGAGTGACCAGGATTTGAATATATAAAAGGAAAAGTAGAATATTTTAGGCAAAAGGAATAAATAAAAATCATAGAGATAGAAAATTTCGTGAAGATGACAACTAATTTAATATGGTGTCCATCTATCCACCCTGCCATCATGTGCTCAGTCATGTCTGACTCTTTGCAATGTTATGGACCGTAACTCTCCAGGCTCCTCTGTCCATGGGACTTTTCCAGGCAAGAATACTGAGTGCATTGGGATCTTCCCAATCCATGGATTAAACCCATAACTTCTGCATCTTCTGCATTGCAGGTGGATTCTTTACACCTTGAACCATCGAGGAAGCCCTAAAGTGTGTGTATGCATGTGCTCAGTTGTGTCCAATTCCTTGAAACCCCATGGACCTTAACCAAGCAGGATCCTCTGTTTTTGGAAGTTTCCAGGCTAGAATACTGGAATGGGTTGCTGTGCGCTCCTGTAGGTGATCTTCCTGACCCAGGGATCAAACCTGTGTCTCTTGCTTGCTTCTCCTGCATTAGCAGGCAGATTTTTTACCACTGTGCCACCTGGGAATCCCCAATTTAGTATGGTCAGGTATTAAAAGAACAAAAAACATTAATAACAAAATCAATTAACATTCTTATAAAAGCATAGATCAGAGCAGTTGAAAACTACTACGAGCACCAAAGCTAAAAAAACATACACATTTAAAGCTCAGTATTCTTACCTTTCGGAGAAGGCAATGGCACCCCACTCCAGTACTCTTGCCTGGAAAATTCCATGGATGGAAGAGCCTGGTGGGCTGCAGTCCATGGGGCTGCTAAGAGTCGGACACGACTGAGCGACTTCATTTTCACACATTGGAGAAGGAAATGGCAAACCACTCCAGTGTTGTTGCCTAGAGAATCCCAGGAACGGGGGAGCCTGGTGGGCTGCCATCTATGGGGTCGCACAGAGCCGGACACAACTGAAGCAACTTAGCAGCAGCTGCAGCATTCTTACCTTTGAATATAAAGGATGGCTCATCAGGGGAGACCACTGGCAACTGAGAAAGGAAGAGTTCAAATAAATAAGGAGGATTTAAGTACAGAGTACAGGAGGTATGTCTACTTAGCTGGCATTATAAAACATTGAGATATGCAACTCTTAATTGCCTAACACTGTGTGTTGGTTGAGGTGGCAGGAGAGTGAGTGAGGAATAGGAGAAAGATGATTGAACTGCAATCTGTTAGTTTCCATTGGTCCATAAGAGTTCTAAACTTTATGTACTGTCTATGAATTGAGAAGTATCAAACTTATATCTCATGATTCAATTTTCTCATGAGCTACAGACTCAAACATCCAGTGCTTGACATTTCTACCTGGGATTCTTAATAATCATCTTAAACTTAACGTGTCCTAAACATAACTCTGATTTTCCTCCTGAATTTGTTTCTTTCCTAGGTATTTCTTACTTCATCACTTTGAATATATTCACTCAGATCCCAAAGCTAAAGGTCACTCCCTTTCTTGTCCTCACCAGAGATACTTTCTTTACTTTTCTCTCCAAAATATACCATAAATCCACACACTTCTTTTCCCCTCACCACATTTAATTTACTATCATTTTCCCCCTGAACTACTAAAATAATCTCTTTTTTACTCTTATAACTCATCAAAAGGAGAAAAATGATTTTTATTTAAAGTTATATAACTCTGGTTTCCCACTAAACATAGAAAAACAGCCAAATTCCTTCCTGGCCTTCAGAGTCGTTATGATAAACGATCACCTCCCCCTCTCTTACATTTTAGTCTTCCCTTCTCTCTGCTTTCATGAGTTGAACAACCCAAACCTGCCTACACTTCAGGACCTTGGCACGTTTCATCATCTTCCTCCAGGTCTAGGTCCTCTTCACATGTCTGACTTTCTAACGGGATTCAGAAATTCTCCTATGTCCTTACCTAGGAGAAATGCACTTGACGCACCCCCTAAGGTAGCAATTCCATGCTCCAGTGACTCTATTCCATTCTCTGCTATCTCTACTCATAGCTTTTGAAACTATCTAAAGTTGTATTAATTTATTTATTTTTCCCTTCTTGCACTAAAAAGTCACTCAACAAAAATCACTTTTATATACTTTGTTAGATGCTGCTGTTCTATAGTACTTGGGGCTATAGTACAGGTGTTCAATAAATATCTGTTGAAAGAGTAAAAAAATGAAATACTGTATACATGGGGTCAACAATAGTATAAGTATTAAATAAAACTAGCTTGAGAAAATTTCTTGACACCCACCAGTCTCTAACCTCAGAGAGTGTTCTAGCAGGTTCCTAGATATGTGTGTTAAATTAGATGCCAACCCCTCAGGCCAGAGTTTAAATATAAGCAAATGAGCCTCCTTGACTAGGTCTAAGCACAATTGGCCGCCTTTGAGCCAGGCCCTGGGACAGATAAGTTTGAGCACCCAAGCCCATTAAGAGCTATTACTCAGGCTCCTACTCTTTTGTGCCTTGGGACTTCAGCCCTATTGGTTTTCACAGTTTTATGTTCTGGGGGCTTCTCTCTTAAATACACGTCTTAAAATTTGAAGCATCTGATGTGGGAGCAAAACCCTTTGCGCCTCAGAGAGAAGATCCAGGCTTTGATTTCCTTCAGAAGGTAGATCACTACACAGGCGGGGGGGGGTGTTAAGGCCAGACTGTATCCTAGCCTCTTCTACTCACTTCAGTGTGGTTTTCTCTTTGTTTTTCCAATGTGTATTTGATGCTCAGCCAGCCTTTACATTTTTTTGTTCAGAGGACATTGCTGCATATGTGGCTCCAGACTCTGTGTCTGTGGGGGTGGGTGAGTTCAGTATATACCTGCACCGCTATCTTGAACTGGAAGCCTGTACAATTCTTGCTCAATTTAAAAAAAAAAAAAATGAAATTTTGGGAAATATAATTATTTTTGAAAAAAGAAATAGAAATCTCCATTGCTATTTATCCATTTCAGGAATTTAAGTTTTCTTTCCAAAAATATAGGAAGTGTTAGATAATGATTAAATGAAGCAGGATGTGGTTTCAAGTAACACCAGAGGTCCCTGCTTTGTTCAAGGATGGACTATATGATTGTGAAAGAGGAGAAATGCTTCATTATCAGCAGTTCGTAGATCTCATTGGTCTTCATATGGGAAAAAAATCACTAACATTATTTAAAGTATTTAAATATTTTTCATTGATATTGTTTTTATTCACAGTAAATAATTTGCTAGGGTTCTATTGTGTATATGTCTCTATTTGTAAAACTATGATCCAAAAATTACTGAGGATGGGAGAGTTGAGGAGAGCTAGAGAAAAGGAAGATGAGCTCAGTGGAGCACTGCTCTTCTACACTTTTCACAAAAGCTTCTTTATTCTCACCTCCTAGTAAGTAAGACATCTAAAGAAAAGATGCCAACATTATATATGTTTGAAAATCATTAACTGGGACCATTTCTTGGAAAATAACAAAGAAAAGACCTAACATCTATTGAAGGCTGACCTTGTCTTGAGCATCATTACCTAATTCAGCTTTTTCAAATCCCTAAGTTACTATTATTTTCCTTACATAAGAAAAATTCAGGCATGGGTTTGAATTCCAATTGTTAATTATATCATTTGTGAGGTTGGGAAGACTAGAAACTTTGTTAAAATAAAAGGTGTTTTACCTAAAAGGCTAATTTTCTACTGAAGAAAAATGACAGTGGCTTGATTATTTTTAGTTTTTTTTTCAAATGTATTTTTAGAGGAGAACTTGTAATGGAGCCTTCACCTCTTGAGTTACCAACGGATACATTGCGGCGCATCGCATCTGAACTTAGATGTCACCCAACAGATGAGAGAGTTGCTCTCCGCCTCGATGAAGAAGACAAGCTGAGGCACTTCAGGGAGTGTTTTTATATTCCCAAAATGCAGGATCTGCCTCCAAGTAAGAACACTGGAAAGGGTTTTACTTTCCTTAATCAATTTGTTATTATATTTTCTACTGAATGTGTTTATCACAAATCTTTGAAAATCATTGTTCTGTTACATAATAGAGCCATTGCAATCATGTCTGCAAACAGCAGGTTCCTGGCGGCATTAAATCAACCTGTCAGCCTAATTTAGTCACAGATCCTATATGTTTCCTCTCCTCTGCTGAAAAGAAAAATACTTTCAGTGTTCTTATATTGTCATCTAGTTCTCTGAACAATAGAATGCCTGATTGAAAATTATAGCGGATGCATTTACTTGTTCTCTTACTCACTTAGAGCTCAAAACAATTCCTTTTCAATACAGTATTAGTATATCTTTTATTTTCTGGTACCTAGTTCATGACAGCACATTAGTCTAAGAGGGGATATTATTCTGGAACTTGGATATATTAGGAGGGATATTACATGGATATCTAACTCTGTGTGCTGTGGCATGTATAAGACTTACTTAATAAAATGCCTAAGAAATGCATATTGCTTTTTAAAAACTTAATACTGAATCTGTTCTTGTTTTGGAAGATGTTCTGTTTAAAAAAAGAAACTTACTCTTATTTTGGAGGATGTTCTGTTTAAAAAAAATAGGTAACAGGTTAAAAAAGATGAAGCAATAGTTTGTATTTGGCTTTGCTTCATTTTATGTCAATGAAAAAGGCTACCAGTTTGAATGGAATTGATCTACCAAAATGGATTTCACATACTTTCTAATTCAGTCTAATTTCCTTTTTTCTTCAAATTAATTGTGGCAGGTACAATTCTGGATACTTGTAATCCAAGAGCATTACCGAATATGATTTTAAAATGAGATCAGGTCACATAACTTTCCTATTTGGCTTATATTTCATTATGCAACATGGGATGGCACCTTGTAGAATTATGGAAGGATACAATAAGAAGAGGGCTTCCCTGGCTCAGTGGTAAAGAATCTGCCTGCCCTGCAGGAGACACCAGAGATGAGGCTCAATCCCTGGGTTGGGAAAATCCTCTGGAGAAAGAAATGGCAACCCACTCCAGTACTCTTGCCTGAGAAACCCCATGGACAGAGGAGTCCTGGAGGGCTATAGTCCATGGGGTTGCAAGAGTTAGACAAGACTGAGTGCACACACACACACACACACACACACACACACACACACACAATAAGAGGAGGATTTATATCCATTTTAAAGTTGCTTACAATTAACTGAGGAAGACATTGATGAGACCAGATAAAATGGGGTTGTAAGTGAAGTGATCTGAGATCATAAGAAAAAAAAATCTTCTATGTCTTTCTGGAATCTAGAATGTAAGTGCATTTTGCTTTGAAACTTAAGGATAAAAAGGAATATTAATGTGTGAAAATGATGAAATTAAGTCTAGGAATATTCTATCATGATGGGAAGTTAAGGACATGGTAGCATACAGAACATAGTGTGGAAGTCCTTGAAAATTCCAAGGACCCACTTAAGACACATTATGACCCTGTTGTCCCAATGCACTCTCCAGCCTCTGGGCTACCTGGGGCTTTAATGAGCCCCTAGACAAGGGATGTTTCCCTGGTAGCTCAGAGGGTAAAGCGTCTGCCTGCAATGCAGGAGACCTGGGTTCGATCCCTGAGTCGGGAAGATCCCTTGGAGAAGGAAATGGCAATCCACTCCAGTATTCTTGCCTGGAGAATCCCATGAACGGAGGAACCTGGTAGGTTACAGTCCCACGGGGTCCCAAAGAGTCGGACATGACTGAGAGACTTCACTTTCACTTTCTTGCACTTAGATGAGGGATGACAGCAGAACCCTGGAGTGCCAGAGTTTATGATTGCCCTCCACACACAACAGAACTATAAATTGAGAATCAAGGCTCTAGAACTTTATGTTACTTATTGCAAATTCTAATTTTCTCGTGATTAAAAAAATATTTTGTTCCTTTTCATGAATGATAAGAAAAACAGACACAACAAAGTAAGCAAGCAGCAAAGCCTTTCCAGTGAGGGTAGATAATGGTATCAGAGACAAGGAAGAATAAGAAAAGAAAATGGCTAGTGGTACATGGTAGCTGCAGCCTGGGCCGAGATTTCTTGGAAAATAATGCTAAATAATGGCTACATCTAGACACAATGGCTATTTCCTCAACATTGAAGATGATACAATAGGAGTTTTGACTTCTTTGTCATCATTCTTTTCTTAAGATGTCTTTCTTCAAAGTAAAACCATTAGGGATTTGGGTTTTTAAGGACAAAAGTCTATTGAAATGAATGCATAGACAGAAAGTGAATTCAAATGCTATTTTGAATTCATCATTTTTTTCTGTTATTGAACTTAAGCCTTATTAACTAACATAACTCTCATCCTCATGTTGAATCACTTACTTTCAACACACATTTATTAGTTACCTTTACACAATCCCCCTCATGCCTTGAAACATGCTCACAGTGTTTATCCTGAGAGGCTCTGTGGTCTGATTTTAATACAGATCAACATAGGGCTCTTTTACTAAGCTTTGAGATAATTTAATCAGAACCCAGATAAATATAGCAATGCACATGTAGCCACTTCATTACACTTAAAAGCTGACTCAAGTATCCTGATTATGGGTATCACATTTTTATAAATAGAAAATAACTTAAAAACTACAAACGGTTAAATTTTTGTTGATTTTTAATAATTTTAATTTTCTATATATATACAGAAAGGGAAAGAAGATGAATTGATTCAGTAAAAATTCAATCAATCTAAACAATTGATTTTTTAAAAAGTATAGTTTTGAATGATACAAAGTTTTACTTCATTAACTCCAAGAGTTTTTTTAAATTAGTTATTGTCAAAGTGTGATTTTCTGACCAGCATGTGAAGATCACCAGGGAACTAACCAGAACTTGCCAGTTCTTGGTTACCACCCCAGAATTACTAAATTAGACTCAGGGGAATCCAGTCATCTGTAACTAGCTCACTTTGGGTTGTGTCACAGAGAGTTAGACTAATTAACTTCTGCTCTCGTTATTCTCACTCTAGGAGTTCCTTACTGTCTGAAGTTTCATCCTTTCAACAAATATTTATTAAGTACTAAATCTGTTTGAGACACTATTCTCAAAACAGTTTATCAGTGGACTAAAGAGCAACATTATCACATTCCTGAATGTTTTATTCTAGTATGAGGAGATCTAATAAACAAAACTACAAACAATGTTAGGTGTACTCTGTCAGATAGTGCTCTAAGAGTTTAAGGGCTGGGAGGGTGGGAAGAGTTTCGTTTTACTCAGGGGACTCAGGGAAGGAAACACTGCTGAGATGATATTTGAACAGTGGTTAAGAATTAAGTGAGGAAGTGAAACTCAAGAATATGGAGATGAAGATAAGCCTGATGGCTCCTTCAATTTGGCACTGCCAACCATCTTCAGTAAGTTAAATTTAAGCTATCTAAATAAGATCTACTCTTATTCTGACTTTGTCATATTTAGCACTGGTTACATAAAACTGACATAGAAAACTGTCATGCTTGAGTTTGTATTCAGGGCTTTCACATAACATAATGCAGGCTCTTCAGTTCAGCTATTGGTAGTCTCAGAACAGTGATGAGTAGGAGGTAACAGTAAACAAAATGAGGGAAAGTATGCTTTTCAACATAAACTGGAATGCTTTATTTAAGGACAGTTAACACTGTGTTAAACAAAGGCTTTATCCAGTTAGGACTATGTGATTTTAATAAAGACTTCCCTGTAGCTCAAACAGTAAAGAATTTGCCTGTAATACAGGAGACCAGGGTTCGATCCCTGGGTTGGGAAGATCCTCTGGAGAAGGGAATGGCAATCCACTCCAGTATTCTTGCCTGGAGAATTCCATGACAAAGAAGCCTGGTGGATTACAGTTCGTGGAGTTGCAAAGAGTCGGACATGACTGAGCAACTAACACACACACACTTGTGATTTTAATAATGACTTAAATATCTAATATCCATAAGAAAAACAATGGAGTATCTCTTAATTAAAAGCTAAATTTTGTAGACATGTTGAACTTCTAGAGGCAGTTGTATTCTGCATTTTAGGGAGGAACAGTTAAGACTTATTTGTATCCTTCTCTTTTCTTTTGTATTAGGCTATCTGCTCCCTAGAAATAGAGACTGATTTCTCTATGTTTGAGTGAGTGTCATCTGGGCAGACTCCAGTGGGAAGGCAGCCAACTAGATCTTATCCTTCAGAGGGAAGAACATTTTGCAAGCTATATTTCAAATAACAGGAGCAGATAGGGTCAAAGAAGAAAAGTGTGTGTGTGTGCTCTCCCTTGAAGAAACCTCCCAGAAGTAGGCTTATTACATACCTACCTACCTGCCATGACCCCATCAGTATGCAGGGAAGACTGAGTGTAAAATATGATTTTTATGTTTGTGTTACCAAATCAGGTTCATCTGCAACATGACAAACACTGAGATGCCGAGATTTGTAGCAATAAAAGGGTTATTCATGAGAGAGTGAAGCAAGGAGACAGGAGAGCAAATCTCAAATCCTCTTCCCTGAAGGTGAAGGGTTGTAGATACTATGAGATAAAGAACCAGGGTAGTCTGAGGCTTGGGGGAGGGGTGAAGAAATATAATTGTAGATAAGAAAAAGTGAGGTAATGATCCTGCAGAGGCACAACTGAGCTACATTCTTCTTCATGGGACACATGTTCAGAAAATGGTGAGCTTAGCATGACCTGAGCTGAGAAGGCGATGGCACCCCATTCCAGTACTCTTGCCTGGAAAATCCCATGGATGGAGGAGCCTGGTAGGCTGCAGTTCATGGAGTCGCTAAGAGTCGGGCACGACTGAGCGACTTCACTTTCACTTTTCACTTTCACACATTGGAGAAGGAAATGGCAACCCACTCCAGTGTTCTTGCCTGGAGAATCCCAGGGATGGGGGAGCCTGGTGGGCTGCCGTCTATGGGGTCGCACAGAGTCGGACACGACTGAAGTGACTTAGCAGTAGCAGCATGACCTGAGAGTGGACATTTTGGCCCTCTAACATCAAAAGTTCACCTATTAGATGCTGTCACATGCCCAGTGATCCCAACCAGTTTTAACTGGTTTGAGCTCAAACTGGCCTGAGTTGACTCCAAGTTCCTGAATGAAAACTTGGGAAAACATTGTTTCAGCTACATGCTGCTTAGAAGATATGCAAGTGTGTCTAAAAAAACAGTGAAAGCCAGCTTATTTGGTAAAGGCAGATTATAGCTTATTATTCATTAAGCAAGTTATCATTTAATGGATCTAACTGATGACTACTCTGTTTCACTTGGAAGCCACAAGTTATTATTTTGCTCTGTTTTTAATAAGAGGATTATGTCCAGGCCTTCTGAAATGTGACTATATGATAGACTGGCACATACATTATTAATAAATTGAAATACATAAAGCTCATCAGTACAGTTCAGTCGCTCAGTCGTGTCCGACTCTTTGAGACCCCATGGACTGCAGCAGGCCATGCCTCTCTGTCCATCACCAACTCCCAGAGTTTACTAAAACTCATGTGCATTGTCAGTGATGCCATCCAACCATCTCATCCTGTGTTGTCCCCTTTTCTTCCCACCTTCAATCTTTCCCAGAATCGGGGTCTTTTCAAATGAGTCGGTTCTTTGCATCAGGTGGCCAAAGGATTGGAGTTTCAGCTTCAGCATCAGTCCTTCCCAATGAATATTCAAGACTGATTTCCTTTAGGATGGACTGGTTGGATCCCCTTGTAGTCCAGGGAGTCTCAAGAGTCTTCTCCAACACCACAGTTCAAAAGCATATATTCTTCAGTGCTCAGCTCTCTTTATATAAAGATCATAAGGAGATCATCATATATATATATATATATATATATATCTCCTTATGAGTGTGTGTGCGTGTGTATATATATATACACACGCACACACACATATATATGGAGAAGGCAATGGCACCCCACTCCAGTACTCTTGTCTGGAAAATCCCATGGATGGAGGAGCCTGGTAGGCTGCAGTCCATGGGGTCGCTAAGAGTCGGATACGACTGAGCGACTTCACTTTCACTTTTCACTTTCATGCATTGGAGAAGGAAATGGCAACCCACTCCAGTGTTCTTACCTGGAGAATCCCAGGGACAGGGGAGCCTGGTGGGCTGCCATCTATGGGGTCGCACAGAGTTGGACACGACTGAAGCGACTTAGCAGCAGCATACATATATATATATATATAATTCTTAAAAATTAATCTTTCATGAATAGATTATAATAACTGGTATAAAGAGTATTACACCCACATATTTATGATTTTAAAATGACTATCTCTTCCAAAGACATAATATCCAATACTGGTATCTACCAACATATTTACAATTAGGATGCTGTTTGGCCAACTCTAGTAATATTAGTTGGCTGTTCTAAACACACTGAGTGTTCTTTTTGTGGACAGCATTATAGTAGAAAATTTATATATGTTGAAGATGTAAAATTCTATTCAAAGACTCTAAAATAGTTACAACTAAAAATTTAAAATAGCTTCATTAGAATGCCAATAATTAATATATTTAGGGGGCATATTTCCTTTCAGGTAGCTGAACCTAGTGAAATATAGTAGAATTAAATCACTTCAAAAGCACCTGACCTGGGAGGGCTACTTGTTGGCTTATTTTAACTACAGCAGTAACGGTCTTGAAATATACTGGAAAAGGTGGCAGGCAGTGATAGTGAATAGGATCAAAAGACATCAGCTGAAGTGTGCATTCACTACTTGAGGCAACTAAATATAGGAAGTCTCCAGTAAGAGGCACTGCTACAGAAAAAAAGTACAAAAAAAGTAACCCATAAAGGAAAGATCTACTAATACAAAGGTACTAAAGCTAGATTAAGTTTTTCTTGTCTTTATTTCCTCATTTCATTTATGAAATTAAAAGTAGCAGCAGTGAGGAACAAGAACAAACTACTGTCAACATATTCCTCTGTTTCAAACTATACTTTTCTGAATTAGATCAACCCTGAGCTGGTAATGCATAAAGCTTTGAATTGGAAGTGATGTTGAAATTTTGATTTATATTTAAGAAGGAAAAATGAAATTGGTTCTTGGATTAGGTTTGAGACATATGAATGAACTTAAAGGATATGCAATTAAGGTCTGGAGTGATAAACATTTTTGATGCACTGAAATTACTAAGAAGCAAATGAATATCCAGAATCATGAACTCTATATCAATCATATAACAACCTTTGTCAACAGATGAGACTTCCAGACAAATGAGGTGAGGCCTTTTTGTAGAAAGCTGAAACTCTTGAGTTCTTAGACTATTTAAAGTCAAGTGAACCTTCAAGGAAGATGCTATGGGTTGAATTGTATCCCTAAAAGCTTATGTGTCCTAACCCCAAGTACCACAGAAAGTTACCTTATTGGGAGATAGAGTGTATAGATGTAACCAGGCTAAAATGAGCTCAATAAGATGTACACTAATACAATATGAAAGGGAATATCTGGAGGCCAATGGCAACATATGCAAGAGAACTGTTGAGAAATTACAAAAATGTATGTCTAAATTGATATCTCCTACTCAAAGAAAAGTAATATGAATGCATCATTTCCAAAATACATATTTTGGCAGAATACCAAATCCTCAGTATGCTAAGAAACTTTAAACACACAGAAAATATCCTGAAGAATAAAAATGACCAGTTTATGTCAAACTTGACTTTGGAAGAAAGAATAAATGCAATGAATATTTTCAGAAAAGGAACTCTTCCCAGACCATGAACATACCTGGATCTTATCCATTCTCATGATTTTATTTCAGAAGACTCTAGACTTGGACTTAAGCTATTAGGAAGCAGCAGAAAATTATCAGCAATGATCAGCAAGACAATCAAGAATAATTGACATGACAATTGATAATTTAAAGATGGAAATCAATGAGTCATGACTGAATCCGAGGTCCAGAAAATAATGGACATTCTAACCAAGGGACTTCTCTTGGCACAAATGAAGAACAGCTCCAGACATTCAGTGAACAAACAATGGATCCTGTAGGTGAGGAAAATTCAGAAGCTAACAATTTGGAAATCCTATGTTCAACATATTTCCTTTTCCTTTCAAGTATCAGTTCAGTTCAGTTCAGTCATTCAGTAGTGTCCAACTCTTTGTGACCCCATGAACCGCAGCACGCCAGGCCTCCCTGTCCATTACCAACTCCTGGAATTTACCCAAACCCATGTCCATTGAGTCGATGATGCCATCCAACCATCTCATCCTCTGTCGTCCCCTTCCCCTCCTGCCCTCAATCTTTCCCAGCATCAGGGTCTTTTCAAATGAGTCAGCTCTTCTCATCAGGTGGCCAAAGTATTGGAGTTTCAGCTTCAACATCAGTCCTTCCAATGAACACCCAGGACTGATCTCCTTTAGGGTGGACTGGTTGGATCTCCTTGCAGTCCAAGGGACTCTCGAGAGTCTTCTCCAACACCACAGTTCAAAAGCATCAATTCTTCGGCACTCATCTTTCTTTATAGTCCAACTCTCACATCCATACTTGACCCTTCAAGTATGGTATATGGAAAAAGTTCCTGGGCTGTAACAAAGAGTTAGGAATTTAAGGGAGTGTTTTATTTGTGCAATTCTCTATTCTGGGATTTCTATTCTGTTCCACTGATACATGTCTGTGTTTGTTTAAAACCACATTGTTTTGATTTCTGTTGTTTTATAAAATAGTCTGAAGTCTGAGAGGGTGACACCTCCAGCTTTGTTTATTTTCTCAAGATTGCTGACAATTTGGGGCCTTTCAGAATTCCATATGAAATTTAGGGCTATTTATTCTAGTTCTGTGAAAAAATTCATGGGTATTTTGATAGGCATTGGATTGAATATGAAGATTGCTTTGGGTAACATGATAATTTTAACAACATTGATTCTTTCAGCTTAACTTCATGAGATAACTTTCCATTTATTTGCATCACCTTCAATTTCATTCATTAACGTTTTCAGAGTATAGGTCTTTCCCTATTTTAGCTATTTATTTATTTTTTTGTTTTCTGGGTGTTTTATTCTTTCTGATGTAATGAGTCATTGAGTATGAGTTTGGCTTAAATGGCCTTTATTATGTTGAGATATTGTCCCTCTAGATCTGCTTTGATGAGAGTAGTTTTTTTTTTTAATCATGTGGGGATATTGAATTTTATGAAAAGTTTTTGCTGCATCTATTGAGATAATCATGAGATTTTTATCCTTCCTACTGTTAATGTGGTGCATCACATTGATTTGTGAATCCTGAGCCATGCTTGTGACTATGAAATAAATCCAACTCAATTATGGTGTATGATCGTTTTTTATATTAGATTCCATTTGCTAATATTTCATTGAGTACTTTTGCATCTATAGTCATCAGAGATACCGATCTGCATTTTTGTTGTTGTTGCAGTTTTTGTTTTGTAGTTTTTGTCGTCTGTTTTGTTTTTATATCAGGGCAATTGTGGACTCATAGAACGAATTTGAGAGTTCTTTTGAACTTTGGGGGATAGTTTGAGGAGGATATGTATTAGTTATCCTTTATATTTTTGCTAGAATTCCCTTGTGAAGCTGTCCTGTCCTGGACTTTTGTTTGCTGGGAGGTATTGATTTGATTTTGTTTTTTCCTATTACAAACTCATTTTATCTAATAATGATTGGTCTGTTCAAGTTGTCTATTTCTTCTTAATTCAATTTTGGCAGGTTGTATGTTTCTAGAAATTAGTACAGAACCCCATGACAGCCAAGAGCACCAAATTTCAATACCAAATTTTCTTATCATTCTTCTGGCACAAGAGAAGCCGAGGCCCCCGCAGCTTAAAGGTCTATAGGTCTTTGATGTTGTAAAGATCTGATGGGATTGAGCTGGAGAGTAGAATGTTATCTCATCATTCTTATTATAAAAGGTACTTTCTTGATACTCTATTGTACTTCTTTACCTAATGCCAATGGAATGCTCTTATGATGTCGTTAGATGTGCTTTAAGACTTAAAAAATATGCAACCAAGTAAAAGGAAAATAAAGAAAATGGGGAACCCACTTTTGGAAGACATGTGACAAAATACTTTACAATTCTGCTTTTCTTTCATAAGAACACATTTTAAAAATGATTTTCTAAATAACAGTAACCCAATATTTCAGTTCAGTTCAGTTCAGTTCAGTCACTCAGTGGTGTCTGTCTTTTTGTGACCCCATGGACTGCAATACGCCAGACCTCCCTGTCCATCAAGAACCCCCAGAGTTTACTTAAACTCATGTGCTTTGAGTCAGTGATGTCATCTAACCATCTCATCCTCTGTCATCCCCTTTTCCTCCTGCCTTCAGTCTTTTGAATCATGAGGGTCTTTTCCAATGAGTCAGTTCTTCACATCAGGTGGCCAAAAGACTGGAGTTTCAGCTTCAGCATCAGTTTTTCCAGTGATTATTCAGGACTGATTTCCTTTAGGATGGACTGGTTGGATCTCTTTGCAGTCCAAGGGACTCTCAAGAGTCTTTTCCAACACCACAATTCAAAAGCATCAATTCTTCAGTGCTTAGCTTTCTTTATAGTCCAACTCTCACATCCATACATGACTACTGCAAAAACCATAGCTTTGACTAAATGGACCTTTGTTGGCAAAGTAATGTCTCTGCTTTTTAATATGCTGTCTAGGTTGGTCACAACTTTTCTTCCAAGCAGCAAGTGTCTTTTAATTCCATGGCTGCAGTCACCATCTGCAGTGATTTAGGAGCCCTCTGTCACTGTTTCCATTGTTTCCCCATCTGTTCACCATGAAGTGATGAGACCAGATGCCATGATCTTAGTTTTCTGAACGTTGAATTTTAAGCCAAGTTTTTCACCATCTCTTTCACTTTTATCAAGAGGCTCTTTATTTCTTCTTTGCTTTCTGCAATAAGTGTGATGTCATCTGCAGATCCGAAGTTATTGATATTTCTCCCGGCAATCTTGATTCCAGCTTGTGCTTCATCCAGTCCAGCATTTCTCATGATGTACTCTGTATATAAGTTAAATAAGCAGGGTGACAATATACAGCCTTGACATGCTCCTTTCCCAGTTTGGAACCAGTCTGTTGCTCCATGTCCAGTTCTAACTGTTGCTTCTTAATTTGTATATAGATTTCTCAGGAGGCTGGTCAAACTACCACACATTGCATTCATCTCACAAAATTCTCCATGCCAGGATCCGATAGTAAGTGAACCGTGAACTTCCAGATGTTCAAGCTAGATTCAGAAAAGGCAGAGGAACCAGAGATCAAATTGCCAACATCCATTGGATCATCAAAAAAGCAAGAGTTCCAGAAAAACATCTACTTCTGCTTTATTGACTATGCCAAACCCAATACTTAGTTGTCTATAAAAGCACCACTAAGAAAAAACAAGACAAAAACAAAAACAAAACATGGGAGCAGATATCTGGGTGGTTCCCTCCTCTTTCTGGGTTGTTGATAAGGCTGACACACACAGAACATGTTTAGTCTTTAAACTACTTTTAGAATGCTCAGTTGAAATCTAAGCCATGGTGCACTGACTGAAACTTCTGAATTCTGAATAAAATCGTTCAAAATTTGTTCTCTAGATTGACAAAGAACTGTTAGATTAATCCAACTTAAATGTATGAACAATATTTACATCTGTTTATTGGGACAGACTTCAGTTCAGTTCAGTCACTCAGTCGTGTCTGACTCTTTGCAACCCCATGGACTGCAGCATGCCAGGCTTCCCTGTCCATCAGCAACTCCTGGAGCTTGTTCAAACTCATGTCCGTTGAGTTGATAATGCCATCAAACCAGCTCATCCTCTGGCCCTCTTCTCTCCTGCCCTCAACTTTTCCAGCATCAAGGTCTTTTTTCAGAGAGTCAGCTCTTTGCCTCAGGTGGCCAAAGGATTGGAGATTCAGCTTCAGCATCAGTCCTTCCAATGAATACTCAGGACAGATTTCCTTTAGGATTAACTGGTTTGATCTCCTTGCAATCCAAGGGACACTCAAGAGTCTTCTCCAACACCACAGTTCAAAAGCATCAATTCTTCAGTGCCCAGCTGTCTTTATGGTTCAGCTCTCATATCCATACATTACTATAGGAAAAACTACAGCTTTGACTATGTGGAACTTCGTTGGCAAAGTAAAATCTCTGCTTTTTAATATTCTATCTAGGTTTGTCAGAGCTTTTCTTCCAGGTAGCAAGTGTCTTTTAATTTCATGGCAGCAGTCAACATGTGCAGTGATTTTGGAGCCCAAGAAAATAAAGTCTGTCACTGTTTTCATGGTTACCCCATCTTTTGCCATGAAGTGATGGGACCAGATGCTATGATCTTAGTTTTCTGAATGTCTAGTTTTAAGCCAGCTTTTTCACTCTCCTCTTTCACTTTCATCAAGAGGCTTTTTAGTTCCTGTTCACTTTCTGCCATAAAGATAGTGTCATCTGCATAGCTGAGGTTTTGATATTTCTCCCAGAAATCTGGATTCCAGGTTATGCTTCATTCAGTTGGACCTTTCACATGATATATTCTGCATATAAGCTAAATAAGCAGGATGACTATATGCAGCCTTGACATACTCTTCCCCAATTTGGACCAGTCTGTTGTTCCATGTCTGGTTCTAACTGTTGCTTCTTGACCAAAAAAAAGAAATGCAAAAAGGCAAAAATGTAGGCCTTACAAATAGCTGAGAAAAAAAGAGAAGCAAAAAGGAAAGGAGAAAAAGAAAGCTATATCCATCTGAATGCAGAGTTTCAAAGAATATCAAGGAGCAATAAGAAAGCCTTCCTAAGTGATCAATGCAAAGAAATAGAGGAAAACCATAGAATGGGAAAAGCTAAAGATCTCTTCAAGAAAATTAGAAATACCAAGGGAACGTTTCATGCAAAGATGGGCACAATAAAAGACAGAAAACTTATGGACCTAACAGAAGCAGAAGAAACTAAGAAAAGGTGACAAGAATACACAGAAGAACTATACAAAAAAGATCTTAATGACCCAGATAACCCTAACGGTGTGATCACTCACCTAGAATCAGACAACCTGGAATGAGAAGTCAAGTGGGCCTTAGGCAGCATCACTATGAACAAAGCTGGTGGAGGTGATGGAATTCCAGTTGAGGTATTTCAATTCCTACAAGATGATACTGTGAAAGTGCTGCACTCAAGATGCCAGCAAATTTGGAAACTCAGCAGTGGCTACAGAACTGGAAAAGGTCAGTTTTCATTCTAATCCCAAAGAAAGGCAATGCCAAAGAATGCTCAAACTACAGCACAACTGCACTCATCTCACACGCTAGCAAAGTAATGCTCAAAATTCTCCAAGCTAGGCTTCAATAGGATATGAACTGAGAACTTCCAGATGTTCAAACTGGATTCAAAAAAGGCAGAGGAATGAGAGATCAAATTGCCAATATCTGTTGGATCTTCCAAAAAAGCAAGACAATTACAGGAAAAAACATCTGCTTCCTTCACTATGCTAAAGCCTTTGACTGTGTGGATCACAACAAACTGGAATATTCTTCAACAGATGGGAATACCAAACCACCTTACCTGCCTCATGAGAAATCTGTATTCAGGTCAAGAAGCAACAGTTAGAACCGACATGGAACAATGGACTGGTTCCAATTTGAGAAAGAGTCAGACTTAAGAGATGCCAATGAAAAACAAAGATAGTATCTATAAAGGCTGTCAGGTTGAATTAAATGGTGGCCTTTTTCGATGCACGATACTGGATGCTTGGGGCTGGTGCACTGGGATGACCCAGAGGGAGGGTATGGGGAGGGAGGAGGGAGGAGGGTTCAGGATGGGGAACACAGGTATACCTGTGGTGGATTCATTTTGATATTTGGCAAAACTAATACAATATTGTAAAGTTAAAAAAAAAAAAAGTCAGCAAATTTTAAGTAATCTAAATAAAGACAAGAATACAACAAAATTATTCCAGTAAAATTTTAGCAGAAGTTTAATGTTTTTTTTCAATAGAATTAAGATAAAACTTACAAGAACACAATTATAAACTTGTGCATTTCTAGGAAATATTTTAACCATATGGATTGATTTACTGCTGAAATTACATTTATTGCAACCAAGGTAGAATTAAAACTTAGTGTAGCTCTCATTTATTTGAATAAGAAGTAAATAAAGAAAAGAGCCTTTGCCTAAACATGTATGCATAGAGAGAGAATAAAAATGTACACATTTATTATATCCACTTCAGATATATCGATAATCATTTAGATTGTGTCTATGTGCTGCAACACCAGTTAATGCAGAGTATCATTACTTGTCAAATTCTGATAACCTTCTGCTATAACTAGATAGGCTGATATAATTTCTGTAGAAATTCTTGTTTTAACTTTTTTCTATTGGCTATTTATTATTGGAAGTACTTGTTCATCTAGATTTCTTTGTGGAGCATAATACATATGACATATCTAAACAGAAGCATCTAAATATTTAAATTATATGTTAAAATATAAATGTAAAATATTATTTTTAAGAGAACCTGATGCTATACTTGGAAGGAATTGTAAGATATTTCTCATCCTTCTTGGAGTTAAGTACATTAATTGTTTGTAGTGGATAAACAATGCCAAATGGAATAATGTTAATTAATTGAATAGTATTTTTTTTTTTCATTTTCTTCTATTTCAGTTGATTTATCTTTAGTGAATAAGGATGAAGAAGCTATCTATTTCTCGGGAAATTCTCTTGGCCTTCAACCAAAAATGGTTAAAACATACCTGGAAGAGGAACTAGATAAATGGGCCAAAATGTAAGTATTATTTCAAAAGCTAACAATCAACATCTCATACAAGAATTGTAAAAATCACTCTAGACTGTCTAATATTTGAAAAGATGTAAAGCAGAATCTTAGAATATTAGAGCAGAGAGGAACCAGAGGGATTGTGTTCAATGAATGATAAAATATTCTCATTTTATGGACAAAATAACTGAGGATCAGTAAATAAGGTCATATGGCAAATTAGTGGTAGAATCAATAGTAAAGCTTTTAAAATATTTTAAAAATTAAGCTCCTCTTCTGAATTGGCACATCTATGTCATAAGCAATTATTTTATTTTTTTAAATTACCAACAAAGGAGTTAATATTTAGGATTCAGTTTAGTGTTTTCATGGTTAGTTCTTGGCTAAACTCTAGTACACCAATTTTTATAAATAAGAAAATAAAAATTGTTGAGGGAGGACAAGAGGTTGAGTGAAACAGACAGTACTTCCCTCACCAAACTGAACTTGATTATTGAGCAGATGCATATCCTTGTTGGCTCAGATGGTAAAGATTCATGCCTATGCCTGCAATGCAGGAGACCCTAGTTCAACTCCTGGTTTGGGAAGATTCCCTGGAGAAGGGCATGGCAACTTATTCCAGTATTCCTGCCTGGGGAATCCCATGGCCAGAGGAGCCTCACGGGTTACAGTCCATGGGGTTGCAAAAGAGCTGGACACAATTAAGCAACTATAACTTTCATTGAGTAGATGCTCCACTGGGGCTTAGTTTAGCAGGTTCACTCTAATTGTGTAGGAATCTTACATCAGGATTCATGTTTTTCTCCATTTTTCTGTTCTGCTTTTACTCTTCTACTTATGAAACCCTCCATACTCTCTACTTACCTCAATTCTCATCTCTTAACTATCAACCTTCTCAACAACTCATTACCCCTTGTGGAATACCTAGTGTAATAGTAATCACCACTCTACAATAGGTAGTTTGGAGATATCTACTTACATTAGTTTCATATTTTTAGCTATATTATAAATCCCTTAAGGAAAATAACTTAATCTTATGTACTTCTTATCCTTCCCTAATAATTACTGACAGCTAAAACTGGATTTTTTTTAAATATCTTAACTATTTAAATACTTATATTATTTGAATATTAAAAATAATATAAGTATTTTATTTTATTTTTTTTGCCTTTAAGTCTTTTTTTTAAATTTTTTTAACTTTACAATATTGTATTGGTTTTACCATATATCAAAATGAATCCTCCACAGTTATACATGTGTTCCCCATCCTGAATCCTCCTCCGTCCTCCCTCCCCATACCATCCCTCTGGGTCATCCCAGTGCACCAACCCCAAGCATCCAGTATTGTGCATTGAATCTGGACTGGTGACTCGTTTCATATATGATATTACACATGTTTCAATGCCATTCTCACAAATCATCCCACCCTCTCCCTCTCCCACAGAGTCCAAAAGACTGTTCTATACATCAGTGTCTCTTTTGCTGTCTCGTATACAGGGTTATTGTTACCATCTTTCTAAATTCCATATATATGCCTTAGTATACTGTATTGGTGTTTTTCTTTCTGACTTACTTCACTCTGTATAATAGGCTCCAGTTTCATCCACCTCATTAGAACTGATTCAAATGTATTCTTTTTAATGGTTGAGTAATACTCCATTGTGTATATGTACCATAGCTTTCTTTCTTTTTTTTTTTTAATTTGATTTTATTTTTAAACTTTACAATATTGTATTAGTTTTGCCAAATATCGAAATGAATCCGCCACAGGTATACCCGTGTTCCCCATCCTGAACCCTCCTCCCTCCTCCCTCCCCTACCCTCCCTCTGGGTCGTCCCAGTGCACCAGCCCCAAGCATCCAGTACCGTGCATCGAATCTGGACTGGCAACTCGTTTCATACATGATATTATACATGTTTCAATGCCATTCTCCCAAATCTTCCCACCCTCTCCCTCTCCCATAGAGTCCATAAGACTGTTCTACACATCAGTGTCTCTTTTGCTGTCTCGTACACAGGGTTATTGTTACCATCTTTCTAAATTCCATATATATGCGTTAGTATACTGTATTGGTGTTTTTCTTTATGGCTTACTTCACTCTGTATAATAGGTTCCAGTTTCATCCACCTCATTAGAACTGATTCAAATGTATTCTTTGTAATGGCTGAGTAATACTCCATTGTGTATATGTACCACAGCTTTCTTATCCATTCATCTGCTGATGGGCATCTAGGTTGCTTCCATGTCCTGGCTATTATAAACAGTGCTGCGATGAACATTGGGGTACATGTGTCTCTTTCCCTTCTGGTTTCCTCAGTGTGTATGCCCAGCAGTGGAATTGCTGGATCATAAGGCAGTTCTATTTCCAGTTTTTTAAGGAATCTCCACACTGTTCTCCATAGTGGCTGTACTAGATTGCATTCCCACCAACAGTCTAAGAGAGTTCCCTTTTCTCCACACCCTCTCCAGCATTTATTGCTTGTAGACTTTTGGATCGCAGCCATTCTGACTGGCGTGAAATGGTACCTCATAGTGGTTTTGATTTGCATTTCTCTGATAATGAGTGATGTTGAGCATCTTTTCATGTGTTTGTTAGCCATCTGTATGTCTTCTTTGGAGAAACGTCTAGTTCTTTGGCCCATTTTTTGATTGGGTCATTTATTTTTCTGGAGTTGAGCTGTAGGAGTTGCTTGTATATTTTTGAGATTAGTTGTGTGTCAGTTGCTTCATTTGCTATTATTTTCTCCCATTCTGAAGGCTGCCTTTTCACCTTGCTAATTGTTTCCTTTGTTGTGCAGAAGCTTTTAAGTTTAATTAGGTCCCATTTGTTTATTTTTGTTTTTATTTCCAATATTCTGGGAGGTGGATCATAGAGGATCCTGCTGTGATGTATGTCGGAGAGTGTTTTGCCTATGTTCTCCTCTAGGAGTTTTATAGTTTCTGGTCTTACGTTGAGATCTTTAATCCATTTTGAGTTTATTTTTGTGTATGGTGTTAGAAAGTGTTCTAGTTTCATTCTTTTACAAGTGGTTGACCAGCTTTCCCAGCACCACTTGTTAAAGAGATTGTCTTTAATCCATTGTATATTCTTGCCTCCTTTGTCAAAGATAAGGTGTCCATATGTGCGTGGATTTACCTCTGGGCTTTCTATTTTGTTCCATTGATCAATATTTCTGTCTTTGTGCCAGTACCATACTGTCTTGATAACTGTGGCTTTGTAGTAGAGCCTGAAGTCAGGTAGGTTGATTCCTCCAGTTCCATTCTTCTTTCTCAAGATCGCTTTGGCTATTCGAGGTTTTTTGTATTTCCATACAAACTGTGAAATTGTTTGTTCTAGCTCTGTGAAGAATACCGTTGGTAGCTTGATAGGGATTGCATTGAATCTATAAATTGCTTTGGGTAGTATACTCATTTTCACTATATTGATTCTTCCAATCCATGAACATGGTATATATCTCCATCTATTAGTGTCCTCTTTGATTTCTTTCACCAGTGTTTTATAGTTTTCTATATATATAGGTCTTTAGTTTCTTTAGGTAGATATATTCCTAAGTATTTTATTCTTTCCGTTGCAATGGTGAATGGAATTGTTTCCTTAATTTCTCTTTCAGTTTTCTCATTATTAGTGTATAGGAATGCAAGGGATTTCTGTGTGTTGATTTTATATCCTGCAATTTTGCTATAATCATTGATTAGTTCTAGTAATTTTCTGGTGGAGTTTTTAGGGTTTTCTATGTAAAGGATCATGTCATCTGCAAACAGTGAGAGTTTTACTTCTTCTTTTCCAATTTGGATTCCTTTTATTTCTTTTTCTGCTCTGATTGCTGTGGCCAAAACTTCCAAAACTATGTTGAACAGTAATGGTGAAAGGGGGCACCCTTGTCTTGTTCCTGACTTTAGAGGAAATGCTTTCAATTTTTCCCCATTGAGGATAATGTTTGCTGTGGGTTTGTCATATATAGCTTTTATTATGTTGAGGTATGTTCCTTCTATTCCTGCTTTCTGGAGAGTTTTTATCATAAATGGATGTTGAATTTTGTCAAAGGCTTTCTCTGCATCTATTGAGATAATCATATGGTTTTTGTTTTTCAATTTGTTAATGTGGTGTATAACATTGATTGATTTGCGGATATTGAAGAATCCTTGCATCCCTGGGATAAAGCCCACTTGGTCATGGTGTATGATCTTTTTAATGTGTTGTTGGATTCTGATTGCTAGAATTTTGTTAAGGATTTTTGCATCTATGTTCATCAGTGATATTGGTCTGTAGTTTTCTTTTTTTGTGGCATCTTTGTCAGGTTTTGGTATTAGGGTGATGGTGGCCTCATAGAATGAGTTTGGAAGTTTACCTTCCTCTGCAATTTTCTGGAAGAGTTTGAGCAGGATAGGTGTTAGCTCTTCTCTAAATTTTTGGTAGAATTCAGCTGTGAAGCCGTCTGGACCGGGGCTTTTGTTTGCTGGAAGATTTTTGATTACAGTTTCAATTTCCGTGCTTGTGATGGGTCTGTTAAGATTTTCTATTTCTTCCTGGTCGAGTTTTGGAAAGTTGTACTTTTCTAAGAATTTGTCCATTTCTTCCACGTTGTCCATTTTATTGGCATATAATTATTGATAGTAGTCTCTTATGATCCTTTGTATTTCTGTGTTGTCTGTTGTGATCTCTCCAGTTTCATTTCTAATTTTATTGATTTGATTTTTCTCCCTTTGTTTCTTGATGAGTCTGGCTAATGGTTTGTCAATTTTATTTATCCTTTCAAAGAACCAGCTTTTGGCTTTGTTGATTTTTGCTATGGTCTCTTTTGTTTCTTTTGCATTTATTTCTGCCCTAATTTTTAAGATTTCTTTCCTTCTACTAACCCTGGGGTTCTTCATTTCTTCCTTTTCTAGTTGCTTTAGGTGTAGGGTTAGGTTATTTATTTGACTTTTTTCTTGTTTCTTGAGGCATGCCTGTATTGCTATGAACTTTCCCCTTAGGACTGCTTTTAAAGTGTCCCACAGGTTTTGAGTTGTTGTGTTTTCATTTTCATTAGTTTCTATGTAAATTTTGATTTCTTTTTTGATTTCTTCTGTGATTTGTTGGTTATTCAGCAGGGTGTTGTTCAGCCTCCATATGTTGGAATTTTTAATAGTTTGTCTCCTGTAATTGAGATCTAATCTTACTGCATTGTGGTCAGAAAAAATGCTTGGAATGATTTCTATTTTTTTGAATTTACCAAGGCTAGATTTATGGCCCAGGATGTGATCTATCCTGGAGAAGGTTGCATGTGCACTTGAGAAAAAGGTGAAGTTCATTGTTTTGGGATGAAATGTCCTATAGATATCAATTAGGTCTAACTGGTCTATTGTATCGTTTAACGTTTGTGTTTCCTTGTTAATTTTCTGTTTAGTTGATCTATCCATAGGTGTGAGTGGGGTATTAAAGTCTCCCACTATTACTGTGTTATTGTTAATTTCTCCTTTCATACTTGTTAGCATTTGTCTTACATATTGCGGCGCTTCCGTGTTGGGTGCATATATATTTATAATTGTTATATCTTCTTCTTGGATTGATCCTTTGGTCATTATGTAGTGACCATCTTTGTCTCTTTTCACAGACTTTGTTTTAAAGTCTATTTTATCTGATATAAGTATTGCTACTCCTGCTTTCTTTTGGTCCCTATTTGCATGGAAAATCTTTTTCCAGCCCTTCACTTTCAGTCTGTATGTGTCCCCTGTTTTGAGATGGGTCTCTTGTAGACAACATATGTAGGGGTCTTGTTTTTGTATCCATTCAGCCAGTCTTTGTCTTTTGGTTGGGGCATTCAACCCATTTACATTTAAGGTAATTACTGATAAGTATGATCCCGTTGCCATTTACTTTATTGTTTTGAGTTCGAGTTTATACACTATTTTTGTGTTTCCTGTCTAGAGAATATCCTTTAGTATTTGTTGGAGAGCTGGGTTGGTGGTGCTGAATTCTCTCAGCTTTTGCTTGTCTGAGAAGCTTTTGATTTCTCCTTCATATTTGAATGAGATCCTTGCTGGGTACACTAATCTGGGCTGTAGGTTATTTTCTTTCATCACTTTAAGTATGTCTTGCCATTCCCTCCTGGCTTGAAGAGTTTCTATTGAAAGATCAGCTGTTATCCTAATGGGAATTCCCTTGTGTGTTATTTGTTGTTTTTCCCTTGCTGCTTTTAATATTTGTTCTTTGTGTTTGGTCTTTGTTAATTTGATTAATATGTGTCTTGGGATGTTTCGCCTTGGGTTTATCCTGTTTGGGACTCTCTGGGTTTCTTGGACTTGGGTGATTATTTCCTTCCCCATTTTAGGGAAGTTTTCAGCTATTATCTCCTCAAGTATTTTCTCATGGTCTTTCTTTCTGTCTTCTGCTTCTGGGACCCCTATGATTCGAATGTTGTAGTGTTTAATATTGTCCTGGAGGTCTCTGAGATTGTCCTCGTTTCTTTTAATTCGTTTTTCTTTTATCCTCTCTGATTCATTTATTTCTACCATTCTATCTTCTAATTCACTAATCCTATCTTCTGCCTCTGTTATTCTACTATTTGTTGCCTCCAGAGTGTTTTTAATTTCATTTATTGCATTATTCATTTTATATTGACTCCTAAATATTTAGCTTAAAACTCCACTCTAGCCTTTTCAGCTAATGTTGTGTTGGAAGGAAAATTTTCCTCTATCAACTTACCTTCCAGTGGTTGGGGGCCTGAGGATTAATTGACAACAGATAGATTAGCTTTCTAGGTGGTACTAGTGGTAAAGAATCTGCCTGCCAGTTCAATCCCTGGGTCAGGACGATCCCTGAAGTAGAAAATGATAACCAACTCCAGTATTCTTGCTTGGAGAATCCCATGGAGAGAAGAGCCTGGCAGGCTACACAAAGAGTTGTACATCATGCAGAACATACACACACACAGATTAGCAGGAGTAAACTTTATTTTACATGGGTACCGAAACACACTACAGTGGTTCACTTATCAGCCAGAGTAAGGGATTAAAACCAATTTAACAAAAAGTGGGCAGTTTTAGGCTTCAGTAGGAAAGTATGGTCTGCTCTACTGGGCTTTTCCAACTTGATAATAACCAGCAAATCTTTCCTGCTTGGGAGCTCCCCAAGAGAAAGACTGAGGGAAAGTAAATGTGTAACTCCTAGTGCTAAGGGCCATTTTTCTCTGATGGTGGGTCAGTGGTGGTGGTTTTTTCAGGAGGCTTTCCTTAAGTCTGGACAATGTTTCTTTCTTAGGATTTCTTTCTTAGGTCAAACATGCTTTTAAAGTAATCTTCCTGCCACTCTGGTGGCCCGTTGTTTCCTTCACTTGCCTTTCTAACTATTGCCTTTGTTTTTTACTAAATTTCCCCTGCATATGTTTGGTTTGCCTCTGGACCCAGAGCCACTCGTTATTGTAATGAGTATTATCTGACTATCTGTTCTTCTTCATCTCCTCCAACCCTAATTCTGCCCTACTTCTCAGCAGATACCCAAACCAAGACAGTGCCCACCCCCATTCCTGACCAGTGAGAGATTTTGAGAACTGAGTCAAAGAGAGCTACACAGTCACTAAATAATGTACCTTAAAATTATTTGCTTAACAGAGGAAAATAATATTAAAAATTTATAATCTTAACAGTAACTGAGAAATTTGAGTGAAATATTGCCCTGGGATATTGATATCAAATCTCTGGGCATCCATGACCTATAACATAGGAAATGACATTTGGCTTATGTTTTTTATCTTCTAAGTCATCATCTTTCACGGACTATTGTAGACATATTACCTACTTATCTATAAAATAAACCATCACTGGTCATCATGCAGCTCAATCTTATAATTCACGTGACTGCCATATTTGATTACTTTACACTAAAGAAAAGTCAAGAATACAGGCACACTTAGAAATATTTTAGGACTCAATTGATTTCTTCTACAACTTCAAGTGATTCAAGCAAGACTATGAAATTAAAATGCTTACCTCTGTATTTTTTAAATGCCTATTAGTATTTTCCAAATTCATTTTCAACTGTATATGATTTCTAAAGTAGGTTAATAACACTTTATTTGGAGAATAAATTATTTGATGAAATAATAATATTTAGATTATTTTAATTTTCTGAAATAGAAAACTTTTAGTGTAATTTCACTCTTTGATATATAATAATTAGTTATCAGCAAGAAGATATAACAACAATAAGAAGCATCAATATCATATGCTTGTTCATTGTGGGTCTGCTAAGATGGATAGGCAATAAACTTAATTTGGGGGAATATTTAAAATTAAATATTTACTAATGACCCAGATCAATTAAAGGAGAATGAGTAAGTAATCATAGTGGTAAAATTCAGCTATATCAGTCCTAAAGAGCACATTGTAAGTTGAAGGATGTATGTTGTGTCCCTAGGTAGTAACCACTATATTATTGGTCTTCTGGGTTATCCCATTTGCTAGATAAATAAATGTCTTTCTTTTTTTATAGGAGCAAAATGTTGCCACAGTTTTGTCTTTATAGGGATTCTTATAAACACTGATACATTTTAGGTAGAATTACTTAAAAAGAAAAATAGCACACTGAATTACACAGTAGGAACAAGCTGCCTAGTTTGCAGTGACTTAGCTTACATGGTAATATGTGTGCAGAAAGGGTGCTGGTGAAGCACAGGGATACACATGTTTCTGCAGACCTGCAGTCTCGTTCAGTTTAAGGGTTTCTTTCTTTAAAAAATATAAAGGTGTATTGTAGAGGAGGAAAGACTTGCCCCCTACTCCACAGGTCCATTACTGGGCCTAGGAAATAAAGTAACAGGCAGATTAACAGAAGAAAAGGCATAAAATTTTATTACTTTTTAATATTACATGCATGAGGACACCACAGGAAAAAAAGAAATGATTATCCAAAAAAAAGCAATGAGATTTGAAAGCTTATATGTTGTATTAATAGGGGCTAAGGAGGAGCTATACAGGTCACTCTGAGAAAAGTACATGAATGTTAGGAAGGATGAATAGGCTGTTAGAAGAATAGATGGGAAGTGTGGTAGTTTGTGACAAGGTCTATCTGGCTGTGGTGCTGACTTCATCTCCTCTCTTGTGACCTGAGTCAATCTTCCTTTGTTGATGAAACTTCCAAAGAGGGAATTAATGACAAGTGAGTTCTTTTGGAGGATCTGTCTTCACACAGATAAGGCGAGTTCAGAGATATCCTCCCCTTGCATTTGCTCTTTTTCAAGTACCTCCAGCACATAATAATCCTTATGCCCAAGCGGCAAGTTTTAGTGTGGCATATTCTGCCTCCAGTATGAATAAAAAAGTACATGGTATGACATGTTACAGAGCTTTTCCTGACATCTCTGTTGGCTAATCATCAACTGGGTCACAGAAAAAAGTTGTGGTATCATTAAGGGAGACTCTTTGAAGCCTTACTTATTTGCTTACTGGGGGGAGCTTTTAAAAGCAGGGGCACTTTTCATTCTGTAGGATGGTTAAAGCGCAGCCCTATTTCAAAGAGGATCCACATTTCTATTAACTTCCTAATTAGATTTTATATCCTGAAATCTAATTTCATGAGCAAATACTGCTCTACAGACATCTCAGCCGACTCACAGCAATGATTGATGCAATGGTAGTGAGTGAACTCTGTCCTATGCTCTCTTTTCCTCACAGCATTAGTAAAAGAAGATTGCACCTACACTGCAACTGCTTTAAGCAGTTTAGAATGAAAACAACATAAGCTTTCTCTTCAATTGAATATGTATGTTTATAACTGCACTGTGATCCACATCGGCTCTTTCTAATGACAGGCCACTTTGAGTTTATTTGGGTAACACTTCCTAAATACATTTCACTACCCTAGGCTAGTAGACTGGCAAAATGAAGAAGTTGATTCTGTGTGTGACATCTTAAAGGAAGGAAGATGCCAAAAGCATTGCAGGAAGAAATGGATCCTTAAAGATTATTACCATGGTGTCTACAAGGGTGAGAAGTAGGTGGCATAATATTCTGAGATATAAATTCTCTGAGGCAGAACATAGAATTTTACTGCCTAAATGCAATAAGATGTATTGTGGTATCAGCAAGGCCATGGAGCTCTATGTGATTAAAATAAAAAAGGATCCAAGTATCTGCCTTTAACTACTATTTAATGATAAAGACTTTTGTCTTTAGCATTTATATTGGAAGTCAAGAAAGAGGCAAGCTGCAGGCTATCTAACAATAATATGAATAATACTCATGAACAATTGTCTTTCTCTTCCTCCTTAGTTCTTATAGTCTGCTTATTCTCAAAGTCTTCTTCCTTCATCTCACTTTATATGGTAACTGAAGTATTAGTTTAAAAACTGTGTTTTACACCACATGCTGATGTGTAGTGCAGTGTTAGTCGCTCAGTCGTGTCTGACTCCTTGCAACCCCATGGACTGTAGCCCGGTGCCAGGCCCCTCTGTCCATGGAATTCTCCAGGCATACTGAAGTGTGTGCTATTTCGTCTCCAAGGGATCGATCTCCAACCCAGGGATTGAATTCGGGTCTCCTCGGTCTCCCACATTGCTGGCAGATACCTTCTGAGCTACCAGGGAAGCCTTCACATGCTGATCAAGTGAGTTTTAACATTAGATTTGCATTAGGAAAGACAACTCAAAAAAGGGGTACCATGTACCAAGATCTTTTACATGGTATCTTATTTATTTTTCATACAAAGCCTTTAAGGTACATATTATAACCCATTTACTGTTATAAAAGTGGGAAATTAAGTACTATAAGCCTCTAATAAATGTAGCCTCGTACGTAGTATTGACCTGGAACTGGCCCATCCCAGGTGATGGAGTCAAATGTTAAACATTCAGGATTTTCATTGATGGGCGGTATTCATACCACAGAAATCAGCAAGGGATCCTCCTTTCCAGTTTCCCCACTGCTCTGTAGAGGAGAAACAATCCTTTGGCCTTCTGAGGTTTTAACTGATAGCCCTGTAATAAAAGAGAGGTTAATAAGATAAAAAAAGAATTTTGCTTATTAACACAATTTATTAACATGAATACCTAAAGGATACATAGGGAATATTCAGGGAAAAATGAGTGACTCCTGAAGGTGGCTGAGAATTCAAGCTTAAATCTCATTTAATAGCTAAAGAGGAAGAAAGATGCAGGCCTCTTGGGGGATAGTTAAGGACTTCTGTGAAAGATGGACGGATCCTTGAAGAATAGATAGGAGGAATAGTTCTGAAGTTTATCTGGGGGGTGGTGTTGCTTGTATTCTCTCCTTGCTAAGAGGCTTCCCAGGTAGCGCAGATGGTAATGTGTCTGTCTGCAGTGCCGGAGACCTGGGTTTGACCCCTGGGTTGGGAAAATTCCCTGGAGAAGGAAATGGCAACCCACCCAGGTATTCTTACCTGACAAATTCCAGGGACAGAGGAGCCTGGTAGGCTACAGTGGACACAGCTGAGCAATTGCCATGCACCCACCGTGCCGAGAGTCAATCTTCTTTAGTTGATGAAACTCTTGGGAAGATTTATGATAACTAAATTTCTTCTGAAGGATCTGTCTTTAGGCAGATAGCAAAGTTCAGAGAAAGCCTCTTCTTGGATTTTCTGTTTCTTCAAGTGCCTATAGCACAATATGATGAATGTACCACAATGATGTTTCAGGATGGCGTATTCTACTACTTTTCACCTCTAAGAGAAGGTTTTCCAGCTCACCACTACCAGCTTATTTAATTCCAGAATATATATTCATCACAGTTAACACTATATACATAGAGCACATGCTTATTCCTTTCTTCCAAGTTTACATAGTCTTTGGATCCCAAAAGAATTAAGAACAGTCTATTCCAGAACTTTCTAATATACAAGTTTGTAACAGCACACAAAGTCACTCTCTTCTTGATTTCTTCTCCTATTTTTCAAATGTATTTGCCTTCCTTATTTGATAGAAAGGACTTGAGGATTGACATTATCTTATGTATTTAGCATTTTTTCCATTATGCCTACTGAGATACTTACTAGAATAACAAAATTGAGCTAGAATGTGATAGATGAAATTGCTAGAAAATATGGGATTCCCAGGTGGCTCAGTGTGGTAAAGAATTCACCTGTCAATTCAGGGAACACAGGAGTGATCCCAGGGTCGGGAAGGTTCCCTGTAGGAGGAAATTGCAATTCATTCCAGTATTCTTGCTGGGATAATCCCATGGATAGAGGAGCCTGGTTGGCTACTCTCTGTAGAGTCACAAAGAATAAGACAGGACTGAGCACACAAGCAGATGAAGATATAGTATTGTCTCTGATTATTGCCAAGTTTCACTATTAACTTAAAATGTCATCATGAGTATAGTCACATTTTATAATACTTCTATTTAATTCATAGATTATAATTATATTTTAAAATGCAATTAATAATCATTTTAATATCTAGCCTCAGGTAGCTGTAAAATGTTGTAGTATAGATACAATTATATGGAATGGTATACAGGTAAGATATTCAAATAGCCTTAAAATTTTCAAAAGAGAAAAAATAATATCTTAGACTTCAAAATAAAGAAAGATAATGAAATATTATATGGTCAACTCCCCCTATACTCCCCAACAAAAGAAAACAAAGAAATATTTTAAAATTACAAGTTAAAAAGCAGAGTTCTCAAATATTACTTTTGGTTTTTAAAAAAGCATGCTTTTTATTAAAACATTACAAAGACTCACTTAGAAATGTTCAGTCACTAATGTTGATATTTGAAAACTCACACACACACTGACACAGACACACAGAGATACACACTATACACACAGATGCACACCAAAACTAAGATTGTTATATCCCTTTTCAATTTCAGGGGAGCCTATGGTCACAGTGTAGGGAAACGTCCTTGGATTATAGGAGATGAGACTATTTCAGGACTTATGGCTGACATTGTGGGTAAGTACAAAGTAAATTTTTTCCAAAAAACTCATAAAGACATAATCATTTGGTTATACACATAGGTTATTAGACAAACATTTTATTGAAGAACATCCTGATTTTTTATTTTAATCTATAATACTAAAGAGTAAATGTGCTTTTAACTGAGACTCGATTGCTAAAGTTTTTTTTTTTTTCTTATATATTCTAAGGCTATTGTTTACTCATCAATGAAAAACATCTGCACTTATAATTAAGGAAATTTCATAGAAATGAACTTCAATTAATTTTCTAAGAGTTTATTATACGGTAAAATAAACATTAACCTTCACATGCTAAAGGCCTAAGACACCAATATGTTTAGGGTCATTTCAACTTAATCTGTGATGATCTTTTAAAATTAGGCTGAGTGCTGTTGAAAATAATATTGATGCTGTATTTTCAGTCTATGATGTATTTCCTAAAGTGAGTTCTATATACTGTTGGTAAAGCTATTCAATATAGTTTTAAATGGTAAATGTGTTATCATATTGAAAAAAATTATTTGTTTAATAGGGTAGATTATTCAGCATTGCTTAAAGAAGTCTTATATGAAATTTAAGGTATTAAACTATATATATATGTGTGTGTGTGTATACATATATACATATACACACATATCTATCCCATAGTATCTCCTATATAAAGACACTTCTTTAAGATCAGGAAAATAAATATCTTCCCTAAAATATACAAATAACCACAGAGAATTAAACAAAGTGAGGAGACAGAGGAATATTTTCCAAAAAACGGCAGGAAACTGCAAAGAACTAAGTGAAGTGTTAATAAATAATCTACTCAATAAAAAATGCAAAGTAATGATTATAAAGATGCTCAATTAATTCAGGAAAATGGGTGAAAATAATGAGGAGTTAAACAAAGAGTTAGAAAACATAAAGAAGAACCAAATGGAGCCAAAGGAAACAACTGAAATAAACTAGAAGGAATCAACAATAGAGTAGATGATACAGAGGAATGTATCAGTGAACTGGAAAACAGAGTAGTAAAAATTACTCCAGCTAAGCAGAAAAGCAGAATAAAGAATTGAAAAAGAGGGACAGTTTAAGAGATATCTGGGACAATATCAAGTATACTAACATTCACATTATAAGGGTCCCAGAAGGAGAAGAAAGGGGCAGAGAAGTTATTACAAGTGATGATTCCTGAAAACCTCCCTAACCTGAGAAAGGAAACAGACATCCAGGTCCAGGAATCACAGAGGGTCCCAAATAAGCTCAGCCCACAGAGGTCCACACCAAAACATATTTGTAATTAAAAAGTCAACAAAATAAAGAGAAAATCTTAAAAAAGCAGCGAGGGAAAAGCAATTTATTATACATAAGAGAACTCCAAAAAAAACAGTAGCTGACTTTCCAGCAGAAACTCTGCAGGCCAGAAGGGAGTGGCATGATATATTTAAAGTGGTGAAAATAAAAAAAGCCTACAACCAAGAATACCCTGCTTGGCATGACTATCATTCAAATTTGAAAGAGAGTGAAGGCATTTCACAAATAAGCAAATGCTAGAAGAATTCAGCACCACTAAATATGCTTTACAGGAAATGTTAATGAGACTTCTGTAGGTGGGAAGAAAAGGCCACAAGTAGAAATACAAAAATTATAAAAGGAAAAATGTCTCTTTTTTAAATGTCCTATACACAGTATTCATTTGTTCTGTAATGATTCACATTTTAAATAGTGCCTTCTGACAACATGCCAGTTGGCTCTTCTTTAGTAGGGTAATAAGAATAGCAGTTCACATTCAAGGTGGAGGTATCACCAGACCACAGGAGAAGGGTAAGCAGAGACCCTCTGGGCATGTTGCGGGCATGTTGTCTAGGGCAGAGGATTTCTAAAGGAAGGAAACAGGAGAGACTGGGAGAAAGAACACCCTTGTATTTGCAGAAGTCATTACTCTTTCTAAGTAGTGGTCATATTAGCTTTGCCGGTAACCCCATGTAGGGAGAAGAGGAAGAAAGCAGCATATCTTGCTTTAGATGCTTGGTTGGGGTGTTGCCTGCGAGAAGGAAGCTTATGGACACATTTGACAAGAGACTAGCACCCACATCTATCAGGTGAAGCTTCCTCAATCCTCAGCCACCATTCATACCCTCTGTACTGACAGCAAGACAGGGAAGAAAGCTTTAGCTTTCGTTCCGTGTTTAGCAAGGAGAGATTCAAAATTATCATAGTCAAAACAATTTATGTTAATATAGTTTGTAAACAGACCACAAATAATTTAGGAACTCTATGTTTCTAACTTCTTCTCATGTATTTCTGGGACTCATCCCAGCATAAGGACAGTCTTCTGTCCCAAATAGACCCCCAAAAATAGATCCACAGGAAATGACTTTGCATTTTCAGTTCAGTTCAGTTCAGTCATTCAAGCATGTCCAACTCTTTGGGACCCAATGGACTGCAGCACGCCAGGCTTCCCTGTCCATCACCAACTCCCGGAGTTTACTCAAACTCGTGTCCATTGAGTCAGTGATGCCATCAAACCATCTCATCCTCTGTCATCCCCTTTTCCTCCCACCTTCAATCTTTCCTAGCATCAAGGTCTTTTCAAATGAATCAGCTCTTCGTATCAGGTGGCCAAAGTATTGGAGTTTCAGATTCAGCATCAGTCCTTCCAATGAACACCCAGGACTGATTTCCTTTAGGATGGACTGGTTGGATATCCCTGCAGTCCAAGGGATTCTCAAGAGTCTTCTCCAACACCACAGTTCAAAAGCATCAATTCTTCGGTGTTCAGCTTTCTTTAAAGCTGCCTAAAGTTTCTGGCTTCCCAAAAAGCCTCAACACGATCGAGAACCAGATGACTCCAGATGGCTCAGTCTGGGCTCAGAGCCACCCCCCAAGTTTAAATATTCAGTTGACTATGAATTAGAAGTGATAATACCTGAAAACCTCCCTAACTTGGAAAAAGAAACAGACATCCAGGTCTATATAGCAACTGTGTTAAGCATGAATGAGCATAGAACACACTCATTCTTAACATAGCCCAAACTGCTAGACTTTTAAGGAAAATAAGTTCTTAGTTTAGGAACTATATGAATATGTAACCTGTTCTATTAAAAAAGTTAACATAAATAAATAAATAAGCACCTAGATAAAAAGGTTGCAAGCAAAAGCAAACTCTGTTTGCTGCTATTTATTTTTGAATAATCACTACAGTATACACATTTCTACCTCTTTTATGTAGTTATATTACAGGATCAGAATATCAGTTTCTAGTTTAAAATAAGAGGCTAAGTACAAACTGAAATGTTCCCTTCTGTTCTAAACACAGAAAAATAGAAAAAAAATTAGATTAACAAGCATATAGCAACACTTAAAAATTAAAAAGAAATCTTTATTGATCAGAAATATAGTATTTGCTGAAGAAAGAAGTACTTGGAAGCTGGAAGCACAGTATTTGAGGAGTAGTGCGTGGAGCCAGCATGAGTATGTAGGGTCTGAGTGCAGGACTCGCACAAAGAAGCCCCAGGGTGAATCTACAGAGCTCTGGATGCTTGGGACTCAAACCCAAAGTCAGGACATTTTAACCAGGGTGGCTAAAGGTGAAAGCTTAGCGTCTCCTTCCAAACCAGTCAGGATCTTGGGAGCACAGAGCACTTGATCAGACTGCCAGCATAACCCAGAGGATATGTATACGTATGTGTATAGTGTTATGGAGAGGATTCTCACCTGAACAATCCTGGATAGCATTTATAAGTGTTTTGCCTAGTTGTCTGATAATGCTTTTAATCTGTGTTCATTTCTTTGAAGCCAATTATATTCATTCAAATGCCTAACATGTAAATCTAAAAAAAAAAAAAAATACTCAAAAAATCCTGAACTAATTTGACCTGAGCATTTATATTTTCCTTAGATGTGGACTGTTTTTTCTTTGCTAGATTTGCTTTCAGAACATAAATTGCATTCTAATTCTATTATTTTGTGATTAATATTTATCATGCTCTAAAGAGGAGTTAGGGTGGTAGGCCAGGGAAGTGGTAAGGCAATTATTTAGTGAGATTTATAAAACCCATAAAACTTGCAAAAAGATTTCCTTTCACCATTTAAAACTTTATAGCCCCACTGCATCTTATTAAATGAGCATGCATTTTGTTGCCCAGCAAATATGTATATGTCACAAAGATCAATGAAATTTCAAACCAGCCCACCTCTCATTATTGTTAATAAGATTATTAAAAAAAGAATAAGTATTTAGATTACTTAGATAAGTAACAAAATTGAACTTATTAAAAATGTTTTAAACAATAATTATCAGTTCTAGTTTTAGGGATTTTTGTGTGTCTTTGAAATACCACACAAAGGCATGTGACATATATGGGATAAACTTAATTTTATATGGAACTCAGTAAACAGTATATGTACTATTTATTTTATATATATATATATATATATATATATATATATTTCTCAAAGTTTCAAGCCTTAATACGACAATCGAATTATCATATTTAACTGGAAATATTATCAGTGCATCATTAAATCTAAAGTAGCTTCTTTATTTTAATGATTATTTTATTAAATGTCTATTTTGTTCTCTACAATGTATGTTTTATCGGGAGAAATAATTCTACCTTTTTTGTTGTTGTTGTTGACAGTAGCTGCAAAAGAGGACTATGAGCATGATTTTAAAAGCTCGTTTTTTAAATTTTTTTTCAGTAGCTAATACCTATCCCCCAATTTATTTACTTTTAAAATTGTATATATTACAATTTTATATTACCATCAAATAAATGGTTCTTAATTTAAGTTTAAAAATGAATGAGTTTACTTTGTTTGCCTTAGTAGGAACTGATTCTTTTATAAGGTATTTGTGTATGTGTTCATGTTTGTCTTTTTTGCTGAAAATCCCAGGTTTCCTTTTTGCCTTGGTTACTAGTACGTTCTGAGAAAATCTGATAGAATGAAGTACCAGAAACATTTAATAGCTTCTAATTTGTTTCCCATGAGCATATATTGTACTTTGTTGTAATTTTTAAAAATCATTCTTTCTCACCTTAAATGCAAGACACCTAATATCCTCTTTGGAGGTAGATATTATATAAATTAAAAAAAAAATTAAATTATATGGTAACTACAGAAGACAGGAGCAAAAGTCAAATTGATTTTTGCTACTTGTGGGATGTCGAAATGAGTCAGGAGCAAACAGACAAGCTATAAGTTTTGGACTACGATTGAATCTTCCAGGTTCTTAAAACCACAGCCTTTATTTTGTCATAATACTTCTGAAAAAGAAGAAACAGGAGGATAATAAAAATTATTATGGGTACAAACTGATAGAGTGAATAGAGAGGAGAAAGAGGTAATGAGCAATCCTATTTACTCATAGAGAAAATAATTCCCATTTCATATGGGATGAAAAACTTTTAATAAAACATTTATATATATGTTGTCAAACATATACATATTTCACTTTTCATATATATAAAAACAAATGAAGCTTATCACATACATATTACATGCCTTTGTATGGTATTTCAAAGACACAAAAGTCTCTAAAGGTAGAACTGCAAAACATGGAATAACTTTCCCTTATAATTAATGTCACATTATCAGGATGCTAGAAATAGAATTGCTGAGGAATATTATTAATATTATTATTAAGCCTACTTCTCCCTGGGTACATAAACATTACAGAGGACTAGATATATTCATTTTGGCTTATAAAACTATTGTAATATGAACATAAATTTGCTTTATGAAACTTGAGGTTGACCCTCTGAGAGGTAATATCCCTGGGAGCTCTCTCCAAATAGCCATGAATCATCAAGCACACTCGAGACACCACTAAGGACCCCAGGAATTTGCTACTTGTAAAATGGAGTGGAAAGCTCTCATATTAGCTTAACTGCAAACCTTAGAACAAAACAACATTTGCATCTGCTTAATAAAATATACAGAACGTGGCATGGCAGTTATGAGAACCTTCTTATCAAACACTAAGCAGCTAGGGACCCTGTCATTCTTATTTTGCAAAACATTTGAAATTAAATGAGGATGAGAAAGATGCAGAAGGATATTAGTAATGAACATGGGCTTCCTATATTTGACGTACAGAGAGCAGATAACATGGACAACACTTGGCAAATGTTATCTTGAACAAAGATTTTATTTATTTATTTTTCTGAAAGAGAAAGATTTTTGTCTCCTACTTCCTATCTGTGACAAGTTAGTTCATCTGCTTGCACATTAGTTTCCTCATTGATAAAAGTGGAAAATAAAGTAGATACCTTATTGGATTACTGTGAAGATAATATAAGTCACACTAGAAGTGTTGGCACATAATAAGGGCTCAATGGACATTAGTGTGCTAGGTATGGATAGAAGAAGGTAGTGCTTGCATATAAGTTTCACCTTCTGGTAGAGCAAAAAATTGTGTTCAATAAATAAACAAGCAGTTCTCACTCTTCAAATGAGAACCCTGTCTCACACATATCTTAGATGAAATAATTCAAATTTTTACACTTACTGCAGTGACTTGTACATGATCTTCTAAAGTAAAGTGAAAATGAAAGTTGCTCGGTTGTATCCAACTCTTTGTGACCCTGTGGGCTATACATTCCATGGAATTCTCTAGGCCAGAATACTGAAGTGGATAGCTTTTCCCTTCTCCAGGGACTCTTCCCAATCCAGGCATAGAACCCAGGTCTCATGCATTGCAGGCAGATTCTTTACCAGCTAAGCCACAAGGGAAGCCAAGGAAAACTGGAGAGGGTAGCCTATCCCTTCTCTAGCAGATCTTCCAGACCCAGGGGTCTCCTGAAATGCAGGCAGATTATTTACCAACTCAGCTATCAGGGAAGCCCATCTTCTAAAGTAAAGACTCTTTCAAATCCTGATAAGATTTCAGGAAGTTTTTTAAGAAATCCTTGGCCTCCAATAATGTAGTACTTTCATTTGTAATTTTTATAAATTATAGTCAGATGAATAAAGAAAAGCAAAATATTAGTGTTAGTTGCTCAGCCATGTCCAACTCTTTGTGACCACGTGGACTATAACTGGCAAGGATCCTCTGTCTATGGAATTTTTCAGGCAAGAATACTGGAATGTCCATTCCCTTCTCTAGGGGATCTTCCTAACTCAGGGATCAAACCCTGGTCTCCTGTATTGCAGGTGGATATTTTACCATTTGAGCCACTAGGTGATGGAATATTATTCAGCCATAAAGAATAATGGAATAATGCCTTCTGCAGGGTGTGCATGGACCTAGGACATATTATACTTAATGAAATAAGTCATACAGATAAAGACAAATACTGAATATTATATGGTAACAAGCAAATTTGTCCTTGGAGTACAGAAAGAAGCAGGGCAAAGGCAATAGGGTTTCGTGAAGCAAACGCACTGGTCACAGCAAACACCCTCTTCCAACAACACAAGAGAAGACTCTACACATGGACATCACCAGATGGTCAACATCGAAATCAGATTGATTATATTCTTTGCAGCCAAAGATGGAGAAGCTCTTTACAGTCAGCAAAAACAAGACCGGGAGGCGACTGTGGCTCAGATCATGAACTCCTTATTGCCAAATTCAGACTGAAATTGAAGAAAGTAGGGAAAACCACTAGACCATACAGGTATGACCTAAATCAAATCCCATATGATTATACACTGGAAGTGACAAATAGATTCAAATGATTAGATCTGATAGAGTGCCTGAAGAACTATGGACAGAGATTCATAACATTGTATAGCAGGCAGTGATCAAGACCATCCCCAAGATAAAGAAATGCAAAAAGACAAAATGGTTGTCTGAGGAGGCCTTACAAATAGCTGTGAAAAGAAGAGAACTGAAAGGCAAAGGAGAAAAGGAAAGATATACCCATTTGAATGCAGAGTTCCAAAGAATAGCAAGGAGAGATAAGAAAGCCTCCCTCATTGATCAATGCAAAGAAATAGAGGAAATCAATAAAATGGGAAAGACTAGAGATCTCTTCGGAGAAGGCAATGGCACCCCACTCCAGTACTCTTACCTGGAAAATCCCATGGACAGAGGAGCCTGGTAGGCTGCAGTCCAGGGGGTCGAGAAGAGTCCATACGACTGATCAACTTCACTTTCACTTTTCACTTTCATCCATTGGAGAAGGAAATGGCAACCCACTCCAGCGTTCTTGCCTGGAGAATCCGAGGGACGGGGGAGCCTGGTGGGCTGCCGTCCATTGGGTCGCACAGAGTCAGACACGACTGAAGCAACTTAGCAGCAGCAGCAGCAGAGATCTCTTCAAGAAAATTAGAGATACCAAGGGAACATTTCATGCAAAGATGGGCTCAATAAAGGACAGAAATGGTATGGACCTAACAGAAGCAGAAGATATTAGTTTTGCCAAATATCAAAATGAATCCACCACAGGTATACATGTGTTCCCCATCCTGAACCAAACTAATACAATTATGTAAAGTTTAAAAATAAAATAAAATTTAAAAAAAAATTAATTAATTAAAAAAAGAGAAGATATTAAGAAGAGGTGGCAAGAAAAAAACAGAATAACTACACAAAAATAGAGCTTCACAACCCAGATAATCACGTGGTGTGATCACTCACCTAGAGCCAGACATCCTGGAATGCAAAGTCAAGCGGGCCTTAGGGAGCATCACTGCAAACAAAACTAGTGGAGGTAATGGAATTCCCATTGAGCTATTTCAAATCCTGAAAGATGATGCTGTGAAAGTGCTTCACTCAATATGCCAGCAACTTTGGAAAACTCAGCAGTGGCCACAGGACTGGAAAAGGTCAGATTTCATTCCAATCCCAAAGAAAGGCAATGCCAAAGAATTATCAAACTACCACACAATTGCACTCATCTCACATGCTAGTAACTGCTACTGCTACTGCTAAGTCGCTTCAGTCGTGTCCGACTCTGTGCGACTACAGAGACGGCAGCCCGCCAGACTTCCCCGTCCCTGAGATTCTCTAGGCAAGAACACTGGAGTGGGTTGCCATTTCCTTCTCCAATGCTAAAAGTGAAAAGTGAAAGTGAAGTCACTCAGTCGTGTCCGACTCTAGCGACCTCGTGGACTGCAGCCTACCAGGCTCCTCCGTCCATGGGATTTTCCAGGCAAAAGTACTGGAGTGGGGTGCCATTGCCTTCTCCACACACTAGTAAAGAAATGCTCAAAATTCTCCAAGCCAGGCTTCAACAGTATGTGAACCATGAATTTCCAGATATTCAAGCTAGATTTAGAAAAGGCAGAGGAACCAGAGATCAAATTGCCAGCATCCACCGAATCATCAAAAAAGCAAGAGTTCCAGAGAAACATCTATTTCTGCTTTATTGTCTATGCCAAAGGCTTTGACTGTGTGGATCACAACAAAATGTGGAAAATTCTTAAAGAGATGGGAATACCAGACCACCTGGCCTGCCTCTTGAGAAATCTGTATGCAGGTCAGGAAGTAACAGTTAGAACTGGACATGGAAAAACAGAGTGGTTCCAAATCGGGAAAGGAATACGTCAAGGTTGAATACTTTCACCCTGCTGATTTAACTTATATGCAGAGTACATCATGAGAAATGCTGGGCTGGATGAAGCACAAGCTGGAATCAAGATTGCCAGGAGAAATATCAATTATCTCAGATATGCAGATGACACCACCCTTATGGCAGAAAGCGAAGAAGAGGAGCCTGGTGGGCTGCAGTCCATGGGGTTGCAAAGAGTCGGACACAACTGAGTGACAAAGCACAATCTAAAAAATAGTGCAAAAGATGGTATATGCAAAACAGAAACAGACTCAGGGATGTAGAAAAGAAATAGTGGCTTCCAAAGGGGAGAGGGAAGTGAGGGGAGGAAATTAGGGCAGTTACAAACCACTATGTATAAAATAGATAGCAATAAGGATATATTGTATAGCACAGGAAATTATAGCCCATACTTACAGTTTTTGATGTGTCAACATTAGTTCAAAAAAAGCTCTTAGGAAAAACAAAAGGAACAAACAAAAGCAACTTGAGAGAATTTCAACTTGCTTTAAATGAAGATTTATTGTCATATGGAATGCTGATAATATTGAAATATCTTAAAGGTACAAACATGAATTTCAGAAATACAAATTGAACCAAAAGAAATAGGTCAATTAGGTAACTTTTCTTTTGAAAATATGCTAAAAATCTATCTGATTTGTAGCCCATGAATGTTAAGAACACTTGATTCTTTAGGTGCTTTAGGTCATATTTGGAATAAACATTTCTGTTAATGTTATACAGCCTTAAAACATGCACCATCCTTAGCTATACTGGGGTGTGTATGCACACATGTTAAATACACTGAGCTTCCCCTTCACGAAGTTCATAAGCAGGTGAGGAGGGCATTTGTGAAGAACTGGATTGAATTTAAAGTGCTAAGGTGGGATAATTTTTGTGTATGTGGGCAGACAAATTCAAGTCAGTGAAGGATTACTTACAAAGAACTGACCCAAGTTTTAGCAGTCCGTTGAGAGTGAAGAGTGCAAAGCACAGGGCCAAGTGTATGTATAGATTAATTCAGCCCAAGCACCTGTGGTTCATCACATTCTATGCATGAAGAAAATTAGGTGATCCAAAATGAACACTGTATTCTTTGAAGGACTAACATTTCTTAGGCAAGGATAATTATTTTAATCAAAAGGTAATTGGCCTTGTATAGAAATTCTACCTCTTTTTTTCCTGCATCTTCCATATCTTTGTTTTCATTTGGTGGTAAATTTATAAATTATTTTATCCTCTTTTGATTTCTTCTCATTACATTATTTCTGGCTTCCCCCAGTGGCTCAGTGGGAAATAATCCCCCTGTGATGCAGGAGATGCAGATCTGATCCCTGGGTTGGGAAGATCCCCTGGAGCAGGAAATGGCACCCACTCAAGTATTCTTGCCTGGGAAATCCCATGGATAGAGCAGCCTGGAGGGTACAGACCATGGGGTCGAAAAAAGAGTCGCATACAATTTAGCAAGTAAACAACAACACAGTCTTTCAAATGCTTTTCTTTCTATTAGTTCTGCTCTTTCTTGATACAGTCACCCCTCAGTTTCTTTGGGGATTGCTTCCAGGAGTCCACACAGGATATTCCCTCCAGGATATCAAAATAGGTGTATGCTCAAGTCCCTAACATAAAATGGGTAGTTCCATGAATACACTCCTTCCTCTATATCCATGGGTTTCACATCCATGGATAAGGATGGTGAAATGTATTATTTTTCCTTCCTTTTCTCCTTCCACATTCCCTGCCAGAATATTTTTTATTAAAATTAATGGTTTTCAGAAAAGATATGTGTAAAGAGCTAACGGGAGGTTAAGAATAATATCAGATTGATGTCTTAGATGATGTTTTGTTTTATAAGTAATAGTGAAAATTCATACCATAATGCAAATAAATCTGGCAGCATTTCTTTCATCATATTTCAAAAAGATGCTCATACCATAGAAGATGTATGCCCCCATATACAACATAAGCTATCTAGCATGTGTGAAATACCTGTTTGGTGCAAGGAATACAGTATGAAGAACTTCTTTGTGGCTCACAAGGTAAAGAATCTGCCTGTAGTGTGGGAGACCTGGATCTGATCCCTGGGTTTGGAAGATCCCTCGGAGAAGGAAATGGCAATCCACTCCAGTATTCTTGCTTGGATAATTCCATGAACAGAGGAGCCTGGCAGGCTACAGTCTATGGGGTCTCTCAAGGAGTTGGACACAACTGAGCAACTTATATATATATATATATATATATATATATATATATATATATATGCAGTATGAGGTTGTTATTGTCCTTGGACTTGAGACACTATTCACCTTACAATGACCAGAGATACATATTTAACAGCCACCACTTGTTTACCAATCTTGCATATCAGAGTTGGTGATGGACAGGGAGGCCTGGTGTGCTGCGATTCATGGGGTCGCGGAGAGTCGGACACAACTGAGCGACTGAACTGAACTGAACTGAACTTGCATATCAAGTGGGGAAATCCATCCATCAAATGCAACAAGTTTTTCTTAACTAGTTCAAAGCACAGGCCTTTCCTTAAATGACTATGTTGAAATATAAATTCCACTTATCTCCAGTGGCCTCCCCTCAAGTGAATTTAACCTAAAACTCTGTCTACTTATTAGAATAATTATCCTACTTACAGTCTATTTTTTGAGTAAAATGAGATTCTATCAGAAGTATCTCATTGGATACAAAGTGCAAAACTTTTATGAAGCATTTTCTCTTACACTTAGTACAGCCTTACAAACATTAAAGCTCATACCCTCTTTTTCTCAGCAATAGTAAAGAGATACGATTTTAATTGCCTTCAAGAGACATCATAAGAAGCAAAAGGGGGAAAGTATTATTACCTTTGTTTGTGCTCTGAGTTCTTAAGTATCCACTGTATGCTTTCTCTTTGGGTCTGTTTCTGGTGGTATAACCCTTGTTAATAGGAATTAGATCAGATTATGATTGTGTTGTGGTTATCTTAATTTTGATGTTTTCTTCATCAAACAATACATATTTATATTAATTATCTCATATCAGTGTGAATAAAGAAAACCCAGAGCTATTTAGCATTTACTTAACTACTAGCTTTTTTTTGTCTTAGGAACTACTGTATATTTCACTGTAATAACAGTGAGTTATGTTTAGCAGCATTGCCTTCTTTTATTAAAGGTGCATTAATTTAATGTTAGAAACAACCAGCTTTAAAGATGTGATTGGCCTTCAATTCTTTTTAGATTCCTCTTCGAGATGCACTTACCACAAAAATGTGTTCTGTGGGAATTTGGCAACCTAGCTGATGATAGGATAGATCATTTTTAGTTTACAGGAGAAAGCAAATGCTTCACTATTATGTTGTTATTATTTATTATGTCAAAAAGAAAATGTATTTTTAGCTAGCTATGTGCATATGAGTCCAAATATCGTTTGATAAAACTAGTCAAGTGGGAAAGCTTCCACTTCTTTGTGATGACGCATCAAATATGCCCTTATCACTAAAGACATTAAGGTGAAATGGTGATACTTTGTTTTTCCAAGCACCCTTAAAACTAACAGGAAAATCTAAATTACTGTATATTTATTTTTCAGGAGCCAATGAGAAAGAAATAGCCCTAATGAATGGTTTGACTGTTAATTTACATCTTCTACTGGTAAGCTTCCTTTCCCACCAGTGTTTAGAATACACTCATTTACAGAATCTGATTTTTTCTATCTTTAATTCATGAGGATTTGGAGTTTTACTTACTTAAAAATAAATTGTGAGATTATTTTCAATTATTCCAGGAAATGCTGGGCCCTGCTAGAATGGCTTCTTCATAATCATGGGAGAGTTGTCTCTTTACAAACAGCTTTAGAATACTGAGCTCTTATCTTAGAACATAAGGAATAAGAGTCACAGTTGATAAAAAGCTAAATTGCGGCAAGCACACAAAATAACGATGTAAAAATGGTAGCAAGCAGTGATCTTTTCAGAAAGACAGTTTTCCAATATGCTGAGTTTTAGGGGGTTCGACTATGGAATATTATATTTCTGTACATTGATTTTAGGGGGTAGATTTAAAAAGACCCTGTTACTGGGAGAGATTGAGGGCATGAGAAGAAGGGGGCAGTGGAGAATGAGATGGTTAGACAGCATCACCGACTCAATGGACATGAAATGGCTCAATCTCCAGGAGACAGTGAAGGACAGAGAGTCTTGGCCTGCTGCAGTCCAAGATATCACAAAGAGTCAGACATGACTTACTGACTGAACAACAATAACAAACATTGAGTCACTCTGCTTAGGTATTTCTTACATTTTAAGAATTTGGTAATATGTATACCTTAAAATATATATTCTTGGTTTGAAATATGGTGCCTAGAGTAACTAATGTCATGAAAATTTTGTATTTCATTTTTAAGTGAGATTTTGAAAACATGTCTATAGGACAAAGATGGACTATTAAGATACTGATGTTTTATTTTTATAATATACAGACATGATTATTAAACATGGCTGAAGGAAAGTGCTTATGGAGTATGTTAAGTATGAAGGTAAACTGCATGACTTTCAGTTTAGACAACTCTGGTTTGGCTCCCAGCTAGATTACTTAAATACCTATTTGATTTTGGACAAGGGTATTGGCATTTCTGGGTTTCCCAGGTGGGTCAGTGATAAAGAATCACCTGCAGTGCAAGGGATATAAGTTTGATCCCTGAGTCAAGAATATCCCCTGGACAAGGAAATGGCAACCCACTCCAATATACTTGCCTGGGAAATCCCATGGACAGAGGAAACTGGTGGGCTACAGTTGCAGAAGAGTCAGACACAACTTAGCAACTAAACAACAATTGGCATTTCTAATTTTAATTTTTTCCTTTGTAAAAAATGAGGATGATAATATCTACCTCATACATATAAAACATGATAATGTGTGAAAATTGTTTTAGCACCCCGGCCAATGGTCAACATCCAATTAACAATAGCAATCATCCTTATTGTTATTATTGTCTGTCAGTATTCTCCAAGAACTGCACGGAGAAATGACAAGGCTCCACTGAACACATGAGCTACTTATCCCTGGTGAATCTAGAAATCCCAAATGTTTCATTAGGGCAAAGGAATTTTCAGTTGGATTTAAAATTAGATTTCATACAATCATAAAACTTTAGAAAGATTATGTACTAGAAACCAAATCTACAGCTATGAATAAGACATACATATAGGCTTCCCAGGTGGCAGTAGATAGACTATGATATTTCAGTATCAGAGCAATTGCCATTAAGTGCATTGAGATTTTCAATTTTCAATTAATTTTCAATTAGCATTTAAGTGAAGTTTGAGAATTCATTTTTATCTGATTCACATTTTTCTCTCAAATTTGCTTTCCTACTGATAAACATAGTGAGCAAATATCTTGTTTTTAGAATTCATTGGAAACAACACTAATTGGAAAAATGTACCTTTGATAGGCATCTAACTGTGTAGTTAATTAATTCCTTTAAAATGCTGGAGATTATAAAATTAAAGTGTGGTATAAAAATGAACAAATGTCTATGTTGTACATTAATGCTTTTCTCAATAAATCCATTTCATTGCAGTTATCATTTTTCAAGCCTACACCCAAACGGTATAAAATTCTCCTAGAAGCCAAAGCCTTCCCTTCAGATCATGTAAGGATTCTTCAAATGATATTTATATTCTTTCTACTCTTCCTAAAGGAGCATGTCATTTGCCTGACCTGAATGTTTATTCACTAGTCTTTTCTAAGTATCCTTATAATAAAAAGATCTGTCAAATGCTTTTGATTTATGCATTTTTATAGATTGTAGCTTTATTTCTTTTGTTCAAGTAAAACATGTGTTAAGGGAAGAAAGAATTGAGTAGGAACATTGATTTATTAGTCTTTTTAAAGACACTGAACAAACCACTGGTCTAAATCAAGTGCAGTTATAAATGTTTTATTAATTCTTGTTGCTGTTTGGTTTTATGAAATTAAATCAATACACACCCCAGTACTTAACCCTTTAGTTACCTAAAGTAGGAATATAAACATTTATCTGTCCATTTGCTTTCATAACACACTAGCATAATTATTGGTAGTTTTTAATTTAAAAAATGCATTGAAGACTTTAAGAATTTTTTGTGGTTCAAGGAAAAAAACCATGCTACTTTTTTTGCAATTTCAGTTGATAAGAAATTTGACTGTTACAGACACCAACACAGATAAAAGCATATTTCAGTTTTAGTATTAGAGAAACTTAATTTCCATCTTTATATTATCACTATTTAAGTATTCTAGCCTATGTCTTATAATTTCAAGGCATTTAATCATTCAAATTAATAGCCATGATCTTACTAAAAAGGATCAAGAATATTTATCTTGAAAAAATTCAGGGTCCCTAAAATTTCTGGTTCCCATTTTCATCTGGGGCTCTCAATGAAGGGAACTTTTTTTATCCTTTTCTTACACTAGCTTACTCTTTTTAAGGCAAGCCATTTCTGTATCCTGTATTGAAGCCTAGCAAGTCTTCACTGCTCACTTTGGTTATTTTCTAAACTCTGTTTTGACTCAAATTAGATTAATTAAATATCTTACTCAAAAAATGTCATATTTCTAAAGAATAAATGACCCTTCGTTTCTATCCCTATAATATTTCTGTTCAGATTGCTGCATGTAAATAATGTTAAATTTTTCTCTGATACATTCTGTTTAGTCACTTTTAACCTTGACCTTGAATCTAAAATGATAATATGCTTTTATTGTTATTTTATTATCTTTTTTTGAGATATTTTAATGTACTTCTGTGAACTGGACTTGATTTAATAAATCATCTTTCTTTTCCAGTATGCTGTTGAGTCACAGCTTCAACTTCATGGACTTAACATTGAGAAAAGTATGCGGATTATAAAGCCAAGAGAGGTATATAAGAAAGAGAAATAAATATTCATCATGCTTCTATTTAGTATTGATTTTTTCTTCATTTTCTTCAAAAGTTTATTATCTTCATTACTTTAATGGCACTTTCAAGAAAGTATAAAAGACCTATACTCTGTTACTATTAGGTCATTTTGCTTAAAATAGAAACTTAACTCAGAAGTGTATTTATTTTAATTTTTTCAAGGGCTTGTCATATTATAAGCAAACTATTTTCCTATCAATACCACTAGAGTCTGCCATATTCTTCAGTGGGATGGGAGGAGATAGCAACTTGCATATATCATTTTCAAATTTAAATGCCATTGCCTGTGGGTGCCATTAAAATCACATTAAAAATCAGTTATATTTGTTGAAGTTGAATGATGCCTATCTTTTTGCCCCTCTTAATCTAAGTACCAAATGTTTGCCTCTGAGTTTAGTCTGGGGTATTGAAAGGGACTTAGTGTAGCAGAAGGAAATTAGGTTTACAATCTCGTTATTACTCCCCAGGGAAATCCCCATGACTTTGTGTTACTTACTTTATCTCTGAGATTTCTTTATATTTAAACAGATTACAAAGGAAACAGTTGGGCTTGACCATATGTTTAAGATCTAAAATACTATGCCCTTTATATTAATAAAGCTGTAAGGCTAAGTTGTACAGGCTTTGATATCTAAACCCTGCAGCTTGTGTGACTTGGCACCAACAGATTCACACAGGATAAATTTTAGGTTTCATGTATGTATGACACTCCCAAGTCAATGTTTGCACAATTATTTCTTTCAACCCAAAACCAATTTGAGAAATTAAAGATCTACTCTATTCACTTCTTTTTGGCAACATGTTATTAATGGAACAGAAAGTTCTCACAGCTTTGGAATGATATGTTTCATATATTATATATAAATTGCTTATTTCTAGTAAAAATGACTATAGCCATCACAAGTTTTTTTTTTTTTTTAAAGTAATAAGTGTTGTGGAGCTGTATGACTTAATCATATATTTGGGACTACTCTTTAGCATTACTAGATTGAAGCAGGTCAACATGAAACAGAACCATATCTTATCATTGAAAATAAATTTCTCATTTTCTTAGTACTGATTCTTTAAAGGAATAAAGCATTAGTATATAGAGCACTTTCCTTACTTTTTTAAACAATTATAATGGACAAAATGTATTAGCTTCCTCTACAGGAAAAAAAAAAAAAAGAGGTTGGGGTTGTCATGTTACTAATTTTACCTTAAATTTTTTTCTTAGAATTACTATTTTTTAATTTAAAATTTATTTTTAACCGGAGGATAATTGCCTACAATATTGTGTTGGTGTCTGCTATACAACAATTTGAATCAGTCGTATATCCCCCTCCTTCTTGAACCTCCCTTTCACCTCTCCCCCATCCCACCTCTGTAGGTTATCACAGAGCACCAGGTTGAACTTCCTGTGCTATACACCAACCTTCTCCTAGCTATCTGTTTTACATATGGCAATGGATATGTTTCAGGGCTATTCACTCAACTCCTCTCCTTCCCCCACCGTGTCCACAAGTTTGTTCTCTATGTCTTTATCTCTATCCTGCCCTTCAAGTAGATTGACCAGTACAATTTACCACTCTTATTTTTATAGATTATCATTTTTTCAAACAAGTCTCAGACTACTAGCAGAAATTAGCATATTATTACATATGTGATACATATGATATATGCCTAATGTGGGACACAGTAATTGGCAAATAGTAAGAGTTACCAAAATTAAAAACAATTGAAGAAAAATCCATTAATACTGACCATGTCAGATTGAGCAGTGTAGAAAATTCATGAAGACTTCATAAATAGATGAGAATTATTAGGCTACAAATTTATAATTTGTATCTGGCAGAGTCCTTTCACTCAAGTTGTTTATAAGACCAAATTAAATCATTCACAGTATTCACAAACTAACTGATCACTGAATTGTGGGAGAAAAGTAACCTTGATAATATTGAATTTCATTGATAGTTTCTTTGTGTTTGGATCTTTACCTTCAGATTGGTATGGAATAGATATTACTCTTAAATTAATAGAAAATATTAGGTTAAGTTTCACTCAGATGATGTATATGTGTCTTTTATCTGGAAAAAATTAATGATTTTAGATTGATAAGTAAAATACTAATTTGCAAGAAATCAGTTTTGACATTTAATATTTTATGGATATCCTATTTTTCTGGTATTTTATTGGATGGGAATAAAAATGAAATAATTTATAAGTATCTAAATAGTAAAGATTAATTGAAAAACTGAAGAATAAAATCAGGTAATAGAGTTTTGCAAAAACTTATACTTTATAAAATACTTTTTACTATTGTATTATCATTTCTTAATAACAAAAAGCATGTTCAAATGTTCTTGCCAGATTTTTGAAGACTCTTAACTTGAAAAAAATACCTTTGCTTTTTCTTATGATAAGAAAGATCCCCAAGTGATTTTTGGATTGGGAAATATAAACGGAAAAGTTGTCATTGTGGATATTATGTAATTTATGCCTACCACGACTTTAGGGGGAAGACACATTGAGATTAGAGGATATCCTTGAAGTAATTGAGAATGAAGGTGACTCTATTGCAGTGATCCTTTTCAGTGGTCTGCATTTTTATACCGGACAGCTCTTTAATATACCTGCCATCACAAAAGCAGGACAAGCAAAGGTATGTGCACCATTTCTTCCTCCCCACTTTGTCCAGAACATCTATATACACACACACGCGCACACACACACACACACACACACACACACACACACACACGTGTATATATGATATGTGAAAGTGTCAGTCACTCAGTTGTGTCTGACTCTTTGCAACCCCATGGATTGTAGCCTGCCAGGCTCCTCTGTCCATGGATTTCTCCAGGCAAGAATACTGGAGTGGCCATTCCCCTCTCCAGATCTTCCCTTCCCAGGGATCAAACCCAGGTCTCCCATGTTGCAGACAGACTCTTTACTGTCTGAGCCACCAGGGAAGCCCCATATGATACATATATATATATTTGCCTAAAGTAAAATATTTATGTTTTAAAATATATTTAATATATATGTATTTAATACATATATTTTAAAATTTAAAGTTTATTAAATACACTTTAAAATATGAATATTTAGCTTTAGGCATCTCTGTTTAAACCTCTTTTGTTACTTCTGTGGTCATACCTCCTTATTAGCATCTGCTCTCTCAATGTCTACCTCTAATCAGCAGGATGGGTGAGATTCCTTAAGTGTTGTCATTGGTACAGAACTGCTCAGTCAGCAGAAGTAGCCAATACTTAGGATAGTAACTATATATTAGGACTATTAGAAACTCAACTCTGGTGCTGAGTTGAGTTTCTATAACTCATTCTAAATATCAGATCAGATCAGATCAGTCACTCAGTCATGTCCAACTCTTTGCGACCCCATAAATCACAACATGCCAAGCCTCCCTGTCCATCACCAACTCCCAGAGTTCACTGAGATTCACATCCATCAAGTCAGTGATGCCATCCAGCCATCTCATCCTCTGTTGTCCCCTTCTCCTCTTGCCCCCAATCCCTCCCAGCATCAGAGTCTTTTCCAATGAATCAACTCTTCGCATGAGGTGGCCAAAGTACTGGAGTTTCTGCTTTAGCATCATTCTTTCTAAAGAAATCCCAGGGCTGATCTCCTTCAGAATGGACTGGTTGGATCTCCTTGCAGTCCAAGGGACTCTCAAGAGTCTTCTCCAACACCACAGTTCAAAAGCATCAATTCTTCAGCGCTCAGCCTTCTTCACAGTCCAACTCTCACATCCATACATGACCACAGGAAAAACCATAGCCTTGACTAGACGAAACTTTGTTGGCAAACTAATGTCTCTGCTTTTGGATATGCTATCTAGGTTGGTCCTAACTTTCCTTCCAAGGAGTAAGCGTCTTTTAATTTCATGGCTGCAGTCACCATCTGCAGTGATTTTGGAGCCCAGAAAAATAAAGTCTGATACTGTTTCCCCATCTATTTCCCATGAAGTGATGGGACCAGATGCCATGATCTTCGTTTTCTGAATGTTGAGCTTTAAGGTAAATCTTTCACTCTCCACTTTCACTTTCATCAAGAGGCTTTTTAGTTCCTCTTCACTTTCTGCCATAAGGGTGGTGACATCTGCATATCTGAGGTTACTGATATTTCTCCCGGCAATCTTGATTCCAGCTTGTGTTTCTTCCAGTCCAGTGTTTCTCATGATATACTCTGCATATAAGTTAAATAAACAGGGTGACAATATACAGCCTTGACGAACTCCTTTTCCTATTTGGAACCAGTCTGTTGTTCCATGTCAAGTTCTAACTGTTGCTTCCTGACCTGCATATAGGTTTCTCAAGAGGCAGGTCAGGTGGTCTGATATTCCCATCTCTTTCAGAATTTTCCATAGTTTATTGTGATCCACACAGTCAAAGGCTTTGGCATAGTCAATAAAGCAGAAATAGATGCTTTTCTGGAACTCTCTTGCTTTTTCCATGATCCAGCGGATGTTGGCAATTTGATCTCTGGTTCCTCTGCCTTTTCTAAAACCAGCTTGAACATTTGGAAGTTCACAGTTCGCATATTGCTGAAGCCTGGCTTGGAGAATTTTGAACATTACTAGCGTGTGAGATGAGTGCAATTGTGCGGTAGTTTGAGCATTCTTTGGCATTGCCTTTCTTTGGGATTGGAATGAAACTGAGCTTTTCCAGTCCTGTGGCCACTGCTGAGTTTTCCAAATTTGCTGGCATATTGAGTGCAGCACTTTCACAGCATCATCTCTCAGGATTTGGAATAGCTCAACTGGAATTGAGCCATTCCAGTTATTCCATTCTAAATATAACTATATTCTAAATATAGTTATAACTCTAATTCATTCTAAATATAATCATATAACTCATTCTAAATATAATCTATGCTCATTAACCCTATGTACCTGAAGGGGAGATGAAGAATAAAAGTTTATCATAGATGTGATTTTACCCAGTTTACTTTAAGGAAGCCATTATACTGCCTATAATGAGTAATTTTCTTTAAATACTACTGAATAATATTTACACAGTATACTATTATGAAACAGTAACTCTTTATATGTGTCTTGTGAAAAAGTGTTTTAGTATGTTTGCTTGAAAAAAATAAGAGGGAAAACACTTAACAGTTACAATTTGTATTTAAAATCTTTAAGTGTTCTATTTGATTTAGCAATCAAGCCATATATTTAAAAAGCCATATATATTAACAATCAAATTATATTCTTAACATTAGTAAGTTATGGGATTAATACATAAGTGAGATCTAGTTAATATATTCAGCTATTGAAGCTAATGAATGGAACTAATGAAAAGAAATTTAGCACCATTACCAGTGGTCTCTAGGAATTTCCAACCACAACTTCCAAATGATTTGATAAATATGAAAGTGGTGCATTACAAAAGATATAATGATGATGTCTTCTTAATTTAGATATTAAAGCTTAAGCACCAAAATAAACATAGTTCAATAAAATACCATATTTTAAAATGTTATGTAAGTAATTAGAAGTCTCTGATCGCCTTACTATACATGCATGTCTCATTAACTTTCATAGAAATGAGGCAGGAAGGTAGATAAGAAAGATGGTGGGTTTTGGAATCACTCAGTCTGAGGTTCTAATCTTGGCTAGGTCAGTTAATTTTATATGAACTTGGGCAAGTTACTTGACTCTTCTGCGTCTTTGTTTTCAAAAGCGTTAGTTGGAATAACAGAACCCACTTGATGAATGCGGTGCTGATTATGAAGATTATGAAATTATCTATTAGATTGCACATATTCTGCTATTAAATAGTGGTTACTTCCCACTTTCCACTGTCCTCAACAAACATGAAGTTAAGAAAGTGGCTTAAATATACATTTTCTTTCATTTCTCATTAAAAAGCAAAATAAACTTGTTTACTACATATTATATGTAACTCCCATTCAACTACTTTGATGCTGAAACCATTCTTTCAGTATTTTGCAGGCTTTCTTTCACTTACAAAATGTGGTAACTGCCTACTAGGTAAGACTCTCATTGAGTTTTCAGTCATAGAAAGCAAGGTAGGAATGAGTAGTTCCATATAAATGCAACTGTACAGAAATGATGGATACTATGGGAATGAAATGGTGATCTAGCTGACTTCAATTTATCCATTATCAAAATTATTCTAACAGATATTTATACTCTTGCTAGACAATTCCCTTCATTCTCAATGAAGATTTAGAAAAAGTATTTAAAATGTAGATTTACATAGCTCTCTTGGGTGGTCTATGAAGATAAAGCTGAAGAGAGAGAAAGAAAATTAAAGGTGTCAATCAAGAAAGAGTTGGGAAATCTGAGGTGGAAAAATGCCATTAAAGAGTCACTATTATGAATGTCTAAGTGAGATTAAGAAAAAAAAAGAAAAGTTTCCATAAATATGGTTGGAACAAAAACTGATTAATAAAAGCCAACATTAGTAGATTTTCAAGTAGAAACTTCAAATGAAAGAGAAGAGGGAGATAGAATTTTTGAAAAATATATTAAAGAAATACATATATACCAAAAAGATCACAAATTATAAGTGGGTAGATGAGTTATTCTGAACTCTTACAACCATCACCTAGATCAAGAAATTTCTAGAACATTTATAAAACTCAGAATCCTCCATGTATATAAATATATACATATTAGTTTTGTCCATCTTTGAACTTCATATGAATGGATTAACATACACTGTTTTATGTCTTTTTATTTGCTCACAAATGTATTTGTGAAGTTCATCCATTTTTGTTCAAACAGTTTTGAGTGTTTTCCTTTTCATTTCAGTATATTATTGTATTATATGAAATAGATCATTTAATTTTTTTTATTCTAATCATTTGAGGGCCATTACAATAAATTTTATTCTAACCTTATAAATCTATATCCTTATACATTTCTTTGGGTATGCATTCACACCCATTTCTGTTAATTCAGTTCAGTTCAGTTCAGTCGCTCATTCGTGTCCAACTCTTTGCAACCCCATGAATTGCAGCAAGCCAGGCCTCCTTGTCCATCATCAACTCCCGGAGTTCACCCAAACTCACGTCCATAGAGTCGGTGATGCCATCCAGCCATCTCATCCTCTGTCATCCCCTTCTCTTCCTGCCCCCAATCCCTCCCAGCATCAGGATCTTTTCCAATGAGTCAATTCTTCGCATGAGGTGGCCAAAGTATTGGAGTTTCAGCTTTAGCATCATTCCTTCCAAAAACACCCAGGACTGATCTCCTTCAGAATGGACTGGTTGGATCTCCTTGCAGTCCAAGGGACTCTCAAGAGTCTTCTCCAACACCACAGTTCAAAAGCATCAATTCTTCCATGCTCAGCTTTCTTCACAGTCTAACTCTCACATCCATACACTACCACTGGAAAAACCATAGCCTTGACTAGACGGACCTTTGTTGGCAAAGTAATGTCTCTGCTTTTCAATATGCTATCTAGGTTAGTCATAACTTTCCTTCTAAGGAGTAAGCGTCTTTTAATTTCATGGCTGCAGTCACCATCTGCAGTGATTTTGGAGCCCACAAAAATAAAGTCTGACACTGTTTCCACTGTTTCCCCATCTATTTCCCATGAAGTGATGGGACCAGATGCCATGATCTTCGTTTTCTGAATGTTGAGCTTTAAGGCAAATCTTTCACTCTCCTCTTACACTTTCATCAAGAGGCTTTTTAGTTCCTCTTCACTTTCTGCCATAAGGCTGGTGTCATCTGCATATCTGAGGTTATTGGTATTTCTCCCGGCAACCTTGATTCCAGCTTGTGTTTCTTCCAGCCCAGCGTTTCTCATGATGTACTCTGCATATAAGTTAAATAAACAGGGTGACAATATGCAGCCTTGAGGTACTCCTTTTCCTATTTGGAACCAGTCTGTTGTTCCATGTCCAGTTCTAACTGTTGCTTCCTGACCTGCATATAGGTTTCTCAAGGGGCAGGTCAGGTGGTCTGGTATTCCCATCTCTTTCAGAATTTTCCATAGTTTATTGTGATCCACACAGTCAAAGGCTTTGGCATAGTCAATAAAGCAGAAATAGATGCTTTTCTGGAACTCTCTTGCTTTTTCCATGATCCAGCGGATGTTGGCAATTTGATCTCTGGTTCCTCTGCCTTTTCTAAAACCAGCTTGAACATTTGGAAGTTCACAGTTCACATATTGCTGAAGCCTGGCTTGGAGAATTTTGAGCATTACTTTACTAGCATGTGAGACGAGTGCAATGTGCGGTAGTTTGAGCATTCTTTGGCATTGCCTTTCTTTGGGATTGGAATGAAAACTGACCTTTTCCAGTCCTGTGGCTCTGCTGAGTTACATGCTTAGATTTGGCATTTTTAGAATATAATGTAGGTATATGTTAAATCCAGATCAACAATGACAACTTTCCAAAGGTTTATATCAATTGGTCATATACTTTCACCATGAATTTCTGTAACTCTACATTTTCACCAATAGCAAATCTGATTAGTTTGTAATGATAATGCATTGCAGTTTTAATATGAACTTCTCTAATTATTGGTGAAGTTGCAGATATTTCAAATGTGTACTTGCTAAGTTTATTTTTTTCTGTTATGAAGTGCTTGTTCAAGTGTCTTGTCCAATTTTTCAATTGGTTATCTCTTTGTTATAAATAGTATAGAAACTGATTCTGATGTAAGGAGAAGATAAATGATTTCTAGTGATCATCTAAAAGGAAAACTAATAAATTAATCAAACAACAACTGGTAGTGTAGTATGGCCTGTATTCACATAATGAATTTAGAGAATGCTGAGGCTTTACTTAACTGAGGAGAAGACCTGGGATCATGACAAATGTGTGAGGCCAATGAAAACTAAGCATAAGATCAGGTTAGAGAGCCATATTATAAGGGAAGGCCAGCATGTGAAAAGAGACATCATATTCATATTTTGTCTCTGAAGCTATCTACTTAATTTTGTATTATTGGCCAACCTACTATCTTGGAGTGCTGCCATATATATATATATATTCATATTCTATTACTTGTTTGTACTAATAATTTCTTCTCATCTACACTCACTGGGTGTTCCCTATTTTCCTCTGAATTACTGTCCCTAGAGATTTTGACTATTGGCACCAGTCAACTTTCACTACCAAGTAAAAGCTACAGGCTACTCCTACCCTTGAAAATTATTTATGACCACCTAACTATTACACTCAGAACTTCTATATGCACCTTGAGATCAGTATGCTCCAGAGTTGTCTCCCTCCAAAATACCACTACTGTTTCACACTACTATCCTTATAGTCCTTTATAGACTCAACCCTGACAGTTTCCTGTTCTTTACCTTTTCAACCAATCACTTCTTAATTCTTTCCTCTCAGGGTTAGTCTTTCCTTTAATATTCCTTAATCAATTATGAAGGTTTTCAGCTGCAAAAAAAAAAGTCCCAGAAGAAAAAATAGCTGAAAATTAGAAATTTATTTTTCTCACAACAGAAGACTTGAGGCAGGAGTTTGCTAGGATGCAATTATGAAGGTTTTCAGCTGCAAGAAAAAAAAGTCCCAGAGGAAAAAATAGCTGAAAATTAGAAATTTATTTTTCTCACAACAGAAGACTTGAGGCAGGAGTTTGCTAGGATGCACTAAGCAGTTCAGTAACGTTAGTGTGACATCTCCAGGGCTTTCTGATATGTCCTTCAGATTTCTTATGTCATAGTCGCTAGGAGAGTTGTCCCAAATCCAGATATCACAGTTCGCATAAACAAAGAAGAGAGGAGAAAGAGCACTACAGTTTTATCCATGCTTTTCATCCAAAGTGCAAAGTCTTTCCCAAAAAACCTAGCAGTTTCCAGTTTCTGATTCAATGCTTTTTGAAGCAGTAGCTTTGAGGAAGCATGAGTAAAGGACTTTTTAGCTTTTATGGACCTAAACCAAAGAGAGGCTAAAAACAGAGCTGGGAAGGTGTTTGGGCTAACAAACCCACAGTACTTCTTGCATCTTCCAATTATACCCCCATGAAACATCATTACTTCTATTCTTCTAGCCCTCTGTAATTTTTCCTTCTTTCCTTCTTTTTTTCATATTTGTTTTATGCCCCATTTCACAAAGCATTTGAAACCAATTCATGGGCAATTTAACAGACAACATAATGAAATGTAAAGAGAGAGAAATAAAAAGAAAATCTAGATCATCTGGTGGAATGAATAATAATTCTCACAAATAATAATTTCTCAACCTGGACTATGATAAGAAACAGGTAATTAGAAATTATTGTCAATGGAAACTCTTGGTAGAGAAGATAGACTAAGTCTTGGTAACAAGTAGATAGAGCCAAAAATGCCTTCACTGTGATAAATATTTATTAGTTGCTCATCCAGCAATCAAGGATCAAGTTACCAGGGGTTCAGGGTTGTATCCTATGGCTTTCATATCCTAGAACTTCTGTTAATATTCAGCCAAAGGAATGGGATTTATTTCCACTTGTATTCCATTGATTAATGCTTGGTCATTGTTGGGAAATGAAGTATATCTGTGTGCTCAAGAAGAACAGCTATTAGCTTTGCCACCTGTAATTCAGGTATTTTTGCTTGCTGATGGAGTATTATACTATAATTCTGAAAGTAGTGAAGCATTTGCATTAATGAAATATTTATATAGTAGAGACAGAGCTGACTTGGCCTTGAACTCATGCCTTTCTATTAGTTTCTAGCATAGTTTAAGTGGCTTAATTCATTTACCAATCAATGTGAGTTCATTTCTCTGCTTAGTAAATGGGGAAGGTAACAGTGCCCATGTATTTGCTCTAAGCAGAAACAAGGTACTATTCCTGAAACAGTGCATTGCAAGTAATAAGTAAACATTATCACCATATATAAAAAAATCACAGTGTAATATCCAACCTACAAAAAAAACAACAAAGAAATAATGCATCCTTAGAAAGTGAAATATTCAGAACTTTACTCTACTTGGACACTTCTACACTAGATTATGAAAGAAAACAAGAAGCAACGTGGTTAGGATTCAACAGACTAGACCGAAATTTTTTTTTAATTATGTAATGAACTAACAACAATTTTAATAATCTTATCCCTAAAAAAACTCATTGCCAAATGCTTGTATTCCACTTTCCCTCTCCAATGCCATACAAAATGTCCTTCAGCACTCTGGAACTCAAGGTGCCTGGCAGATAGTGGTTCCAAATAAATATTTTTTGACTGAATGAATGATTAATTATCTTATTTGTCATATATTTTACACTATTTTACTGTATATGGATGCTGGAATGTTAGTTTCTTTTAGCCTAAAGAAAATTGAAATGCAAATAACAGCCAAAAAGAAGACTAAATTTTGCAACCCTGTGTTTTGTTTTATTAGCTTCTCCTTTGTTGCGTGGTACTCTCTAGTGGGTGTGAGTATGAACATCTCTCTTAGACCCAACTATAAGCTGCCTAAATAATTAATAAATAATAATTGCAATTATAACCACAAAATTTAAATACAGAATGAATTAATTCTGGATTCAGAATAATATATGACAAAAGCAGAAATATGAATAAAGACCTCATTATAATAAAGAAAGACATATTTTAGTTTTAACATCATTTAATAAAAACTGAGGTATCTAAATAACACTCATATATAAATGGTCACTTCATTGATGCATCCACTTATCCTCAGGGAAGGTTTAAATTATTGTTAAAAATTTTGAGACTTTTTAGGAGATAAATAATTGATCAAAGCTCAAAATTCAACAGGAAACTTGGCTGGGATGCTTCTAATACTGAAGACTAGGAGTTAACTCTCATGGACTATTATAGAAGAATAATATCAATAATACTTGCATGAGATCAAGATTTGAGCAGTGAATCAGTTAGGAAAAATCAGTACCAGATACTTTTATATACAACTATAACATAAACTGGCATGTTGTAGGAAATGTTTATATATAATGAATAAACCCTTTCCGAAAAGATTTAATATTCAGATGCTCAACATTAAGTAATCTTTACTAGAAATTGTAGTACACACAGCCATTATTTTATTAAAGTCACTGCCAGTTCACCAAACAGGATCTTGTCCTTAGTGCATAAAAAGAATCTTGTCTCTATATTCTCTGTAATAGAGCAATACACATTTGAATCTTTTATCCATTATTTCTATCAGCAAATATTTGAAGAGTAAATTATAATAATAGAATTCTAAATAAGAACTCCTAATTTAGCCTGGAGTGTTAGACTGACCTTCTTAGACAAGATGAGACCTCAGCAAATCCTAAAATTATGAGTAGGAATTAACTAGGTAAAAACCCCTCCAGGAGGCAGATAATATGGTGGAGCCATTCTACATATTAAAAAAAAAAAAAGAATTGCAAGGAAGCAAATACTTCAGTATAATTTGATTGTAAAAAATGCTGTATGATTTGATAGAAAAGGTATGATAAAAAATGAGTCTATAAAGCAGACAGAGGCTGGGTAAATAAGGGCCCACTAAGCTATATTATATGTCTTGAACTTCTCTTAAAGACATAGGGAACCACTGAAAGCTTTTAGACAATGAAACAAACTGGGTTTTGTTTTAATTTTAAAAAGATATGCCCTACTTACAGGAATGGGTAGGGAGAAGATGAATAGAGTCATCTTCAGTCTCTATGCAAAAAGTTTAAAACTCTCTGTCATGATACAGTTCAAAAGATAGGGGTACCAGAGGACAGATCCATTTCTTACCAAATGAAATATTTTCTGATCTCTTCATAGATCACTCTTATTTAAACATTTTATCTTAGTGATATTAAAGACAAAATTTGTATAAGCATCAGAAATGAAGGATCTGTACTAAACTCTGATTTCACCTAGATTTCAATCTATCCACAGAATACAAGGATTAAAAATAATAATAATAACACACACACACACACATACATACAGTCAGAGACAGAGAGAGAGAGAGAGAGAAGGGAAAAATGACCTAAATTTTAGATGGACCATCTCATTAACTAAGCATACTTTACTTCGGGAATAGCAAAGGATTATTCTGTTTAGAAATACAAAATACACGCTCTGTAGTTTATCCAAGTAGGAGCCTGGAGTCAATGTTTGTGAGGATCAATGCCCAAGAATCTAAAAATTTTGAGCTGTCCCTAAGAAGTTTTCATCAGATGTTTTATCTAATTTAAGCTTTTCATTAAAGGGACCATGTGAGGAAGATTGATTAATTCTCAATAGAAGAGAAATTTGCACTCAAGATGTTTTAGGATTACAGATCTGAGAAAAGCAAGACTCCAAATTGTCAATCAGGATTGTTGCTTTGGCAACCACTCTCATCAAAGCCATGGTGGATAATTATTTCTTCTGATCTAGCCCCATCCAAACCCAGAATTCCCCAAATGAAAGTGTATACTTAGGGTTTCTTTTAGATGATATACATTTTACAAAATACTTAAGTTGCCTTAGACTAAGGCTGTGTTCAGTCATGTCCAACTCTTGTGACCCCATAGACTGTAGCCTGCCAGGCTCCTCTGTCCTTGGGATTCTCCAGGCAAAAATACTGGAGTGGTTTAAGATCTATGTTTTTTAGCCACTTGATAAACAAAGGAAGGGTGATTTAAGTCTTTGTTAAGCTGAAAAATGAAAGTGTTTCAACATGAAATGTACACATACATTTTAATTTAATCACTAACCACCATAAGAATGGAAAGAAAAATGTGTGTTTGATGGCAATCAATGTAGGTGGAATTTCAAAAGATCTTTAAGCAGGAAAAAAAAATCCCCAATAAAATGTGAGATTTCTCTTAATGTCCTTCTTCATGTTATCCTTATTTAACCAGGTAAATTATGTATGCAAACAGAATCAAAAACTGAGCTGAGAAGGCAATGTTCATTTTCTTAGGAAATTATCTTAAGTAAGGTGGTGAGCAAAGCGGATAACCATAGCATTGTCTATAAAAACTAGATTTAAGGGAAGAAATTAAAGAATGATGTATTTAAGAATTATCCCATAAACTTCTTTGCAATATTATCAAGTTCAGTATGTAGTAAACTTAATAATACAAGCAAATTTGGTTGAGAAAATGAGCATTCAGGTTGACATAGTAATCACTAGAAAACCATATTAGGGAAGAGTGTACTTTCATTTCTAATCAAAATGGTGCTTTATTCGATATAGAGCACCATTGCCACATGATGGATAAATTAAATAGCTGCTTTAAAACCAATGTATAACAGGATAGGTAGATAAAACAGATATGTAAAGGTTAAAGGTTTCCACCTACCTGACAAGTAACTGCCCATTATTGGGAGGTTGTGATTAGGTCCTGGTGTCTCCTATTTGATCCCTTGCCTCATTTTCCCCACATGATGCCCATCACTCTTCTATCATTTGTGGAATGTAGTTCAGACCATTTCAGACTTTTTATAATTATGCATATACTTAATTTAATATTGTATTTCCTCTGCTGTCCTTCACAGACTTATATTTACGCTAAACCAAATGTTTCACGTGTTTTCTGTACAGATGTCACACTGTTGCCATGCCTGTCTTAGTTTTCCTTCGTCTTTGGACTTCCACATATGAAGATTCTATGCCTCTATCCCAGCTCAACCACTGTCCGCTTCACAGGTTATGACTGGTCCTAGAGAATTGCTGACCCTCTTTGTATATGCAAATGTGGTACATTAAAAATTTTAATTACATGCCAATAATGACAGATCAAAAGATTTCATATAAAAACTCCTAGTTTTAAATACCTTCTGAAAAGTGACATGTTTGGCAACATTAGACCATCATTAACGTAGGATAACAAGTGGTAAGACTGAGTCATAGCTCTGCCCACTAGATGGAACTTTAGTTCTTCAACACAACTCCCATTTCTACCTACTGACCTCAGCACTGAAGCAGAGTGACAGCTGGCATATATATATTTCTACTTACATTACAGCATTCTTACCAAACTGAGTAAAGGGGAGTATTTCTTATAGGCTCAACTCACAATATTTCTTGACTAACTCCTGTGGAACCATGAGGGGGCGATCCTTGATCTTTGTCATAAAATTTTTCTCATTCCTCTGTGTCAGGCTAAATCTATCTTCCTGTTGTATTTCCACAGCATGATAGAAAATGTATTATTGGTCCCATTTTGCACTATCTTGTAATTATTTATATGCATATCTATAAAATTTAGGAAGCTTTGGTAAGTAGAATGTTCACTGACTGATTGAGGGTAGGCCTTACAAACTTCACAGGCTCATACTTTTCATATATAATAATTAATGCTTTCATATACATAACTCAGTGCTTTTCATATACATAATTATTTATCATTAAATGGGTACCTGTTTGGTCAGTGAATGGATAAATGTGTATATCAGTAAGGATGGATTAGGCTGTTTTATGGATCACATATTGCATAAAAAGCATAACTATGCTCCCATTTAATTAGAATCAGAAAATTCTGAAGAATTACTTATAATGGTTAATTACTTTAAAAAATCAAAATACTTGTTGTAAAATTTGAGTTCTTTTTCAAATTCCATTTCTACTCTTTGACATACTTAGGGCATGCAGACAACTCCATTAAATTATTAAACATTAAATGAACTAAATTAAGCTTGAAAAATTACCTTGAGCTATTTTTCCCATCTTGGGTATCCGAAATAAATCAAACAAACTATATTTTGTGTGAGAACCTTGCCAGCTGGAGAAAGACTCTAGAAGAGAACAGTATTACTCAATTTGTTTTATTTTTCTTCTTTGGTTTTGCACTTACTTCTGACAATAAATAGAGGAGACAATAGCTGTTTTTTCTGGTAAAAGAAATAGCTGAAATTTACTCTTGAAAGCACACTCTGTTAGGTAGTAAGACATTTTTACCTGCAAATTACACAACACTTTAGAGTCTGAAGGGTTTTTCTCTTTTCCTCCCTCTCGAATTCTTTACTTTTCCTGCCCAAGTAGCTGTTAGCTTTTAGCTCTGTCTCAGACCTTCTTAACTGACACCGCCCCTCCCCCCCAACTTAAATTTCATTAGCAAAATGCTCCCAATATTCCTACTTTCTATTTCTCATCTCTGGATTTGTCAGTCTCATCAATCTTTACTTTTAAAAAAGTCAGGCTAAAAGGATGAATCTAGTTTCTTCAAGAGTGCCTTGTACAAAGGTAATAATACTAGGTGCTGCTGATGGCTTTCTTTGCTTCCGGTACTTGTGATGTAGTATTTACAATATTCCCAGCTATGCTAACAGGGAGCTTTTCCCATGATTGATTGAGGGAAACGGAGTCTGAGAGAAGTTAAGCACTTGTTCAAGCTGACTTAGCCATCTGGGAAACTGGAGTCTGGCTCCATACCTCTCTTTCCACTATATTTTCTCCTTTTACAGCTGCAAACTTAATGTGTAATGACAAAGCAGTCTCAACATTTGGAAAGTCTGAGAAAATATTTATAGCCCTCTTTCTTGGTTATTTTTCCTAGGGAAACTGAGGCCCCTGTCTTCAGGGTTGCATGATCATCTCTTCAGTTTAGAGAATGTTAAACCGCAGTTTTTACTTTGCCCTAGATGTCAAGGATGCGGAGAAGGAGATGACACCCCACTCCAGTACTCTTGCCTGGGAAATCCCATGGACGGAGGAGCCTGGTAGGCTGCAGTCCATGGGGTCGTGAAGAGTCGGACACGACTGAACGACTTCACTTTCACTTTTCACTTTCATGCATTGGAGAAGGAAATGGCAACCCACTCCAGTGTTCTTGCCTGGAGAATCCCAGGGACGGGGGAGCCTGGTGGGCTGCCGTCTACAGGGTCGCACAGAGTCCAACACGACTGAAGCGACTTAGCAGCATCAGCAGCAGCAGATGTCAAGGATAAGAATCAGAATTACTGCTGAATAAGATTCTGTCAGTGCCAGCATTCAACAGTACCCCAACTCAGAACTTCAAACACACTCCTTCCAACTGCTCTCTTTAAGAGATGCCCCGAGACACTGATGGGTCTCCTTCTGATGGGTCTCAGGTAGTTTCACTGGTAATAGCTCTCACCAATGACAGTGTCATTGCCATTCCTGGTAGCAGCTCTTTGGGGCTTTTAGATGTGTTTGCACAAGCCCTCTCTCTAATTAAATGAGCTTACCAACTTACACATGATTGGGAAGCTAATCTACATGACACTGGGGAGAATTTCAACGAAAAGTCCACTGAACCCTTTAATGGTAGCTGAGTTACAGAGTACTCTCTAGAAATTTCATTCTGTCACAGGTATATTGACCCCTCACTAAATATCAGATTCCAGGATTTGAAAGAGACAGACAGACAGATGGATAGAGAGAATAGATTAAGAAAAACTCCACTGTCTCTGCCTTTAAAGAGTCATATGCGGCATAGAGGCACATAAAAAGGAAATTGTTCTAGACTGTGTTAGTACTTGTCAAAGGTAAAAACAAATCTGTGAAAATGTCTTAGAATATCAATCTAGTGTAATACCACAAAAAGTAGAGTTGTGCATGTTCCAGTTCATCTTAATGATTGGGTCAAAACCACACACTGCAAATTGACTCAAGAATAAGTCAGATAGCGTGGGAGATGTAGTCTCACTCAAGTTCAGAAACTATCATTTTCCTCCAGGCATCTATTCAGAGAACTAGAGTGCATAGCTATTAAGACAGAGCTATTTTTCCAGACTCCAGTTGCCAGTGTTCCCCACAGGCTACCTGGTCAGCTATGTAAACTCTATAGCTAAAACAGTTCTGGAATTTAAACAGAGTACCTTGAGATACATATTAATTAAAAAAAAAAAAAATAGAGGCTGTCTTTCCTGTGACATAAATAGAGCCTGGAAAGGTGTCTAAAAATGCACCAGGTTGGCCATCTTCAGTGAGCGGAGTGGAGGTCTACTCATCTTCAGTGAGTGGAGTTCTACCACCCCATTCAGGACTCTGGGGTTTCCAAGCAAAGATGAGCTCCTTAGGACGTGCCCATGTCCATTCTCTTCTTCCCAATATTCCACATCCTGTCACTTCACTGTTACTTTTCCAACAGAACACATTCTTCATAAACATATTTTCTTTTAGTTAACTACAGCTGTAAGCTACTATACTTTCTGAAAATATGAAAGTATGGCTTGACGTAAGAAGGCAACAAAATCCTAATACCATTTTACTCTAATTTGTACAGATTGACACATACATATTTCAGAATGCATTCCATTTTTACTCCTTGGTTAATCCATAAATCCAAACCAGAGTCTTTAAGTCATCAAGTGAAAGCATTCATTCTGATTTTGATTTCAAGTTAAAGGTACTCATTTTAATTTAATGAACTCCTTGATATCTGTGCCAGCCTTTGTCATGACTCTTTTGATTCAAAAGTCCCCCTTGTTAAATATCTTATCTTTTTCAAAATCCAGTTCTCTGGAAACTCCCAAGTAGAGTCATGGCTCCCCAGATCCCTAGGAACAGCCCACATGAGAGGCACAGATGTTTGGTTTTTAGTGCTTATTGTCTCCTCTATACAGATTTTCACATAAATACCATCAATCAATAGCTCTAGGAGAAAAAGGTAGTTTTCTTACTCAAATTATCATGTAGTGTAAGGGCTTTTTGGGAAATCATCCTTCTCTGTACACTTACATTTTAAAATAATATTTTGATAGAAGATACATTTCAAATGAGTACACCTTAACCTTAGAATAATTCATCATATGGTCTAAAGTAAAATCTTGTCTACCCTCCCAGTTTTTCTTGTTTCTGTTCCTGTTTGCTGCTGAACTTCAATATGAGCATTTGTAATTATCAAGTCACAGCTTCCTGGATGGGATATTGTGTGTAGTTTTTCTCTTGCAGTACATATGCTGATTATTTACTTCTGGAATCATATATTATCTTTAAGAGCCTCGGAGCTAAAATAACTTTGAGTAGCATTCAGCTTCTGCCTTAAAATTTTAGACGTTGGTTCTAGTTGCCAAGCTACTTGATTTCTAGAATATTTACCGCAGCTCCACTTGGAAGATTGTGTTGTGTACTTTTAACTTACGAGTTTATTCGCATTTTGTACTGCTATATGTTTTAGTATTGAGGAACAGCTATTCCTATCAATCTCTTGCTGTAAATAAGAGAAGGCTTAACATACCAATTCAAAAAGCAACAATAACAAAATAGTAGATAGCTCTGTTAGATAATTAGGGGAAGGAAAATGTTATACAGATTACATTTTGACTTTAAGTGAAAAATAAACACCATGCAAGAATTAATTAATGCACAGTTCCTGCTTATAAGGCTTCCCTGATGGCTCAGACAGTAAAGCGTCTGCCTGCAATGAGGGAGACATGGGTTCAATCCCTGGGTCAGGAAGATCCCCTGGAGAAAGAAATGGGAACCTATTCCAGTACCCTTGCCTGGAAAATTCCATGGACAGAGGAGTCTGGTAGGCTAAAGTTCACTGGGTCACATGACTGAGGGACTTCACTCCTGCTTATAACCAGAGTTGGATGAAAAGGAAAAAAAGTGAGAAGGATACTTGAAAATCATAATAAATTTATGCTGGGTGAAAGGAAAGACTTTCAGGATAAAAATTCACTCTGAAATGATATACTATATTTACAGAACTGGTAGAGGCCCCTCTTACAGAGTATTTCTTTTTCTTTTCTTTTTTTTTTATTTAATATCTGTGCATTATTTTGAACCATAGCAATTGAATGAATTTTACAAATTTTAGTGCTTCAAGACAGTGGCAAGAAACCCTGCCACCTTTCACCTGCCTCTTCCTCAATCTCACCCCGCCCCAGTACAATTCAACATCTCTTTAATTATGAGCTTCTTTGGGAAGTCCCAGGATCAAAACTAACTAGCCAACCAGTTGTTTTTAATCCCCCTTTTGTCTATCCTATCTATCTAGAGATGAACACACACACACACACACACACATACATACACACTCCTATCATTTTTTAAAAAAATTTTCATTCACTGTCTTCAAATTTTCCCACCAGTTTTTCTTTTTAAGGTAACATTATTCAAATGTATGGCAGTGTACTTCTGCAATTGTTTCCTGTGACTTTATATTGAACCAGGAGTAACATTTAGAATACATAAAGATCTGCTTGGTATGGTGTGGAAACTGTAGTTCCCATAAACAGTCATGAGAGCAGTCATACTCCTACTACTAGTATCCAATTACTAACCTTGAAGGAATCTTGCAGGCACCTATAATTTACCCACCATGATGCTAATGCCACTTCCAAGGGCATCCTAAAGTTTGAACATGCACCCAGCTCGCACGTATGAATGGCCACAGTCTACATGACATGCATCCTTTGCAAATACTGCCAAAGTAACCTAGGTGGTTACTCAAGTGGGCCAAAGGCTACTTACCTATCTTAAGTATTTTATTATTTTAACAATTATATGAACATACAAATGCATACGACCTGGCTTTCAGTTCTGTGTATAGGTACAAGTGTCTTATATAATTACCCTTTTCACACCAAATTTGTTACTTATTGATGGTCTTCATAATTTATAGGAGTTTTGGGGAGTGAATAAAGAAGAAAATAATGATATCAGCCCAAAGTCAATCTGTTACAGGATAAACCAACAAAATTATGAGGACTTGAATGCTACAAGGGATAAAATTAAGCCGTACTATTCCATATTTCATTTTAATAAATAAAAAATAATAAACTAAATTTAAGAGACAGTGAGATAGCTACCTAGAAATCTCAACACAGGCCCTATGTGTATTATTATACTGGTTAGAAAAATTCTTAGTATTGTGCTATTGAAGATGGTCAAAATAAAAACTCATCATATGCCTTGTTTTATTGAAAAGAATTTTAAATATATTTTAAGCTACTATTGATTTCCCAAGAAACTTCATTTTAAAAGATTCCAAGCCTGAATAAATGATTTATGCAATAAAATTGCAATAGAATAAAGGATATCAAATAATATTCTTTTACATTTAGCTTCAGTTTACATAATATTTATTGACAATTGTCTGGCTTTATTATATGTTCTTTTGTTTACTTATTCATTCAACAATTGAATACTTGAATTTATATTATGTAAAAATAGAAAAATAGTAAGATTGGAAAATTGCTAGAAGAGATTTATGTAACCGGAACTGTAAGAGAAGAGAGAGGTTTGGCGAAGTATCTTCCTATGGAAATTATCTTGTGATCAAAATCTGAGCTACTCAGGCAAATGGGAAGGGAAAGAATACTCTAGAGACAGAGAAATATTTATGCAAGAAGAGGAAAGTAGGTGTAGGGCACCTGAGATACAAAGCTGGAAAGAATCAGACCATAACAGTCTTTAAAAACCATACCAAGGAAAATGAGTTACATCCTGAATTGAATGGGGGATCACTGAAGGGACACAGGAAGTCTCAAAATCAAATGTATGATTTAGAAAGTTCATTGGAAGAAAGCAGGATGGAAGGAGTCAGAATGGTTAGAAGATTACTTCCGTAGTTTGGGGATTGACTATAAACCCAGGTGACATGGTGGCTGAAAACTTCTGTGCTTGTAATGTTGTTTATCATTTACATTTGTCACTCTCTTTTATCAATGAGTGAGTGAAAGTCGCTCAGTCATGTCCAACTCTGCGATACCATTGACTATACAGTCCATGGAATTCTCCAGGCCAGAACACTGGAGTGGGTAGCTGTTCCCTTCTCCAGGATTTACCAATGAGATTCTGAACAATTGCGGGTAATTAATCCAAATCTGTTGAAAATATTTAATTTCCATTTTAGCATTGCATAAAGTATGCACTCAAGTATGCAATGTATGTTTTCACATATTCATATTGTTTTACCTACTATTTTTCTTAAAGTAATAAAAATATTAACTGAATGGCTATACAAAGTTTCAGAAAACTCAGTGTTTTCTTTAAAATGCTGCCATCTAGTGAAACTTCTATAAAATCACTTGGTGATGATCACATTCAAGTTTGTATCTTAAGGTCATTTACTCAAAATAATTGCATTTAATAACTTATGTTCTCTGCCATCCATGGGGAAAGAATTGCACATGCATTAAAATATATTGTAGGAGCCACAAGTGATTTTTTTAATATATTGTGCCACATATGTGACCACAGGGCCTTTAACAACATGGTATGTGGGTGAAGTTACATAGTTTCTTCATCAGGCTATTCTTTATAAATAACTGATAATATAACTGCTGCTTTTTTATTCCTTGAGTTTCCTAAGAAAAATTGTGCTATAAAAACTTGTCTATGGGAGGCTGAGGAATAAAAATCACCTCATAAAAAATCACTTCAATTAGAAATGTTGGTGAGAAAAAAGAGAATTTTAAATTCAGAACTTCTTTCCCCTACATTTAATTTCATTGAAATTATGAAAATTATGTCTTAAAATACAAACCAATTGCACATGTATGTGCACTTTTATCTGGAGAAGGAAATAGCAACCCACTCCAGTCTCTGGCCTAGAAAATTCCATGGATGGAGGAGCCTGGTGGGCAGTCCATGGGGTCTCAAAGAGTCGGAAACGACTGAGCGACTTCACTTCAAACCTAAACATCAGTCTGCAAACCTGGTTTTTGTGTGTGTGCTCAAATGCTCAGTCATGTCCTGCTCTTTGTGACTCCATGGAATGCAGTCCACCAGGCTCCTCTGTCCATGGTATTTTCCAAGCAAGAATACTGGAGTGGGTTGCCAGTTTCTACTCCAGGGGAACTTCCTGACCCAGGGATTGAACACAAGTCTCTCACATCTCCTGCATTGGCAGGCAGATTCTTTACCCCTGTGCCACCTGAGAAGCCAAAACCTCTAAATCTTGAAGGAGATTAATTGTATTTCTTTCCTGTTGCTCCAAAAACTTATGTTAATGTGAAGTATCTGTCATGTTTTCATGACAGATATGTAAGGTTTTTATGTTTTATGTCATGTTGCTCATTTTTTGTGTTTGGGAAATAAAATACCTGTAAGAACCTCTTTTCTTTTATGAGATTCTAGTTTTGGTCACATTATAATGAGTAAGTTTTCTAATTAACCGACTCTCCAGTATATTGAGTTTTCTTCATGGAAACCGATGTTATAGGGTTGGGGTCAGCAAATCTTTTTTGTAATGGCCAAAATAGCAAATATTTCAGACTTTCCTTTCATGTGATCTCTGTTGCAATAATTCATTTGTGCTTGCAAAAGCAACCATAGACAATATCTAAAGAAATGAGATTACCTGTCCTCAAATATTACTTTATTCATTAAAAAGGTCATGGTTTGCATCCCTCTGTTCTGGGGAAAGTGAAGTGTAGTCGCTCAGTCATGTCTGACTCTTTGCGACTCTATGGATTGTAGCCTACTAGGCTCCTCCATCCATGGGATTTTCCAGGCAAGAGTTATACTGGAGAGGGTTGCCATTTCCTTCATCGGGGGATCTTTCTGACCCTAGGATTGAACCCAGGTCTCCCACATTGTAGGCAGACACTTTACTGTCTGAGCCACTCACCAGCGAAGTCCCTATTCTGGGGAAAGTACCTGTAATAGCAGTTCGGAGTTATTTTTAAGAGGTGTTACAATCAAAAAGTGGGTCCTTCTGCAATTATTAACTTCAAAAAACATCAATCAATAGATGTATTTCTTCAAAGTTGCAGGAAGTCTAATGTTTTAAGAAGGTAATTATTATACGTGCTCTTAGTAAGCTAACAATAGAAGAACTCAGAGGTAAGACATGTTTGCAAAATGAATACCCTCATTTAATAACTTTTTTTAAAAAAATTCATCTTCATGTACAAAGTTGTCTTAATGTGGAATGAATCACTATATTATCTAGCTAAATGTTTTCACATTTTGATCTACAGAGGAAAGTGGTTTTGATGGTAAGCAATTAAATCAGGAAATTACTACTTGAGTACAGTTTGGATAATATAAATGTATTGCTCCATGCTTTCCTTCTGGTAATTTAGTGTAAAGAGTCTTACATTCTAATACACTGAGTTCTACCAGGCAGACATACAAAATACTTGAAACCATACAAGTAAATAATTGAGACAGAATAGAGTCAGTAAGAAATTGTCCAGGTCTCAAGTCAATGTACAGGAAGAACACAACATAGATTCAAAAATAGCATTGTTTTTATAGGCCTCCTGAGAAATCTGTATGCAGGTCAAGAAGCAACAGTTAAAACTGGACATGGAACAACATACTGGTTCTAAATTGGGAAAGGAGTACGTCAAGGCTGTATACTGTCACCCTGATTATGTAACTTATATGCAGAATGCATTATGCAAAATGCAGGGCTGGATGACGCACAAGCTGGAATCAAGATTGCCAGGAGAAATAACAATAACCTCAGATTCGCAGATGACACCACCCTTATGGCAGAAAGCGAAGAACTGAAGAGCCTCTTGATGAAAGTGAAAGAGGAGAGTGAAAAAGTTGGCTTAAAACTCAACATTCATAAAACTAAGATCATGGCATCTGGTCCCATCACATCATGGCAAAAAGAAGAAGAAACAGTGGCAGACTTTATTTTTGGGGGGCTCCAAAAATCACTGCAGATGGTGACTGCAGCCATGAAATTAAAGGATATTTGCTCCTTGGAAGAAACACTCTGACCAACCTAGACAGCATATTAAAAAGCAGAGACATTACTTTGCCAACAAAGATACATCTAGTCAAAGCTATGTTTTTTCCAGTAGTCCTGTATGGATGTGAAAGTTGGACTAGAAAGAAAGCTGAGCACCAAAGAATCGATGCTTTTGAACTGTGGTGTTGGAGAAGACTCTAGAAAGTCCCCTGGACTGCAAGGAGATCCAACCAGTCAATCCTAAAGGAAACCAGTCCTGAATATTCATTGGAAGGACTGATGCTGAAGCTGAAACTCTAATACTTGGGGCCACCAGATGCAAACAACTGACTCAATGGAAAAGACCCTGATGATATGAAAGACTGAAGGCAGGAGGAGAAGGGGAAGACAGTGGATGAGATGGTTGGATGTCATCACCAACTCAATGGACGTGAGTGTGAGTAAGCTCCGGGAGTTGGTGATGGACAGGGAAACCTGGTGTGCTGCAGTCCATGGGGTCACAGGGTTGGACACAACTGAGTGATTGAACTGAACTGAAGTTGCTTCAGCCATGTCTGACTCTTTGAAACTCTAAGGACTGTGTGCAACCCAGGCTCCTCTGTCCATGGGATTCTCCAAGCAAGAACATTGGAGTGGGTTGTCATTTCCTATTCCAGGGGATCTTCCCGACCCAAGGATCGAACCTGAGCTCCTATATTTCCAGCATTGGCAGGTGGGTTCTTTACCACTAATGCCACTTGGTCAACTTTACGTTAACCAAACTAGGCAGGACTTGGTTGCAAGGATGCTTCTACTTTAAGCTGACATCACTAACATGCCTTAGCTATTGTAAATGGTGCTGCAATGAACATTGGGGTACATATATCTTTTTCAAATATGGGAAAAATACTTACATTCTTAAAAATTATTGAACTCCTCAAAGAGGTTTTAATATTGTTTATGTATACCTATATTTACTGTATTTGTAATAAAAACAACTTTAAAATATATTATATCAGATCAGATCAGATCAGTCACTCAGTCATGTCCGACTCTTTGCGACCCCATGAATCACAGCACGCCAGGCCTCCCTGTCCATCACCAACTCCCAGAGTTCACTCAGACTCACGTCCATCGAGTCGGTGATGCCATCCAGCCATCTCATCCTCTGTCGTCCCCTTCTCCTCCTGCCCCCAATCCCTCCCAGCATCAGAGTCTTTTCCAATGAGTCAACTCTTCGCATGAGGTGGCCAAAGTACTGGAGTTTCAGCTTTAGCATCATTCCTTCCAAAGAAATCCCAGGGCTGATCTCCTTCAGAATGGACTGGTTGGATCTCCTTGCAGTCCAAGGGACTCTCAAGAGTCTTCTCCAACACCACAGTTCAAAAGCATCAATTCTTCGGTGTTCAGCCTTCTTCACAGTCCAACTCTCACATCCATACATGACCACAGGAAAAACCATAGCCCTGACTAGACGAACCTTTGTTGGCAAAGTAATGTCTCTGCTTTTGAATATGCTATCTAGGTTGGTCATAACTTTCCTTCCAAGGAATAAGCGTCTTTTAATTTCATGGCTGCAGTCACCATCTAGGACAAAAAAACAAACCCATTACATACTGAAATACATATTACATTGTTAGGGGGTAAAAATGTAATTCTAAAAGAAACAAAAAAAGAATGTTTTATATTTGGCATATATTTTATATAGAAATATAAATCTTTGCTATTTGACTTAATAGAAGGCAGCTGGTTTTATATATCTTCTGCATTTAATCTCTTGATTTTTTTTTTCTTTGTGAAATATAAGAATAAAATTGGACCTTGTACAGATATATATTTAGAAAAAGTACAAGTAATATAATAGCTTTTTCAGTTAACTGTGAATATTCTTTGATCCTATACCAGAATTTGACAAGAACATCCTGGGATTTGTAGTATGAAATGTGAAACCAAATCAATGATCTTTCTATGCTTTGTTACATTAAAATCTATGGGCTGATTTTTCATTTTGAACAGATCTTTTATCCATGCATAATATGTAACAATATGTCTTGATCATTTGGAAAATATCAATTCATTCAGTTCGGTTCAGTTCAGTTGCTCAGTCGTGTCTGACTCTGCGACCCCATGAATCACAGCACCAAGGCCTCCCTGTCCATCACCAACTCCCGGAGTCTACATCCATACATGACCACTAGAAAAACCATAGCCTTGACTAAACAGACTTTGTTGGCAAGGTAATGTCTCTGCATTTTAATATGCTATCTAGGTTGGTCATAACTTTCCTTCCAAGAAGTAAGTGTCTTTTAATTTCATGGCCGCAGTCACCATCTGTAGTGATTTTGGAGCCCAAAAAGATAAAAGTCTGACACTGTTTCCACTGTTTCCCCATCTATTTCCCATGGTGTGATGGGACTGGATGCCATGATCTTAGTTTTCTGAATGTTAGCATTAAGCCAACTTTTCCACTCTCCTCTTTCACTTTCATCAAGAGGCTCTTTAGTTCCTCTTCACTTTCTGCCATAAGGGTGGTGTCATCTGCATATCTGAGGTTATTGATATTTCTCCCGGCAATCTTGATTGCAGCTTGTGCTTTCTCCAGCCCAGCGTTTCTCATGATGTACTCTGCATAGAAGTTAAATAAGCAGGGTGACAATATACAGCCTTGATGTACTCCTTTTCCTATTTGGAACCAGTCTGTCATTCCATGTCCAGTTCTAACTGTTGCTTCCTGACCTGCATACAGGTTTCTCAAGAGGCAGGTCAGGTGGTCTGGTATTCCCATCTCTTTCAGAATTTCCCAGTTTATTGTGATCCACACAGTCAAAGACGTTGGCATAGTCAATAAAGCAGAAATAGATGTTTTTCTGGAACTCTCTTGCTTTTTCATTAACTTATGTATATTTTCTAAATATTTCATATTTCATTATATGTTCTTTTTAAAATTGTATGTTAGTTTTAAACTCACCATAAATATCTTTAAATACTGGGAAATGATCATATTTATGGAAATGGACACAATTTTTCCAAAATTCCAGTTTCTCTTGGTAACTACTTTTTTCCTTTGGCAACAAATTCTTCAAGTTATTTTCCTCAAATTGATAGACTCACTTCATTTTTCAAAATATGTCTCAAATACCTAAGTATGATTTACTATTATTTGTCTGTAAGTTGCTCTTTCATGCAAAAATGGCTTTCTATGAATTTAAAGTGGGTAACTTAGCTTCCAACTCAAATAATTGCATAAGTGCATTATGAGACAGACATCCTACTTCAGGATGTTGTTAAATGTTTTATGAATAATTCCCATATTAAACCTTAAAAGAATAAAATTAAGATATTGACATTTTATACAAATGTATTATTTTTATACTTGTACCAAGGAGATATATAACTCAAATTAACCTTTTCATGCTGTAACTGAATGCACACAATGCCAATACAAGTTTTGACTACCTTGATTTGTGCAAAGATGTCAGCAGTTTAACACATCATTGCTTCTGCGTTATCAGTGCAAAAGTCAACACAGTGAAGAAGGCAAAGAATGTCTTCTTCCTGGTATGAAAACTGTTTTGACCTGAAAGGGCCTTGAGAATGCCCAAGATTTTATGATTCACACTTTGTGAGTCATTGCACCAAAGGATAAACTGAATTTATGGTACAGCATTTTTTCAATAATTTTCTTAAATATACTTGTATTTGTTATTTTGAATCATTAAGCAATTTCAAAATGTTATCGTGTTCTTCCCCAGGGTTGTTTTGTTGGCTTTGATCTAGCACATGCAGTTGGAAATGTTGAACTTCACTTACATGACTGGGGAGTTGATTTTGCCTGCTGGTGCTCCTACAAGGTATCAACAGACTAGTTAATATATTTATATCCTTTTAGTCCACACTAACGTTAATCTAAATGTAAAAATGGATCAGTAAAAATGTATTGTAAAAATTGTAAAAATGACCAATTTAAAAATTGTAAAAATGACCAATTTAAAAATTGTAAAAATGACCAATTTAAAAATGTATTGTAAAAATTGTAAAAATGACCAGTTTTAGGTATTTGAATTACTTTCCTCCATTTCCTTCATTACTGTATTTTGTGACTTTAGTTAATTGAAGACTCACTTAATCAATAGTATAGGTTATTATGTTTTGGTATTTCCATCCTTTATAGAGTATTTATTCCTTCAATTCTCTGACTTCTATGAAAAAATCAGGACGTTCTGGACAATACTTCTATACTTAGAACTTAATTCAAATTTAATCTAGTTTTTTGTTAATATGTTGAGAAATTTCTACATAAGTTAAAGATAATTCTTATGGAATCAACTTTGTATTGACATTTGAAAACAAGTTTATTGACAGGGAGCATAGAAATAGAAGTGATCTTAAGCGTTTTAAAAATATAATATTTTATTATTATTTAAATATTTTGTGGCAAAATAACTGAAATAAATGAGCTTTGAAATCAGATAATTGTCAGTAGAACTGAACTGTTACCTACCAGTTGGGGCAAAAACTGGCCAAAATAGTAATAGCTATTTATTCCTAATTAATAATGCTACATTTCATTGTTTTTCTTTGAACAAAGTAACCCCAAATTCTGTTTTATAATAAAAGTTAAAATAATCACACATTTTGATCTTATCAAAGTTGATTTCATAACAAAAAAGTCAAATAATTATTTTTATCATGTATATTTAGGCAAACCTACACAGTTTAATTTACTCTCTATCCAGTATTTAAATACAGGAGCAGGAGGTCTTGCTGGTGCCTTTGTCCATGAAAAACATGCCTATACAATTAAACCTGCGTGAGTACTATTTTCAGATTTTCTTTGGTGATGGATAAATGAATTAAATGATTTTGAATTAATTAGTGTGCTAAATTTACATGTGTTCTTTAAGATGCTATCCAATAAGAATCTGGGTTGATTATAATTATTTTACTACTCTGTGAACAATGATATGCTTTATCAGAAATAAACGATTTCCAAAGAGTTCACTTGGTTGAACAAGAAATTTAATCACAAAAGGGAAGCTTCAATGCTAAAAACAAGTCCCTGTAATCATGTAGAGCAGATGGTTTAATGCAAAGAGACTACTTAACTTTTTTTCAAAAATTAGACTTTAGAAAAGTCCAGGTTTCTCACATTGATGAATAAATCAAAGGCAACACAGAGCTGTGCCTAATAGAGCTTAAAAGTAGTACATGATTATTAAAATTACATCTACCTTGAAAGCTGGAAACTTATAATATGGTCTTGTAAGGAATATCTTCTGTCCTAAAAGATTTTATAATCCATGAAAACTGAAGAAGCTGAACGCTGAACAACAGACTGACTACATAAAAGAAATACTCTTCAATTTTTATATAGCACTCTTCATTTTTTAGAGCAAGTATAAATGCAAATGTGATACACCAACAAATTTAACATTTTTATTTGACTGGGGAACTCTTAAGTGTTTCTATTATTTTTATCTGGTATGGAGAAAAAAAAATATTCTGTAAAAAAAAAATCCTTTCAAAATTGTATCAGAATGTGTGTGATGAGGAGACTGTCTAGACTCCTAATAGGTAATATAATAATGTTTGATTAATTTTCCGAATCTTTTCAGTCACTGGCTGAATGGTATAATCTTTATGAGAACTGAAAGTGAATTAGTTATAAAGCTTGGAGCCCCTCACATTTTTGAGATTCTCTGCATATAAATCATACAAATTTAAGATCATTTTCTACAGCTCATTTAATTATACCTAAATTTCTTCAAGATTTTAAAGTTTTAAAATTCAATAGAGCATTTTTTAGACAGATATTTGTTAGGTACTCATCTACCTTGAATATATTGTCAGGACATTAGATTTCTCCCCTGGTTCCAAATTCTGCAAAGAATATCTTAGCTATGGGCTTCCCTGTTGGCTCAGCAGTAAAGAGTCCGCCTGCCAAGGAGGAGATGCAGTTTCAATCCCTGGGTCAGAAAGATCCCCTGGAGAAGGAAATGGCAACTCCTTCCAGTATTCTTGCCTGGGAAATCCCACGGACAGAGGAGCTTGGAGGGATACAGTCCATGGTAGTACAGTTGGACACGAACAACTAAACAATGACAACATTAGATTTCTCCCGTTGTCCCAAATTATCTGAAAAGAATCAGATCAGGTCAGTCGCTCAGTCGTGTCCGACTATTTGCGACCCCATGAATCACAGCACGCCAGGCCTCCCTGTCCATCACCAATTCCCGGAGTTCACTCAGACTCACGTCCATTGAGTCAGTGATGCCATCCAGCCATCTCATCCTCTGTCGTCCCCTTCTCCTCCTGCCCCCAATCCCTCCCAGCATCAGAGTCTTTTCCAATGAGTCAACTCTTCGCATGAGGTGGCCAAAGTACTGGAGTTTCAGCTTTAGAGCATCATTCCTTCCAAAGAAATCCCAGGGCTGATCTCCTTCAGAATGGACTGGAATATAAAATGTATATTATAGGACTACCATGCAAGTTTTAAAAGGTCTGGTTTTTTTTTTTCATTTATAAACAACCCCATTGATAACATTTTACCTAGCCTAAGTGTTTTCCACATAGATGGTATGTAAGATATTGCCTGCCTTTGTGTGAAAACTCACCACCCTGAGCATTTCCAACTCTCCACTTATTTAAACTGCACTAGAGAAATCGGCAAAGGGAAGCAGGGATATGGTAAGTAATGTACACAAATTCTAGAGAATGCAAGCACTAGCAGTTAAACTCTGATTTCACAGCATCTCTATTACACTTCAGAGTTCTTTCACCATTATTTGCCCTTCATGGATGAGGAACAAGAGAGAGCAGAAGGGTTGTAGTGTGCCTGCATGTGCCTCATCTTCTAGAATCTCAACATCCTCTAGACCCAGTGAGTGAAGTCACTCAGTCGTGTCCAACTCTTTGTGACTCTATGGATTGTAGCCTACCAGGTTCGTCTGTACATGGAATTTTCCAGGCAAGAATACTGGAGTTGATTGCCATTTCCTTCTCCAGTAGGTAAGTGTTAAGTCTGTGCTCCCAGGAGAAAGACCATACAGACAGAGCAGATTTACATTCTAACCTGATCACTCACCTGCTGGTCCTGAAGAATGTTCTTGATTTCTCAGTGTTCTAGTCTCTTGATAAAGAGAACATAAGCATATACCTCATAGAAAGTTATCATGAGGTTAAAATAGGATAATGCATGTAAAACAGCACAGCCACTGAAGCATGATAGGTGATCCATACATCTAGGGTAAGTATCTTTTTGCCTTGCTATGAAGTTGCATGTTAACTTGTAGAATTTTGCCTAGTAGAGATCATTTCTCCTCAAGCAGGAAACATACCCTTAAAGGTTATGGTTTGTGACCTTTGGGATATTAAAGAATTTTGTACCTATGGCCAAACTCAGACTGAGCCTGTAAGCCTCTATTCCTGGAATCCTGTCTGATACTGGCCTCACCATCTTACTGGCTTATCTGCTAATTATGAGTTGATTGAGATCTTTATATGTGTTCATGTTATATTTATACAAGAGCCATGTTTGTACAGTCTTCTATTTGTACAGTTTGAAAATCACATGCTATTAACTTCTGTTGCATTTTAAGTATCTAGTTTGGAGATCAACAAGACTCAAACCAGTCTGACTCAGGTAGTCCTTCTTACAGGAAACACTGGTTGTTGTTTCTTTATCAGTTGTTAAAGTTTCTTTTTATGTGACATTAGAGGGACTAGTTCCAATAGTACCAACTTCTACCCTAAGTGCAATGTAACCACTGTTAACTTCATGAAGTAAACTTTGTGCTTCAAAAAAGGGTGACATCTAGTGGCTAAACATGTTATTTCAAATAAATAGTACACATAGCTTTTCCTGGTCCATTCATTCTTTATCTATACTTAAAGTATAATTTTTTTTCTATCATTTGACCATATATTTATAGTGCAATAATTGTGTAGCCAAAGCCTTTGATAAAGAGGTAGGACAGGATGGAGGTGGAAGTTAACATTAGGTGCATTTTAGGTACAATGTTAAACAAAATGCATAAATGTTTATCAAGGTTGAGAAGAAGGGTACTATGTGAGTGGATCCTGGAACTTGTAACCCTGAATTCTGAAAGTTTAATATTAGGTGAATAATTTCAAAATATCTTTTATATGATGTTCCCATTAGCAACTGGCAGATTACATCTGTACCAAGAAATTTCACCATTTTTTGTTTGTTTATTTAAATAGGCATTTTGGCCATTGTTCAAAATTGGTGACCTAAGACTTTTTCCAAGAACACTTTGTCAATAAAAATAATGAGTAGAGGCCAGTATCAATCTACTGTATTAAGCATTATAATTAAAATCATTAATCTTAGCTATAATTTGACCTCTTTCTAGTTTATCATCATGTTTTTCCCATTCTAGTATCATATTCTAAACCTTATATGTAGCTAAGAATTATACTAAATAAGGACTGGTTCTGAGTAAATGCCATCTTGTGTTTTTTGTACTTCGTGTCTGACAATTTTAGTGTATACAGTTAATAATTATTGCTCTGCAATATGAAGGAAATACTTTTAGCTGTAAGAATTCAAACATTAGAAACATATCACCTTTTAAAGAAATCCTGCAAGTGAAAGCATTAATCGCTCAGTCACATCCAACTCTTTGCGACCCCATGGACTGTAGCCTGCCAGACTCCTCTGTCCATGGGGTTTTCCAGGCAAGAAAATATTACTGGAGTGGGAGCCATTCCCTTCTCCAGGGGAATCTTCCTGACCCAAGGATAGAAACCAAGTCTCCTGCATTTCAGGTCCTTAAAAATCTTGCATATTTCTTTTAAATTTATAAGTGTTGACCTTTCTGAAAGACTTTAGATCAATACTTAATTTTTTTATTTTAGAAGATTCAAACATATGTGAAGCCTGTAAAATGATTCTTTTGTAAAAGTCCACAGACTGCAATTCAAGACACCACCCATCGCTTCTTGGTTTTTTTAGAGAGACTCTAGCAAGAAACAGGAGTAAGTTATTAAGATTCTTTCTGTGGCTTACTTTTTTTTTTACTCTATCCAGTGAAATCATACACACTAGAAAATTGCTGTTCTTCACTTTCCATGCTGGCATAAAGAATCTTTCAAATGCTCTTATATATTAGCTCTCCTGAAATTCTTGCTTCCCCTAGTATTTTTTTTTTAAGTTTTTTAAGTGGTCAAGAATGGAGCCTACTGATAATTTTTTGAAAATGTTAGAATTTCAAATCATGCCAAACATTTCCATAAACAGTTAGAGGTATTTGATTGAAGGCTTTAAGTAGAGATGACATTTTTAAGGCTTTATTAAGAGCCTGAGTCATCTCCTTTATTGTAATAAGTAATTTGCAGGTTAAAAAGAACCAGCAGAAGAGGCTGGCTGCATCAGTGCCTGGGAAAGGAAAATTTTAAACTCAGAAGTATAGATTATTACTACTATTATTATTATTTGGGAACTTAAAAAATAGACACATAAAACAACATACGGAGAAGGCAATGGCACCCCACTCTAGTACTCTTGCCTGGAAAATCCCATGGATGGAGGAGCCGGTAGGCTGCAGTCCATGGGGTCACTAAGAGTCGGACATGATTGAGCGACTTCACTTTCACTTTTCACTTTCATGCATTGGAGAAGGAAATGGCAACCCACTCCAGTGTTCTTGCCTAGAGAATCCCAAGGATGGGGGAGCCTGGTGGGCTTCCGTCTATGGGGTCGCACAGAGTCGGACACGACTGAAGAGACTTAGCGACAGCAGCAGCAGCAAAACAACATAAGAAAGTCTAAGAAAGGATAAAAATAAGCATCAGGAAAATTTATAAAAATGGCTTAAAAATTATAAGCATGTTTCACTCTTGACCCAACAGAACAATTAATGTTATAGAGAGAGATCATCTACTTGTTCTGGAGTGTGATGATGATATATCTGATTGTACTTCCTTCCCCAGGCAATGCTGGAGAATACCACAAACCCAAACTCATCTATAACTTAAACCCTGTTTTGGTTTCTGTGATTCTTTCTGACTTACTAATTATCACAGCTTTTTCTAGTATCTATATAAGGTTTTGGTATTAAAGACTGGGAGAATGAGGGAGTGTCGGTGGTGGTAGCAAGGTGGGTGAATTCACCAGACCCCAGATACTTGCAAATGGGATAGGCCAGTATCAATGTATTTCTCAGTGAAAGTTTTCACAGAATCCTTAGTTAAACTATGACTCAGACCTCCCAGGGCATTTATTCTATGCATTTAGCTTGTTTTTAACTGGAGTTAGATGTTCAGTATGAATTAACGTGGATGGCATCTTAGCCACAACTTCCTGCCCTGTCAGACAGCCATATTACATGTACTTGGCCACCCCTTTGTCCTTAATGTTGCCTCCCACAACCCTACGTTACCTCCCACAGCCCTAATCTTCCAGTGTATCAGTTCCCCTTGCTTCTGTTCCAATGTATGCAATTGCTTTTCTGTATCTGATAAGTTTACTCTTTCACTTTTTCATTGATTCCCTCAATGCCTCAACCCTTGGTCCTTTTAACTCAGGTGTATCTCATCCTCTGTAATGATGTCAAAAACAGACATTTGCAGAAGATATCAACTGTATTTCTAGCTTTATGACTTGCTTACTTTCTATCCCTTACTTTTATCTGATTGCAAATTGCAAGAGCTTCTGATTACCAAAGTATTATTCTAATCCCGAAAGATACATGACAATGTAGGAAAGTAAAAACTGTGAACTACTCACTTATAAAATTAACCTTTACCAAACACCCTTTCTCAATTAGTATTAACATTTATCTCTATGCATTATTATAAAAAATATTTTGGTCTCTTGCTGATTATAGAATGTTATAACATAGTAAAAATTTTATGCAAATGAATTGTAAAGTAAAATTTTTCAAGAGATTCAGCATTTCATGATGCAAGTTATACTGAAGAACTGCTGAATCACAAAATCATGAACAATGAGAATATGTTAGAGTCAAAAGCATTAACAAATGAAGTAGAGGAAATTAGGCATAGTAATTCAAAATCAAATGACTTGAATATGAGGGATTAAGAGGAACTGATGAATGCTTCAAAACTTTTGTGGAAATGATCATCTTTATGTTCATGCTAAAAAGTTAAATATAACACAAAAAAGATTCTAGCTTGCTACCATGACATTTGTCAAGCACACCAAAAAAAATCAACATTTGATTTACTATTCATTCTTTTTAATAATTTGCATATTATGATTTTAATGTAAGTTTTCTCAAATTAAAAATTATATTTGTTATACAATTTAAAGTTTTATTTTTCAAAAGCATCCCAATCAAATCTTTTATTTTTTTCCTTCATTATTTACTACAAAAGTATGGTTACTGGTTTAAAATAGTTCTATTTTAAAAGACCTTTTCCCAGTATTCCATGCGTGCTCAGTTGCTCAGTCATACCTAACTCTGAGACCCCATGGACTCTAGCCCATCAGGATCCTTAATCCGTGGAATTATCCCAGCAAGCATACTAGAGTGGGTTGCCATTTTCTCCTCTGTGGGATCTTCCCCCACCCAGGGATCAAACCCAAGGCTCCTGCAGTTCCTGCACTGGCAGGTGGATTCTTTAAAATGAAAGTCGCTTAGTCCTGTCCGACACTTCATGACCCCATGGGCTATCTCTCCAGGCCAGAATACTGGAGTAGGTAGCCTTTCCCTTCTCCAGGAGATCTTCCCAAATCAGAGAGGTCTCCCATATTGCAGGCAGATTCTTTACCAGGTGAGTCACAAAGAAAGCCTAGCAAATAATGAGGACTTCTAATATATCCATGTATCTTTCCAATCTTATGAATTAAGCATGATGGAGCTTCCATTTTATACTACTCCAACACAAATATCCTTTCTAAGGTGCTCACTGGTTTATCAAGTAAAGAGAATGTTTCTCAGTCATTTGAGGAGGCATGAGCAAATATAACCAACCTTTATTTTTGTACAGGAAACTTTCATAGATAGAAATAAATACAGGATGCTGCATTTTTTTTAAATCATACAACCCATTTGGAAAGCTGTTGTTTCAATAGTTGAATAAACAATTTAAATGATAGGTAATATAGGGTTAGAATATGTGCCACAAGGCAATTCCTAAATAACTGCTGGGTGAATTCTCATGTGTCACCATAGGAACAGTGAAGGGATAGGTAACTCAGAGCTCCTTTGGACAAGCTTGAAGAAGTTTGTGGTGAAATTTACAGATACTGTTCCTCTGCAAAATGGAATGCTATGTTAACTAAGTGCATAAATTTAATCTGTTACTTTGAAAGCTGAAATTGTTGCCTATGAGAGAGATTTCACTCGATTAGTTTCATAAATCTAAGGAAGTATAATGAATTACTTAAATGGCCTTTCTTTAAAGGATATGTCAAGTGATCTTTTTATACACTTGATAGAATTCTTATGGAATCTGAGTTATTGACTTAACATTTAAAAGTCTGCCTAGGATCATAATCTTGCTCTTTATCTCTTTTCTACAGTATTTTAGAAATTATAAACAGTAGTAAAAGCAGGTTTGCTTCATAGTCTCAGTTCCAGAGCCATGCTCGTGAGTGGCTTATACCTATGAGAAATCCTAGTCTCCAAATCATCAGTGTAAAGGATCCAAAGGAAGACAATACGATTGGAGAAAACTCACCTATGGATTCATGACACATAAATCATTCCTATCTTCATTCAGAAACCATTTTAGATCAATAATTCTAAAAAGACTCCTCACCTTCAAAGCTTGAATTTTTTATTCTACAAATCATCCAGATAATTTTTGAGTGTAGTGAATTTAAGCTGTGATCATAAAAATAATGTTTATGCACTGAGGAATGATCACAGTTAAGAATAATTTCAGTAAATAATCTGATTTTCTCAACTCAAGAGATAAGGGAATCCTGACTCTTAAAACAGGAAGAGTAATTATCAGTATAAAACTGCATTAAAGTCAATGTTGTTTGCAAATCACTATTCTCAGATAATGATGACATAATCACTAATATGAGAAAATTGAAGTCCTTTGAAGCCTCAAAATTTATTTTCTCTTCGAAAATTGCAGTCTAGTGTCCCTGAAGATTTATCAGGTCAGTGAATCCTTTAGACACAAAATATAAACTTGTCAAAGAGCTTCATCTCTTGTTTTAATTACTTCAAGTTTTGTCCCTAAAATGACCTTCAGAATATGAAAAGTTTCTTTTTTAATATAAAATATGAAGAGCAATGGCAACCCACTACAGTACTATTGCCTGGAAAATCCCATGGATAGAGGACCCTGGCAGGCTGCAGTCCATGAGGTCGCTAAGAGTCGGACACGACTGAGCGACTGGACTTTCACTTTTCACTTTCATGCATTGGAGAAGGAAATGGCAACCCACACCAGTGTTCTTGCCTGGAGAATCCCAGGGATGGGGGCGCTTGGTGGGCTGCCGTCTATAGGGTTGCACAGAGTCAAACACGACTGAAGCGACTTAGCAGCAGCATTACTAAACTTTATTTGTTCTTGTTGAGAAAACACATGTATCCATCTGACTCTATAAGAGGTGCAGTGATACATGTTGTGTGGGGCAGCGTGGGAAACTACTCATTGCACATGAGCCACTGGGTCCTGCTGCTTCCAAGACTGAGCTGGGCTAACATCACAGGCCACAAAAATGCTTGTAACGCATAACTCAAAACAAAGGTCTGAATTCCTATGAATCAGTTTCTCTTTGGTCACTTCTTTTTAACTCCACCCCAGAGGAGAGAATTTGATTGAGTGGAAATTATCCTTTTATCTAGTGTTGAGGTTTGTCTTCATCATGATAAGTTCATGTAAAGATAGATTGCCTTTACTGTCTTCTAAATCTCTGTTCCAATCAGATTTGGTCAAAGTCTCAGAAGATTTGGCATTAGTATGGAAATCTAGACAGAAAATGACCATTTGAATCTTTTTTTTTTTTAAGGGTGCCTGTGATCTTTGTGAGAATTCATTTTAGTATGTCCATTGTGATGGTTTGAAAAATTGACCATAACATAATTCTAAATGTTAAAGTACAGGACATTGTCCTTCTGATCTTCCTTTATTATCATAATCCACAATGCCCGAGAACATATATATATATATATATATATATATATATATATATATATATATATATCTTTATTTTGTTGTTGAATATATGGCTCTTTCTTTACTTTCAGCATAATAGACAAACCATCTTCTAGCATATGAAAGTATTTCTACTTTGCAAGTTACTCTGAAGTGAGTATGATTTGCAAAATACTGTCAAATTAAATATGCATTTCCATATGCTTCTACAAAGACTAAATATATCCATGAAACCAGCTATAGACAACTTTAAAAATCCTTCATGAGTATTTTAATCAACTTTAATCAACATTGCAAATAGTTCTTTCTAAAGTCCTAAGTTCAGAAATCTTGATGTGTTTTATGATTTTAGCATCAATATCACCATAGAGGATTATAAACCAATATTTTAAAATAATAGTAGATTTCAAGAAATGATAAGCAGAAAATTTTTATTAATGAAGCTTTCACACCAATAAAATATTGATTTAGCTCGTGTAAGGACAACATACTATTCTGAATCTTCAGGAAACAATTTTCAATAACCAAAATTTATAATATCAGGAATTTTTGTAACTATGTTTATCATACTGTTAGCTCACTGGGCATATTTTAACAAGCCTTCTTTTGAGTAAGATTTGAAGATGTAATTGAATATGTATCAGAACCAAGTAAAGCACTCTCTCATAATAATATTTCCATATGATTGGGCAAATGAGTGGATGAAAAGGAATTGAATCCCCATAACTCCTCAAACTCCTTCCCAAAACAGCATTAAATCAGTTGACTTAGAACAGAGCAGAGCAATTGTGAATACTTTTTTTCTTTCTTTTTTTTTTTTTTTAACAAATTAAGAATTGATAAAGACCTTCTTTACTAAGAGTGAGTTGGTAATATTTTACCTATCTAATGTTATGGCCATATTGAGCCTTGAAATAGTCATGCTTGGAAACTCATTGCTGACAAGGAATGAATGCACGATTCACAAGCTGAAACATCCCATTTTGTCAAGATTTTCATCGTCATTAGCACCTTTGAATCTGTTCTATCACTTAGCCATAAGTTTACTTTTCCTTCAAATATGCTCTTTACTAACTGCTTAGATTTAGATTCTCACTGCTCCTTCTTTTATTTTTAGTTGAGCTTCTGTTTTTGTTTTTGTTGTTTGTTATAGTTTATATCTACTGCTTGCCCTGATCCTCATTCCTATACAGTAGCTCCACCTTTCCTATTCTAATATCAACTTGAACTTTAGCAATTTTGTTCCTCTTTCCCAAGCCTTTCTTCTCCTTCTGCATGGTAGCTTAACAATATTAATGCTTCACTGGGAGAGATGACCTAAAAATTTACTGGGATACTTATGTACTGTGCAACCATGCTCATGTCATACCCACTGATCTTACTTCCCTGAAGGCAAGTTGCTCAGACCACCCTTGTTTGCATTTGGCATACAAGTGGATTGCTTGCTTAGAAAAGACTGTCAGTGGAGGCGGAAGAAACACCTTGGCCGATTATAGAGGGATGGAGCTTCAGTCAGTTCAGTTCAGTTTAGTTCAATCGCTCAGTCATGTCCGACTCTTTGTGACCCCATGAACCGCAGCACACCAGGCCTCCCTGTCTGTCACCAACTCTCGGAGTTCATTCAAACCCATGTCCATCGACTTGGTGATGCCATCCAACCATCTCATCCTCTGTCGTCCCCTTCTCCTCCTGCCCCCAATCCCTCCCAGCATCAGGGTCTTTTCAAATGAGTCAGCTCTTCGCATCAGGTGGCCAAAGTACTGGAGTTTCAGCTTCAACATCAGTCCTTCCAATGAACAACCAGGACTGATCTCCTTTAGGATGGACTGGTTGGATCTCCTTGCAGTCCAAGGACTCTCAAGAGTCTTCTCCAACACCACAGTTTAAAAGCATCAATTCTTCGGTGCTCAGCTTTCTTTATAGTCCAACTCTCACATCCATACATGACCACTGGAAAAACCATAGCCTTGACTAGATGGACCTTTGTTGGAAAAGTAAAGTCTTTGCTTTTTAATATGCTGTCTAGGTTGGTCATAACTTTCCTTCCAAAGAGTAAGCGTCTTTTAATTTCATTGCTGCAGTCACCATCTGCAGTGATTTTGGAGCCCCCCAAAATAGTCTAATACTGTTTCCACTGTTTCCCCATCTATTTGCCATGAAGTGATAGGACCAGATGCCATGATCTTCGTTTTCTGAATGTTGGGTTTTAAGCCAACTTTTTCACTCTCCTCTTTCACTTTCATCAAGAGGCTCTTTAGTTCCTCTTCACTTTCTGCCATAAGGGTGGTGTCATCTGCATTTCTGAGGTTGTTGATATTTCTCCCGGCAATCTTGATTGCAGCTTGTGCTTCTTCCAGCCCAGCGTTTCTCATGATGTACTCTGCATATAAGTTAAATAAGCAGGGTGATAATATACAGCCTTGACATACTCCTTTTCCTATTTGGAACCAGTCTGTTGTTCTATGTCCAGTTCTAACGGTTGCTTCCTGACCTGCATACAGGTTTCTCAAGAGGCAGGTCAGGTGGTGTGGTATTCCCATCTCTTTCAGAATTTTCCACAGTTTATTGTGATCCACACAATCAAAGGCTTTGGCATAGTCAATAAAGCAGAAATAGATATTTTTCTGGAATCCTCTTCCTTTTTCAATGATCCAGTGAATGTTGGCAATTTGATCTCTGGTTCCTCTGCCTTTTCTAAAACCAGCTTGAACATCTGGAAGTTCATGGTTCATATATTGCTGAAGCCTGGCTTGGAGAATTTTAAGCATTACTTTACTAGCATGTGAGATACAGTAACTTGGAATAACTAAAAAGAAAGACAGGAAAAAAGGCATATAATTGTACATGAAAAGAAGTTAATATTGTCACTGAACATTATGGAAAAATTTGACTTATAATCCTTTCAGGCATGGCTGAATTATGTCCCTGTACCACATTTAGATTCATTAAAGAAACAGTTATTGAACATCTACTATAATCCAGGCATCTAAAAAAAATCTTTCGGATATATGGATAAATAAAGCACAGAATCCTTCCTCTGATAGAGTTTACATTCCATTAAGGACAGACGGAGTATGTACAGAGCAAACTGCATGATACATTTAAAATTGATAAGTCCTATGGATAATTGGAAAAACAGGACAGAAAAGGGGGTATAAGAATAATCTAGAAAACTTGGCCATGCACAGTATTCAAAAGGCATTCAAGAAGGCTCATCATTGGGAAATATGATATGGATGAAGAGGTGAAGGAGGTGTGCCAAACAACAATTATTTAGTGAAGAGGGTTCCAGGCAGTGGGAGTATTTTATCAAAAGCTCAAAGACACGAGTGTGTTGAGAAAGCCAGCATGGCTGGAGCAGATTGAGCAAATTGTATATTAGTGAGACAAAGTGGTCCAGGCTTGGGATCCATTCCTATTTTGCCTGAAAAGTGGCATGATATAGCAAATTTAAAATGACCATTCTGGTGGCTTTCTTGGGAACAGGTTGTAAGAGGGTAATGGTGGTCTTTGGAAAACCTGCGGGGGAGCCATTGAGGAAAGAAGACAAGAGGTGACAACAATTTAAAGCAGGGGAGCAGCAGAGGAAGTGCTGAGACGTTTGTAGGCTTCTAGGGCTTCCCTGATGTCTCATACAGTAAAGAATCCACCTGCAATGCAGAAGACCTGGGTTCGATCCCTGAGTTGGGAAGATCCCCTGGAGAAGGACATAGAAACCCAGTCCAGTATTCTTGCCTGGAGAATTCCCATGGACAGAGAAGCTTGGCGTGCTACAGTGCAGGGGGTCACAAAGAGTTAGACATGACTGAGCAAATGTACTGGCAGGACATAGAGAAGAGTTTGGCTAGAGGGACAGGAATGAGGGGAGAATTAAAGACTTATGTCTGTTCAAATGATGCTAAGTTATTCAAATGGCATACCATTGTTTCATTTATCAACTACAAACATATTTCTTGAGCATCTACTAGGCAAAGCAGTATGAAAACACTGGGAATTCAGAAATATCATCTTGGAATTTATCATTCAGTGTGACAGGGAAAAGAGAGAGAGAAATTGGAGAAACCTTTTCCTATTGACTGGAGAAATCCTAACTTTTAGCCAGACTGAAAGGGAACAGGCAGGATCATCGAGGTCCTTGTGTTTCAAGTTAGAGGTTTTGATTTTTATCTTAAAAACAAAGGGGCTCAAGTCTCAACACCTTTCCAGGTCTTGGTTTAATTATGGGAAAAATAAATAGTTACACCTGGACATCTCTAAGATTCGCTTCCAGTTTTTAAACTATGATTCTCTAGGAATAAATATGAAGCTTTGAAAAAAGCAAACTGCTGATAAGGATAACTCAGAAACTAAAACCAGTTTAATGGAAATCTATGCATATTTATGAGTCTGATGACCCTCTTCCCTTCCATTTTTTTTTTTTTTTTTGTAATAGGTGGATACAGTAAAGCCCAGTAAGTTGAGATAAATTTGTAACAAACTTTACTGTAATCTTCTCATCTTTGTCTTTTCTCAAGTATGAAAGAGTGCCCTCTTCCCATTTCTTAAAGTTCAGCTGCCAAAAAATTTTATTATGAAAATTAAGACTATATAAAAGCAATGTGAATGAATAAATTTCTCATTATGTCCTGAATGAATAAATTTCTCATTATGTCCTGAATGAATAAATTTCTCATTATGTCCTGAATAAAACAACCTTTAAGGAACTTTTGATTCTGTGAAACTTGATTATTTGATGAGGATTTTAAGTACTACACTTTGACTTGAGGTTAGCTTATAGAAGTGAAGAAAGAAACCGCAACCCACTACAGTATTCTTGCCTGGAGAATTCCACAGACGGAGGAGCCTGGTGGGCTATAGTCCATGGGGTTACAAAGAGTCAGACAAGACTGAGTCACTAACACACACACACACACACACACACACACACACACACTAGCTTTTAGAGGACATTAGGATATGACAGGCATTCAAACTTATCTGCAATTGCTATTACAGATTTTGTTTAAAAATAATTGTGCTATACCCCAAATGTTCTATTTTTTATAATGCTGTAACAGTTTTGTTAATTCAACACATTTTTTGAAGTCATGTAAGCAGTAAGACAATTGTATTTAGTTCTAACTTGTGACCTCAAGAGACAAAGAGAGAAAGAAAAATAAGAGAAGAGGGGTGGGAGGGTAGGAAAAAAGAAAATGAGGAAAAGGGAAGAGAAGATGTAAAGGAAAAGGGAAAAAAGAAGAAACTTGCTCCCAATCAAGTTTACATTTCTAAGCACAGACTTAAATTATTAAATGTATGGTAATAAACTGCCAAATAAAGGACATTATGAAAGCAGTTTTTATGCAAATATATTTTCTTAGAAAAGACTGTGATCTAATTTCTTTATATGTTGGATTGTGTTCCAATGATTAATTGCATTTTTAACAGAAGTCAGGAAAACTGGTATAAGCTGTTTTGTTTAGTTTTGGTGAGTTATGGAGTGAGGAGAGGTAAGGGGCTTGCAGAATAATTTGAACTAATTCAGTGCATGAAATATTTACGGATTCATACTGGAGATTCTGCCATTAAAGGCTTGCTAAGGAGATCAAGGAGCATTTGGATATTTCATTTTATAACTCTTAGCATCCAAAATCATATTCAGTGGATCCCTGGTGGTTTCCTCTTACTGAATCTGAATATCACGTCTCAAAGATGCCTTTATTATAAGTGCTGCTTTCCATTTGATAATACTTATTTGAAAATCCTTTTAGGAAATTTATGATGTTCAAAGAACAAAAAGCCTATTAAAATCTTTACTTTTTTATTATTTATTGGATCTCTTCCAACAACTTCTCTCAAAATTCTGCTAATATCTTCATTCCAAGTAAATTAACTCCCTGTTTGATTTTTAATTTTTGATGGCAAGAGATTAAAATTTCTATCCAAGTATGATGATATAGCATCTTAATTGTTACTATTCATATTCAGCTCATAGATATGATTTATCAGCCTGTTGTGATAATAGCTACTTATAACCTAATTTAATGGTTTTTAATTTTACTTCATTAGCTTTAGAATATTTGCTTATTAGAATTTATGCTAAAGTTTCATTTATTTTTTTAAATTTTCTTCATTATATATATATTTTTTTAATTTTATTTTTAAACTTTACAATATTGTATTGGTTTTGCCAAATATCGAAATGAATCCGCCACAGGTATACATGTGTTCCCCATCTTGAACCCTCCTCCCTCCTCCTTCCCCATACCATCCCTCTGGGTCGTCCCAGTGCACCAGACCCAAGCATCCAGTATTGTGCATCGAACCTGGACTGGCGACTTGTTTCATATATGATATTATACATATTTCAATGCCATTCTCCCAAATCATCCCACCCTCTCCCTCTCCCACAGAGTCCAAAAGACTGTCCTATACATCAGTGTCTCTTGCTGTCTCGTATACAGGGTTATTGTTACCATCTTTCTAAATTCCATATATATGCATTAGTATACTGTATTGGTGTTTTTCTTTCTGGCTTACTTCACTCTGTATAATAGGCTCCAGTTTCATCCACCTCATTAGAACTGATTCAAATGTATTCTTTTTAATGGCTGAGTAATACTCCATTGTGTATATGTACCACTGCTTTCTTATCCATTCATCTGCTGATGGACATCTAGGTTGCTTCCATGTCCCGGCTATTATAAACAGTGCTGCGATGAACATTGGGGTACACGTGTCTCTTTCCCTTCTGGTTTCCTCAGTGTGTATGCCCAGCAGTGGGATTGCTGGATCATAAGGCAGTTCTATTTCCAGTTTTTTTAAGGAATCTCCACACTGTTCTCCATAGTGGCTGTACTAGTTTGCATTCCCACCAACAGTGTAAGAGGGTTCCCTTTTCTCCACACCCTCTCCAGCATTTATTGCTTGTAGACTTTTGGATCGCAGCCATTCTGACTGGTGTGAAATGGTACCTCATAGTGGTTTTGATTTGCATTTCTCCTATAATGAGTGATGTTGAGCATCTTTTCATGTGTTTGTTAGCCATCTGTATGTCTTCTTTGGAGAAACGTCTATTTAGTTCTTTGGCCCATTTTTTGATTGGGTCATTTATTTTTCTGGAATTGAGCTGTAGGAGTTGCTTGTATATTTTTGAGATTAGTTGTTTGTCAGTTGCTTCATTTGCTATTATTTTCTCCCATTCTGAAGGCTGCCTTTTCACCTTGCTTATAGTTTCCTTTGTTGTGCAGAAGCTTTTATTACATTTCTTTTGCATTTTGATTTACCTTTCCTGTATTCCAAGTGGTGAGGGTTTTAAAATGAATTTAACTTTCCCAGAAGTTTTTTGAAATGTATTTTGAGTTTGAATAAATATTCTTTGAAATAATCATTTCTTTGTTGACTTTAAACAGTCCCCATTTCATTTGTTGAGGCTTCAAGGTGCAATAGATGAGTGATATGCTTATTCAGATTCACTGTATTAGATCCATAGGTTCACACATTGAACCTCTTCCTTGAAGAAGAGGAAATGACTACAGAGATTATCAAAGATCAGAAGGAATATATTTTTTTGTTTTTGCAGGAGAAACATTGTATATAAACAGAATGTGGCTGTCATCCAGCCTGGTGTTTTGCTAGGTCAGAACCCCAAGTGTAGTATTTAAGTAATCTGAGGAATATTGCTTTTTTTTTTTTTAAAGAATCCCTGATGAATTAAAAAAAAAAAAAAAACCTGTCTCAGGTGATTTTGCATATGTTTATGAATATACTTGGTCATGATGGGCCATATCTACATTTTGGGCTTCAAAGACCAATAATTGTATTATCTTCAACAATTTATACAGAGTCTTGGAACCTCAGTTTTCTCATTTGTATAATGAGGATGATAACACTATCTGCATTATATGATTCTTTTGAAGATTACGTGATTGTTTAGAACTGTGTCTGACTCATAATGAAATCTCAATTAGCATTTGTTTTTGTTGCTCTCAAAATTAACAAAAAAACTTATGAGAACCTAAATCAGGAAGAACCCACATATTCCTAAGTCAAACTCTTTTTGAGTATTTTTACAAGATCTTTGCTTAAGGTTTGAGGACAGTCAATCACTTGTTTTCACATTGTTCATTTTTATTATTTGGAAAATAATATGGGGAAAAGATTTATCTCTCAAACATATTATCTTAATAAAATATATTTTCCTTTTCTTATTTAAATTAACAGTGATTTTCAAAATTTTAATCTAGTTATGGTAAAAGTTATATGAGTATGGGGTCTTATATTAAAAATATATCATTGATGGTGTTTATCATGAAAATATTCAGAATATTCAGAAATTAGAGAAGAGATTCTAAGATTTTTTTACTTGACAAGGACTTAAGTGTAAAAAGAAATTTTAATAAGACAAAGTGTCATTCTCTTGTTGTAATATGCCATTTAAATTATTATTTTTATCATGTAAAAGTATAGAGCGATTAAATTTAGAAGGCTACAATTATTTTCATCGAAATAACATTTAGAATTTCATTAAGATTATTTATACTACAAATGATTACAAGAATATGACAATTATTAATACTTTATATCAGAATAAATATTCAATGAAGAAACGCATCATGTGAAAAATCAGTAGCAGAGACCATTAACCACTACTGACTCAGGACTCTGAAGCACATACAACATGGAAGATCTCCTCCATCCTATTTTTTCATAATCGTAAAAGTGTTTGTATTATGGCTTGTTGAATTCTTCTGATGAATATTTTCTTCAAGTTATTGCTTTGGTAACAGAATTCAATGGTGTTACTGTCACATCTAGATATTAGACTTTCCTGCCATACATTTGATCCTCCGGCTCTGAAGCACTCTGACCCAGAGTGATAATCATTAGGGAATTATGGTATGAAAAGCCTCTATAAAGAGTCATTGTTTTCTTTCTCCTGTTGTTCTTACTCTGCTTCTCTTAATGAGTTCAATAACCAGGTTGATGAAACTGAAACTCCTCACCCTTTCTGAGTCTCTAATTTCATTTTTTTCAGTATTTAAATCCACTCAATATCTCACTCCTAACAAAATCTGTCAACAACTCTGCCTTCTTTAGCTCTTGTTTACTATCAAATGTCTAGGTTTTGGTCCATTTTCCCTCTCTCAGTTCTTTCCACTTTATTTCACCTGAATCCATTATTATTGATGAAAAGTCACAGGTCCCACCCACAATTCTTAATACTGAGCCTCATAATGTCATGAACACCAGGAAACAAAGATGGGGGACTATGCACCCACCCTTTGTTGAATTAATATTTGTTTAATTAGCTTCTCACCCATACCCAAAGACTTTAAGCTTTTTGTGGGAAGGAACCATTTCTATTTTAGTTCACTCTACTATTTCTATCTTTTGCTTCTAGCAAGGTGTGTCATTAACTACCTTTGAAGAATTAATGATTGAAATATAGGAAACCTCTAATAAGCCTGATTTTTAATGTAATTTAACTAGTACTATAAATTACAGAAATGAGACACTTATAAACAGCATCAACTCTAGCTTCATGTAACTTCCATTAAACTATTTTACTCTACTCTAGTTAAGTCTACTCTATTTAATTTTAGCTTCTGCTCTTCTGCTCAGCTTCTAGGCCCCGATGATCTCGGGTTCTTCTAGTTTATTGGTTCGTTAAGATACTTGTTTTGAACTTCCTCCTTCAACTTATTTCTGAGGATGTGTATATCAAACACAGTTTCTAACTGTGGGTCAGTGTTCCTGCTCACTTACTGGGCAGGATATGGGCTTAACTAGCTATGTTCCTTTATATGATCACTCAAACTCTGCAAGCCTTACTTTCTTCAAACATAAAATGAGAGAAACAATACCTACCTCGGTATGTTGTTGCAGATTAAGTAAAGTGACTGAGACAATCTTGCCCAGTTTTCCAGCAAACATGTCTTCATTTCTTCCCTTTTTTTCTTAGTAGTTCACTATGCAAAAGCTTTGCCCAGCCATGTCTTTTGAATAGGATTTCCTGTAAGCATGAGAACAGATAATCTGATTAGCTAGACTACTCTGAAATGTTATATAGGATGATATAATTTTCATCCAAAAGTGACATAGATGTAGGGGCCAAGGGTGATGGATGATAAAGAATTAGAATCTCCAACGACACTAGTCCCAGAATCTTTTGTAATAAGCCACTGGATTATTGTTGCTTAGTTGCTAAGTTGTGTCTGACTCTTTTGCAACCCATGGACTGTAGCCGGCCAGGCTCCTCTGTCCATGGGATTTCCCAGGCAAGACTGCTGGAGTATGTTGCCATTTCCTTCTCCAGGGGATCTGCTCAACCCAGGGATCGAACCAATGTTTCTTTCACTGCAGGTGGATTCTTTACCACTGAGCCACCTGGGAAGACCAAGCCACTGGATAGTAAAACACAATTTCTTTAGTGAATAAATTCAAAAGAGGTATATCATCATCAAATAATGAGGCAAATTGGAAACAATTAAAATATTATATTTTTACTTTTTCAGATAAAAATTTAAAGTACTTTTATGGATTCAGTAAATAAAGCATAAAAATGATGCCTTGATTTCAGTTATAGAATCAGATCCAAGTATTTTTTTCTCTAAAGAAGAACACATTTTCCCTACTTATTCCTTTCAGATTTGGGTTATGAATATGTCATCAGTACTTTTGCTGCTGCTAAGTCACTTCAGTCATGTCTGACTCTTTGCGACCCCATAGACAGCAACCCACCAGGCTACCCCATCCCTGGGATTCTCCAGGCAAGAACATTGGAATGGGTTGCCATTTACTTCTCCAATGCATGAGAGTGAAAAGTGAAAGTGAAGTCGCTCAGTCGTGTCTGACTCTTAGCGACCCCATGGACTGCAGCCTACCAGGCTCCTCTGTCCATGGGATTCTCCAAGCAAGAGTACTGGAGTGGGTTGTCATTGCCTTCTCCCATCAGTATTTTTAAACATTGGCTATTATTTCCTCCTGTGATACCATGTTCATACACTAGGTCTTTGATTGTTTCTTTCAGATATACTCAACAATCATAATTCATACTCGACTTTTTTAGTAGCACTACACAAACAAAAATGACAAATACCTAGTCTTTTTAATGAATACAGAAAAATTAAAGATAAGTTGCTAAATAATAAAAAAAAAAGTATTGAAGTACTCTCCCAATGTTTATTTTGAAGCCATTGAAAAAAATGGGAAAATATGCAATTTTTTTATGACCCTATTTCACAGCCACTGTATTTGCCTCAGATTTTTAAAAAGCATAATGCCAAGAGGAAATTTTGAATTCATTTCCAAAAGAAAGCTTTATGTGCAAAACTGCTTATACATTGATTCTTAATTTGTAACTACAGAAATTTTCATGAACAAACTGCAGTATTTTTCTTTTCTTTCAAAAGATAAAAGTAATAAAACAATAATCAATGCCCCTATACTAAATGACAGTCAATAAATCTACTTCATTCAAGCTAAAATTCCTTTCTTAATTCCTTCACAATAAACTGTGGACAATTCTGAAAGAGATAGGAATACCAGACCACCTGACCTGCCTCTTGAGAAACCTGTATGCAGGTCAGGAAGCAACAGTTAGAACTGGACATGGAACAACAGACTGGTTCCAAATAGGAAAAGGAGTACCTCAAGGCTGCATATTGTCACCCTGCTTATTTAACTTATATGCAGAGTACATCATGAGAAACGCTGGGCTGGAAGAAGCACAAGCTGGAATCAAGATTGCCAGGAGAAATATCAATAACCTCAGATATGCAGATGACACCACCCGTATGGCAGAAAGTGAAGAGGAACTCAAAAGCCTCTTGATGAAAGTGAAAGAGGAGAGTGAAAAAGTTGGCTTAAAGTTCAACATTCAGAAAATGAATATCATGGCATCTGGTTCCATCACTTCATGGGAAATAGATGGGGAAAGTGGAAACAGTATCAGACTTTATCTTTTTGGGCTCCAAAATCACTGCAGATGGTGACTGAAGCCATGAAATTAAAAGATGCTTACTCCTTGGAAGAAAAGTTATGACCAACCTAGACAGCATATTGAAAAGCAGAGACATTACTTTGCCAACAAAGGTCCGTTTAGTCAAGGCTATGGTTTTTCCAGTGGGTCATGTATGGATGCAAGAGTTGGACTGTGAAGAAAGCCGAGCACCGAAGAATTGATACTTTTGAACTGTGGTGTTGAAGAAGACTCTTGAGAGTCCCTTGGACTGCAAGGAGATCCAACCAGTCCATCTTAAAGGAGATCAGCCCTGGGTGTACTCCAGTACTTTGGCCACCTCATGAGAAGAGTTGACTCATTGGAAAAGACCCTGATGCTGGGAGGGGTTGGGGGCAGGAGGAGAAGGGGACGACAGAGGATGAGATGGCTGGATGGCACCACTGATTCGATCGACATGAGTTTGAGTGAACTCCGGAAGATGGTGATGGACAGGGAGGCCTGGCATGCTGTGATTCATGGGGTCACAAAGAGTTGGAACACGACTGAGCGACTGAATTGAACTGAATCTTAATCTCAATAGAAAGGATGATATTGAGTTCCCCTCAGTACACAGCATAGTTCCCTACTTGCTGAAAGAATAAATTTTCAATAAATTTACATCATGATAAACATAAGTACCTCAAACAAATTGCACAGTGATTTTGCTTTCCATTCACTTTATCTCATTGGTATAGCTCAGTTACATGTTCAAATTAACTTAAGATATGTTCTGATTTTGAATATTTAATACAAAGCATGTGAAAGCTTTGATAAATATATTTTTCATTTTATTATTGATTCCAGTTATCATCAGAAATTTGATAATTGTTTTAAAAGTTGTAAATGTCATCAGGTTACAAACTTAGGTACACAAGTAATTTTCTTTATTTTCGTCTATCAACTCATTTGATGCAGGAAATTCAATCTTGTAACTTGGAGGTATACTTAATGACTTTTGCTATTTTTCTCAGTAATTTCAGAGTTTAAGCTCTGTCTGTTCAGAGTTTTTGTTTGTTTGTTTGTTTTGTTTTTTGTCCTTTTCTCCTTAGGATACCATTTAAGATTGAAAAGGTGACTGATGTACACAGACATAGATAAAAGAGAGATATCCAGTCCACAGGCAACTCCAGGATCCACTAAACTGTGCCTGGCACTCCCTTGGTCATCTGCTTCCATTACTACTGCACCCTCCAAGATGTCTATGGAACTATCATGACAATATGCCCTTTATCTCAGATTCCACTGGGGATACTGAATATCTTAGTCCCTTCAATTCCCTTCTTTGGTGGCACTGGAATTTCAGGATACTACCTTGGGTCTATTGAGTTAATATGATCCTAAGTTATAAGTAAAAGTGCTATCACAGGTCCATTCTGCTAACATTTTTATTTGAAGACTACAGCACCAAACTGGCCTGGAAGAATTCTTACAAATGGTTTTATTGCCTAGTAGGTCTGAGGGAATATGTTACAAGAGTTTTCTATCTGTAGATCCCCCTGAATGTATCTGGAGTTCCCACTGATTTCTCAACCATCCCAACTCCTATCCCCTAGAACTTAACTTTGGGCAGGGAGTGTAGCCAGTTCTGTATTAGGAGTATGAATCCAGTCTTTCTCTTTCCATTCTGAAGCTTCTCATTCCTCAGCATTCAGAACATTATTTTAATCATGGGAAACAGGAAATGGAAGAAATACTTATTGTTTCTTCCACTCTCTTTTCTTTTTGCTGTTCACAGCATAAACTTTATGCTGGGCTACTATATGAGATATGATGATCAGAATTCAAAAATGTCTATATATTGCAAGTCAGAAGCCTTGGCTTTTAAATACTACTGACTCTGTATAAGTTTCAAAATCTTGTCTTGGAACTCAAAAGGAATTTGGGTACTATATATATCCTTTGGAGCTTTCCACCTAACAAATGAACCTAACACAGTAAAATTTGATTCACTATGGATAAGAAAGTTTAGGAAAATATTTGTAAATGATGAGAAAAATTTTAATTAAAGCCTTCAAAGTTTTTCTCTTTTACCACCCCAAATATTTTTTCCAAACAATATATGTCAGTACATTATCCCTGAAGACAGATTTTTCAAAGAAGGGAAACTGGTAATCATGGCATCCGACCCATTACTGCATGGCAAATAGATGGGGAAACAATGGACACAGTGACAGACTCATTTTCTTGGGCTCCAAAATCACTGCAGATTGTGACTGCAGTCATGAAATTAAAAGACGCCTGCTCCTTGGAACAAAAGTTATGACCAGCCTAGACAGCATGTCAAAAAGCAGAGATGTTACTTTGTCGACAAGGATTTGTCTAGTCAAAGCTGTGAGTTTTCCAGTAATCATGTATGGATGTAAGAGTTGGACCAGAATTGATGCTTTTGAACTGTGGTGTTGGAGAAGACTCTTGAGAGTCCCTTGGACTGCAAAGAGATCAAACCAGTCAATACTAAAGGAAATCAGTCCTGAATATTCACTGGAAGGACTGATGCTGAAGCTCCAATCCTTGGGCCACCTGTTGTGAAGAACTGACTCATTGGAAAAGACCCCAATGCTGGAAAAGATTGAAGGCAAGAAGAGAAAGGGACGACAAAGGATGAGATGATTGGATGGCATCACCAACTCGACTGACATGAGTTTGAGCAATCTCCAAGAGTTGGTGATGGACAGGGAAGCCTGGCGTGCTGCAGTGCATGGGGTCTCAAAGAGTCGGACATGACTGAGCAACAGAACTGGACTGAGAAATATCATACAAAGAAGGAGTAGAACCTAAAATGGACTATAAATTTTCTCGTAAGCTTTAGTATTTTATTCTGGAAAAATCATTTGACAACAACTCCAAAGTTGAATATTAAATGCACATCTAGAAATTTAGTAAACCAGATTTAAAAATCAGAAGATTCATTTAAAATCCACCTATATAGAAAGAAAAAAAATAAAAGTGGAGAAAGAAGGTGGTGGGAAATCTGCCCTCCTTGTCTATATATGTGTTTGGTCTTTGAACATGTTGTTTTGATTATCTGGAACACTCTTTCCTTTCTCTGTGCTGAAATATACACATTCTTTTGCTCATCAGAGCTTCCCCTGACCATCACCACCCTGGTTCAGCTGTCCTAACTCATGCTTCCCCTATCAACCATTTACCATACCTCACATCATTCGCTTTAAAAACACTCCTCTACAAACATTAAAAGCTGGTCCCTGATCTCATGAACTTACATTCTAGTTGAGGAAGATAAATCAAAAAGTTAATTATTTAGTTCATAAAAATACTATATGTCCTATCCTAATATATTTTTTGGTTTCTGGTTTCTTGTAATCATTTCCTTTCAAGACACAGAATCCTTTTTTATTCACTTCTGATGTAATTCTTATATGATATTTTACAATATAAATTTACCATAATTTATAAAACTAATCTTCTATTGAAGACAGGTTAGGCTATTTTCAATCTTAGATTATTACTGAAAGTTATACAATGACTATACTTATGCATAATTCACTTCATACTTGGACAAGTTCTTCTGAAGAGCTAAACTCCCAGATGTAAATTTTCCAGGTCAAAGAGTATATGTATTTGCAAATTCCACAACTGTTATTCATTTATTCTCTAGAGGGGCACATCTATAATACATATTCCAACAAGAATACATGACAGTAATTTATACAATGTGTTAATATCAATAGAGTTCTTAATAAAACTTTGGAATTTTTCCACTTTAAGAGGTGGGCAATGGTAATTTGTTGTTGTTCAGTCACCAAGTTTATGTCTGACTTTCTGTGACCCTGTGGACTGCAGCATGCCAGGCCTCCTTGTCCCCTATCATCTGCCAGAGTTTGCCCATGTTCAAGTCCATTGCATTTCAGTTTAACTTTAATTTGTATTTTTCTTAACAATAAATGGATGGCCCTTTTAAAAAATAATTGAGAGCCATTTCCTTTGTCTGTCTATGTTGGTCATTTTTCTTGGACTGTTACTTTTGCATTATGATCTCTAGGTATTTTTATACTAGAAAGTTTAGCTTGTTATGACATAAGTTGCAAATGATTTTTAAAAAATAGATTGTCATATGATACAACTTTCTCTTATGATTTATTGGTCTATGGAGATGATCTTATAACTTTCTCTTTAGTTTTATTAATATGATGAATAGTATATTAATAGATTTGACCACTGTTTTCATTTTGACATTTTATAATGTTATAATGTTTTGTAGAAATATTCAACTTCATTGCTCTTATTTTTTAGGGATGTTTTACTATTATTTATTTTCCATATGGCATTAGAATTAGCTTGCAAGTCCTAAATGAAAACAAATAAAATCTATTTGTATATTTTACTGGGATTATTTAAATGTATACACCAATTCGAAGAGAACTGACATTTTTCTTGATGTTGAAAATTATTCAACTTGATGTTCTTGTTCAGATTCAGGAATATTTTAAAAAATTTATATAAATCTGAAATATTTTTTGTTAATATATCAGTTTGCTTTCAATTTTTTAATTTCACTTTTAAATTTAGTCCTCATATTAATTTATTAACAGATATTTAGTTCTCATATTAATTTTGTACCAGACTACCATGCTAAGTTATCTTTTTGTGCATACCAGGTACACAACTGTAAAATTTTAAAGTGGTAATAATTGACTATCTATTTTTCAATTTTAAGCTGCAAAATATTAACATTAAAGAAAGCACTTTTGGTGTTTCTCCATTAAGTCCAGGTGTGAGTTGGATGTGAATAAAGCAGAAGTTAAAATTTTTAACATTTTGGCCATAATTACATATAAATGCGTGCAATATATATTTATCCTAAGATCAAACTCTAAATATTGTTATCTCTATTTTATAATTTTGAATATATATTCTTTCAAATATGATTTTTAAATGGCTGTAATATTTCATAACATAAGCATCGTATAATTTATTTTTTCTCTCTTACAAGATGCTGGGGTTGCTATGACACTGTAAATAGTACTGTGCTCATTGTCCTAGCACACACATTTTAGTGTACTCCAAATAGTCTTTTGCATGAATCTGAAAAAGTAAAAGTACTTAGACAGAAAACTGTACATAGCTTTAATTTATATTTTTTAAACTGTACTTCATAAAGGTTTTATTACTTATTATACTCATTATTGAACAGAGTTTATTTTATACTGAATCCCTGATGAAAAAAAGACATCTAAATTTTAAATAACTTTGCCAATTTAATATCTTTCATCTTTATGTGGTTTCATATTTTTCAATTTTTACTAACATTGAGCTTTTTTCTTCCTGGAATTCATGGAGCATTTTCACTTCTCTTTTTATAAATGTCCTGTGCATGCTTTGTGACTGGGCAGCTTTGGGGACACTGCCTTTTCTCTGATGAAAAAACTCTTGGTGCAAACTCTTTTAAATGTGGCAAACAGCGTCCTTCTCCCCATCATTGGGTCCTTTTAATTTTGCCTATCTTTTTAATACAGAATTTAAATGTGTATGAATATATGATATTATCCTTTATATTTTATTTGGTTTTCATAGATTCTACTTTTAAAAATCAAATATATGAATATATTTTCCTCACATTTGCATTTTTTCAAATGTTACATTTATCACATTATATAATTGTATGATCTGAGGACCATTTATATTTTCTGTCACATTCCATTTGTCTCCCTGATGCTTCTCGTGACAGTACTATCCTCATTTACTTAATGAATTTTGTAATATGGGCTTCCCTGATATCTTGGTAAAGAATCCGCCTGCAATGCAGGAGACCCCAGTTCAGATTCTTGGGTCGGGAAGATCCCCTGGAAAACAGATAGGCTGCCCACTCCAGTGCTCCTGGGCTTCCCTTGTGGCTGAGCTGGTAAAGAATCCACCTGCATTGCGGGATACCTGGGTTTGATCCCTGGGTTGGGAAGATCCCCTGGAGAGGAGAAAGGCTGCCTACTCCAGTATTCTGGCCTGGAGAATTCCATGGACAGTCCATGGAATCGCAAAGAGTTGGACATGACTAAGCGACTTTCACTTTCACATGTAATGTAGAGCATATTCACCTTTATACTCTGTTTCAAAATTTGTTATTTTTACTCATGTATTCTATATAAACATAAAAAAAAACTGCCAACTTCAAAAAAACAGTACATTGGAATTTTTAATTTTGGCAGTGTTAAAACTAGCATTTTATTTAGGAAGAGTTGATTATACAAGAATACTGTGTTTGTCTCTTTCTCAAATTTTATATTTTCTTCATACCATTTGTAATTTTTATCTAATAAGTACACACACATACATATGATTTTTCCTGTATATTTTATACTTTATGTCTGGCCAATTAACATTCTTATGAAACTCTGAAAGTAACCAATTTCTTTAGAAAATTATTAAAATTTCAACAATTTAGAGGTTATTTTTATGTCATTTCCCTTTAGGATTCCTATTGCAAAAAGAATACATTACTGTATTAATCACTTTTCTTTGTTTTCACCTTTTTTAAAATCTAAAGAACATTTTTGTTCATTTTATATTAAACAACAAGGTCATTAAATATAGCTCTTCAGATTATTTAACTTTGCAAGTATATAACCAGTAATATGAAAACATTGATTTTTATTCTCTCTGAGGTTATAAATATTAACTGTATTATGATATCACATGGCATTTATATGCTTAAGTATTTGATGACTCGTATCACAAATGATTTTAATATGAAGGCCCCAGAGTCCTATATTAATTCTGACTATATTTATAGACCAAAATCTCTAATGTTACTATATATGTTTTAGGTTAGTGGGATGGTTCGGCCATGAACTAAGCACCAGATTTCAGATGGATAACAGTAAGTATATTCAACTTTACTTCACAAGTCATTTTATTTTAAGTTTATTTCAGTTTTCATCTTTGTATGATATGTAATATGCATGCCTCATGGAGAGAGAACTTTGAAAATGCCACTAAGAATTCTTAAAATAAGGAATGACATTTCCTCAATGTAAGACTAAGTATTCATAGATTTTAGTATGATTTTGAGTCTATCCTTTTACAGGGAAATAAGAAGAAGCAAAATCTAAAATACAGAAATTCAGGTCTCACCAATATGGAATACCTAAACCATCAGACAGCAGGGACAGAAAGGAATCATGGTCCTTATAGTCAGGCCCAGAGAGACTTAGGTATCAAGTTTATTGGTTTTGTGATGCTGTACAAATTTGATCATTTTGGACTTTTAATTTTCTCCTCATGTATCTAATGTGAATAATAATATCTATTTCATGAGGGTAAAACATGTTCAAAGCTGTAAACCAAGCAGCATACTAATTAATAAGTGTTCAGTTTTATCCCTCTCTTTTCCCAAATTGTCCTCCTTTGGTGGCTTTTGCCACCAGCATGCGTACGTGTGTGCTAAATCACTTCAGTTGTGTCCAACTCTGTGCGACCCTATGGATTGTAGCCTGCCAGTCTCCTCTGTCAGTGGGATTCTCCAGACAAGAATACTGGAGTGGGTTGCCATGCCTTCTTCCAGGGGATCCTACCCCCTCCTAATGGATCAAACTTGCATCTCTTATGTCTCCTGCATTGGCAAGCTGGTGCTTTACCACTAGTACCACCTGATAAGCCCACTTTCACCACATACCAAACAGTAACCCCAGTGGGTAGAAATTAAAGTACATAATTAGTGCAGGGAGTTCTTAAACTGCCCTACTTCTCTTTCCTGAGTGACTTTATTCTTCCATCACATGGGATACAGAAAACTTCCTAAATGTTCTGAGAAATCAACTTAAACTTGATCCTTCAGACTGCTTCCAATCCTGAGATTTGATGTTACATATATACACATTTGCACCAACCAAGATGCAAAGGATAAAGATGGGCCCTTTGACTCAAATCAAGAAAGCTATATTTTATCTTAGCTGCTGAATCATAGCTCTTTTATACAGTTATTTAAATTGTTTGTAATAGGTTTTCTTATCTGTAAATAGGGAAGTTGGATTAGATCAGGAGTGGGCAAAGTGTTTTTTTCTGTGAAGGTTCAGACTGTAGACATGTCAAGCTTTGGAGGCTAACTGTGGCAAGTGCACAGCTCTGCTATTGTGGTGCTAAAGCAGCCATAGAAATATATAAATAGGTGAACAGGGCTATGTTCCAATAAACTTTTATTTACAAAATAAGGAGTGGGCCAGATATGACCCATAGGACGTAGTCTGACTAGCCCTCATTAGATGAATATCTAAAGACCCAGAAAATTCTCTCACTCTAAGTCAGTATTAGTTTTCAATTTGCTCTAACTAGTAATTTTAACTATTGGATTTAGCTTGCAGCTACTCAATATAATTAATTATATGACAATATTGTCTGTTATTAACTTACCTTTTCAATATATTCTTAGGCAGATCATCTTTGTAAACCACATTTTTTCCTCTTTCCTAAGAGAAGTCACTTGATGTAGTAATTCTAGCATTAAAAGTCACCTTCATACATCATTTCACTCACATTTCTGCCTTTGGAGGATATTACAATTACAAGCCATTCAAGTCTTGATATTTTGATGTCATTGATATGGTTTCTGGTTTGGAAGCCTCTGTGGACTGTGACCCATGGAGACTGCCACCGCCATTAGGTCTCAGGTGGGGATGAGGGAGAGGTTTGCTGCTGCATCAAGGCCTGGGCCCGACTGGTGGACGGCTGTAGCGAGAGCGCTGGAGCTCTGTGGAATGCAGCCCTGGGGTCCCCAGTTCATCTGCCAGTTCCAAGGCCTAAGGCACCGATCCGTCTCTCACTGTGCTCTCCTCTACGAGCACCACTGCCAGGCTGACTGTTAACACAGCAGGACCTCTAACCACCTGCTAAGAATCTTGTACTAGAAGCTGTGTGTCCACCCTGCCCTTATTACAGGGGCAGACAAGATGGAAGTTGCAGGTGAAGGAAAAATATACTAGTACTTTAGGTCCATGAAGTTTCTTTTAATTATCTCAAAACTCTTGGGAATAAAAGCTTTTAAGTCTTACATTTTTTTCCTTCTACTTTGCTGTCATTAAAATATCCATAAAGGACACTTTTTAGATACATCCTATAAAAGTGATATTAATTTTTCAGAACTGCAGTTAATCCCTGGAGTCAATGGATTCCGAATCTCAAATCCTCCCATTCTGTTGGTCTGCTCCTTACATGCTAGTTTAGAGGTAAGTGATCTATGCGTCAAACTTTCCACGTTGTCACCTTTTCTTTATCTGAGTGTGACATGCTGTCATATTTCATCTGTTAATCAGCTAGGTTAATATGCACTGTGCATAAGCATTGAACAAAGGGCAGGGTTCTCCTATAGGACAGTGACTGTGGCTCGTGTCACCCTTTATTTATATCTCCCTCCCCCAGCACAAGGCTTGGCACAGTGTGGGTACTTAATGTTCCATAGAACTCAGTTGGGGAGACGTATATTTAGTTCCACTTAGAATTTGTGTGAACTTGAATGAGTCACTGGATCTTCTATTAGTCTTTCTATATGGAAAATAAGCCTGAAATATTTAAGTCTTGATTAATTCACTCATTCAAACATTTATTTAAAAATTATCATGTGTCAGACAATGTTGTGATTACTGGGGACTCATTTCTTCTAGTTCTATGAGTCAGTGAGCTGACAAAGTGCCATATGACAAAATTATAGGAGGACTTACTTTAAGGGGCGAGGGAGAGTATGAATAGTCAGAGTAAAGCAGAGACTAAGTAAGCTTGTCCCATGAGGTAGGGTATATTTTCCCCCTTATTGGGGTTTCTATGTCATTGTATCCATGTGTAATCTTTACTGTTACTGGCTTAGTGTTTTTCTTTAAGTTCATTCATATTTTTACTTGAAAGTAGTCTCACTCAAAATTATAATACTCAAAGGGTCAGTTTGGTTTTCTAGACATGCATATGTCTATTATTTCTATATATCTAGGTACTTAACCTATAACTATTCATTTATACACACATATTCCAATCCCAAAGAAAGGCAATGCCAAAGAATGCTCAAACTATCGCACAACTGCACTCATCTCACATGCTAGTAAAGTAATCCTCAAAATTCTCCACGCCAGGCTTTAGCATACGTGAACCATGAATTTCCTGATGTTCAAGCTGGTTTTAGAAAAGGCAGAGGAACCAGAGATCAAATTGCCAACATCCGCTGGATCATGGAAAAAGCAAGAGAGTTCCAGAAAAGCATGTATTTCTGCTTTATTGACTGTGCCAAAGCCTTTGTGTGGATCACAATAAACTGTGGAAAATTCTGAAAGAGATGGGAATACCAGACTACCTGACCTGCCTCTTGAGAAACCTGTACGCAGGTCAGGAAGCAATAGTTTGAACTGGACATGGAACAACAGATTGGTTCCAAATAGGAAAAGGAGTACGTCAAGGCTGTATATTGTCACCCTCCTTATTTAACTTCTATGCAGAGTACATCATGAGAAATGCTGGACTGAAAGAAGCACAAGCTGGAATCAAGATTGCCGGGAGAAATATCAATAACCTCAGATATGCAGATGACACCACCCTTACGGCAGAAAGTGAAGAACTACAAAGCCTCTTGATGAAAGTGAAAGTGGAGAGTGAAAAAGTTGGCTTAAAGTTCAGTCTTCAGAAAACGAAGATCATGGCATCCGGTCCCATAACTTCACAGGAAATAGATGGGGAAACAGTGGAAACAGTGTCAGACTTTATTTTTTGGGGCTCCAAAATCACTGCAGATGGTGACTGCAGCCATGAAATTAAAAGACGCTTACTCCTTGGAAGGAAAGTTATGACCAGCCTAGATAGCATGTTCAAAAGCAGAGACATTACTTTGCCAACAAAGGTTCGTCTAGTCAAGGCTACGGTTTTTCCTGTGGTCATGTATGGATGTGAGAGTTGGACTGTGAAGAAGGCTGAGCACCAAAGAATTGATGCTTTTGAACTGTGGTGTTGGAGAAGACTCTTGAGAGTCCCTTGGACTGCAAGGAAATCCAACCAGTCCATTCTGAAGGAGATCAGCCCTGGGATTTCTTTGGAAGGACTGATGCTAAAGCTGAAACTCCAGTACTTTGGCCTCCTCATGCGAAGAGTTGACTCACTGGAAAAGACTCTGCTGCTGGGAGGGATTGGGGGCAGGAGGAGAAGGGAACGACAGAGGATGAGATGGCTGATGGCATCACTGACTCGATGGATGTGAGTCTGAGTGAACTCCGGGAGTTGGTGATGGACAGGGAGGCCTGGAGTGCTGCGATTCATGGGGTCACAAAGAGTTGGACAGGACTGAGCGACTGAACTGAACTGAACTGAATTGAATAATGCATATACATACACATGTCTTCCAATTATTTGGATATGAGATATTCATTAGTTTCATTAATTTATAAATTAATTAGTTTCATTCATTTCATATTCATTAGATTGAGACAAAAATTTATCTAAGTAAATATATATTGTTAATAATTATATACTGTATGATAATGAGCTTCCCCAATGGCCCAGTAGTAAAGTGTGCCTGCAATAAGGGAGACACGGGAAGAGCCTTGGGTTCAATCCCTGGGTTGGGAAAATTCCCTGGAGAAGGAAATGGAAATCCATTCCAGTATTCTTGCCTAGGAAATCCTATGGACAGAGGAGCCTGATGGGCTATATAGTCCACGGGGTTGCAAAAGAGTTGTCAGATACAACTTAGTGACTAAAACAACAACAAATATGATAATGGTATTAATACACATATTAAAGAAATGCATATTTTATATACATAAAGTATATGTTAAGTAAATATACATATATATTTCTAATAGAGATCTTAAATATATAGACGTTAAAATAAAAATTTGATTTTTTTAAAGTATTGAAAGCCTCCTCGTATTCCAGCATGAGTGACCAGATAAAGACTTTCAAAATCTCTTCCAAACCTAAAATTCTAGAAGTCTGTGAAAATTCTCAGCAACTTCTCATTCTGGCCACTGGACGGCAGTGTCAAGTTCCTCTGTTTTTATACAGCTTCACCACTAGATAGAAGTAATCAGCTCGTTTCATTTCATCCCAATTTAAAAAAAAAAAACAAAAAACACCTACTCAGTGTGACCACTAGATGGAGCTTGTGCTATTTTCAGGTTTTGGCAGATTTTTCTGTTTTGCATTGAAATAGACCCAGTAACAAGATTTCTCAGTGATACAAATTATATTTGGGGAGGGGTGGGGAAGTGATTAAATCTGCTTGGCAAACCAAATAATGATATTTGACTTGTTTTTAAAATATTCAACCTGAGGCACAGTTCCATTAAACATTTTTGTTTTTTAAGAAAATAACGCTTTGCAAACTTTGCAAACTTATATCAGGGAGAAGATAAATTATTAATACAATAAGGAGAAAAGAAATAAGGCACAAAGGCATACCTTAGAAAGAAGTAGCACTTAAAGTTATTTCCTCTGATTTTACTCATCTTTGCAAATTATTTCCTAGCCATATCTAGAAAATGTCTTTTAGACACTATCACCGACATTCTTTGCAGTGGACTGACTTCAGTATTCACCTCTTCTGCCACAGAAAAAAACAGATTCCTATTTTCCCTACCAATAGTTTAGCTCCACACTGTATAACATTCACCTAGATATGATTTTTATTCTCAGCTGGAATCTGAAAACTGATGTATCTTCTACTTCAATATCTAAACTTAAACCTAGGAAAATGACCCTAAAGCCCCAGAAAAGGGATGTACACTTCTCTTGAGTTTCTCATCACTTAAGTATTTCTCTGCAGCCTCATGGAAATACCTTATTTAAATAATTCACTGTTGAGGCTATGTTTTTACCAAAATTATCTTTAAATAATCAAACCTTGAGTTAAAGAAAGTATTTTCAAAATTCTTACTCCCCATTATAAATTGCAAAATTCTGAAATTACAAAATAATATATTTCCCATTCTCTGCTGCTGCTGCTGCTAAGTCGCTTCAGTCATGTCCGATTCCGTGCGACCCCATAGACGGCAGCCCACCAGGCTCCGCAGTCCCTGGGATTCTCTAGGCAAGATCACTGGAGTGGGTAACTGTTAAAGTGTTGTTCTTTCAAATGCTTCTGAATTTGCTATATGACTATCAATGAATTAACAGATTCAGCACTTAGCTTATTTATTTAAAAATTTTGAATATAGGAGATTAGTTGAAGTTTGAGTAAGTGAAAGAAATAAACGCACAAATCAAATATTTGTTATCTCTACTTCCCTTTCAAAAAGTATTCTTACACAGTAAAATGCCAACTGAAGGAGAGATTTTATACTTAAGAATCGATATATATTGGGACTTCCCTAGTGGTCCGATGGCTAAGACTCCACGCTCCCAATGCAGGGGGCCTGGGTTTACTCTCTGTCAGGGAACTAGATCCTAGAGGCCACAACTAAGAGTTTGCATGCTACACTGAAGATGCTGCATGCCGCACCAAGGACTGACATTCCCGTGTGCGAAAACAAAGATCTGGTACAGCCAAATAAATAAATATTAAATAAAAATTGCAAAAAAATGAATTGATGCACATGGATATGATTACAGATTTGTAATACAAAGATTTTTTTTAAATTAGTTATGGCATTGTTCACAATGTGTATTTGACTGAGGCATATGATGAAAAATAACACCTTATAATCAGTTTCAAACTGAAATCAGGTTTCTTTATACTGTTGCCTATTTAATAATTTACACAATAATTTTAAAAATACTGTAGATAAAGAGGAAGAATAAGGTAGGAAGCAGGAGGCAAATACTCCATCCCTTACTGTGACACTAGGTATGACCTTAAACAAATGACAACTATTCTTGAATTCATTTGCCTCAACCTTTTAATAAAGATGTTTGAACCAGATTACTTCAGAGGTCACCTCAATCTTCCAATTAGTAAACATGACATTAAACAACACTTATATTTTATTTCGAAGGGTCCTATTTATACATAACAACAGGTAGGCAATATAATTATTTAAATAGCTTCAAAATATAAAATTAGAGCATTCAATTAAAATATAGGGCAAGTCAGAAGAAATGTACTCTGCATTTCCTCAGAAAGTTATTAGGCACCCAATTTTAAGAACTTAAGAGTTGAGAACATCATGTTATACTTATTTTTCCTATTTAAAATGATCTAACTTTTCTAACTTTGAATTTATTTTAGCTAGTAAGAAAAATAATCTAAGTAGTGGAAATTCTGCCAAGAATTCTGTTATAAGCTGAATATTTTCAAATTACACTTTTCATTTTTCCTAATTAAAAAAAAAGAAAAAAAGATTTCCACAGTGTTGAAAGCACGAAAATAATGAGAAGTTAAAAAAAAAAAAAAAAAAGGCTGTGGGGGACATTTACTCTACTTCACTGTTAACTCCTATTATCCCCTCTTAATATGTTTAACTGAAGCCTCTGAAGAGACTTTAACACCCTGTGAGAAGATTTTAAAGCCACTTCAGAATGCAGCTTCTCTTGTTATAGTTGTAACGTGGAAAATAGTTTTACATTTAAACATTATTTGATTATTAACAAAGAGTACTGATATGTTAAAATCAAGATATTTGTCATGAAAAACTTTTGCTTTCTTGTTATCAAATCTGCAAGAGCAAAACTTCATTTAAAGAACCCTATAATCTTAATATCCCCCAACGTCTTACTGACTTATGAATACAAGTGAAATGTCATTAAAAGTACTAACTTACACAGTGCCCCCATCTGCATCTTATGGGACCCAAAGCAGATCCAGAAAGTTTACCAGAATTACTTAAATAATTAAAATGTCTTCAAAGACTATGAATCGCCAAAGAGAAGCTTGGAAAGATTCCTGTTTTTGTTTTTGTTTTAATTCCAAGCCTGACAGACCACTGGGTGGACCATACTTTACCTGTTCCTTGCTCCTGCCTTCTGTGAGAATGTTGATTCTTGAATCAGGCTCTCTGATGGCCATTTTGTTTTACATAGGAAATGAAGAGATGTCTCCTACCAAACTCCATGTAACGAGGGTTACCTGAATACTAAAGCAGCATTTTTTTTGCACTGAATATGTCAGATGTTAGCTTCTACTTTCAGCTGAAGTCTTTCCAGATTGCAGACACAGTCCATGAGGTCTGGTTGGGGAAACAGACAGATACCTTTCTACTGTCTGATACTCCTCTCTTCCTTCAATATATTAACTTAAATGTAACTCCCATCTTCTCCTTCAGCCAAATACATACGCTCTGCAATAGGTCAAGAAAATCTATGCCTGGACAGTTTGAGTCCTATTAGAATGCCTACCCACACATGCCATGTGTATATACAGAAAGAACTATTTCCATAGACTTCATAAAGTATAGATATCACCAAATGACCCTATTTTTGCTCTGTGCCTACCATGATAGAGAAAAGGGACATTAAGTGGCCTGCCAGTGCATCATTCTCTGTTTGCAGTTCATTCAGTTCTTATATGTAGGATAGATCTTTAAACTCTACTTGACCTTAAGAGATAAGCTAAAAAAGCATGTCTGTTCTGACCCCTAATGTTCCAACACCAGTGACTGTGTGCCCTTGTCACTCATCTTAATATAAGAAACCTCAAGAAGCAAGTGCCAGTGTTTTCACACCAGTGTTAAGAGTTTAGCAGCAGAAAAAAAAAATGATGAAAGAAGAAAAAAAGAAAGACTTCAGTGCTTTCAATACCAATGCTTCAGTAATATATAAGCACTATCTAACATTATTTGCTTTCCTGCCTGACAAAACTTAGCATCATTTTTAACTCCTTGTTTTCTTACTGTTAAACTGAAAGAGATTTAGAAATTGTTAAAATGATTATGAATAATATTGGTAACATTGCCTTCCACATAAGCATTGAACTCTTACTGTACTTTTTTGTGGACTAAACAAACTTTATACAGGAATAGACAAAAATGTTCTTGACTATAAGTGTATAAAATGTTTGGAGGAAGAAGTCTGACATTTATAAAATTTAAATCCATTTATTAAGGTATGTTTTACTTGTACTAATTATATGAAGCTAATTTAAAATAGCTCTGAAGGAACATTATGTTAACTTATTTTTTTCTGCTTTGGCAAATATTGTTTAAACAACATTTGTACAGCTAATCTATCATGGAAACTTTGTGTTCAATTTTTAATGGCACAGTACTTAAAAGACATTTTTTTTACGAAAAGATTATCTAAAATGGGATGTTTTATTGGAAAGGTCAGAAGCAGGCCTTTCCTTTTTATATGTGATTTACAGTTAATTTTTACTTTATAAATCAACAAGAAACTGTGAACCTGATTGTTTCTCATTCTGCAGATCTTTAAACAAGCAACTATGAAAGCACTGAGGAGAAAATCTATTTTGCTAACTGGTTATCTGGAATACATGATCAAGCAGTACTTCAGCCAGGACAAAGCAGAAAGCAAGAAAACAGTTGTGAACATAATTACTCCATCCTGTATAGCGGAACGTGGCTGCCAGCTAACCCTAACATTTTCTATTCCAATAAAACACATTATCCAAGAACTAGAAAAAAGAGGAGTGGTTGTAAGTGTATCTCTTGTTTTCCTACTAGGTTTTCTCTATGGGTTGCAAATGTTGAGGATAAAATTTGAATTTTTCAGTTTATGCATTTTTCTATGATACTTAATTTTGATCAGTGAGGATAAATTAAGTGCCAACTAAGTATTCAGCACTCTGTTAACTAAAGACACAGAGATCTGTTATTTCTGATAAAAGGGAAAACACCACAGATTTTGTTGTAGGAAGCAGTACTATGTAACTTATCCATTCTTTTCATTATAGATTGGGCAGAAAAAAAAATAGTGAAAACCCCAATATAAATTTGTGGAGTAAGTGGAATTAAAGAACACATCAATATAGTAGAAGAAGAAAAAGTAAATTAGTCTTGTTTAGTTTGATTGAAATAAGTTATTTTTAACCTGTTCACTGCAGTCAAGAAAGACATGTAGACACATCTTAAGAGTGCTAACATTGTATGGAATATATTCTTTTGTTGCTGTTTTTTACCTTTGTGCCTAAAATAGTCCTCTTTGTCTCTTGAAGAGAACTAATAATTGTTTAATGAGCAATTACAGGATAAATAGTGATATCTATTTCCAGGGATAATATAATTTAGAAAATACTGCACTCAGTTTTCCAAACCTTTAGGAGAGATTTCCCCAGTTTTTGGAGACACATAGAATATCAGCAATCCAAATAACATTCTACCATTTGCAAGCCATGTGCTCCTGTGAAAGTTGGTAAACATCTATTGACTTGAGACTTCTCATCCATATTGGAATCGAATATACTTACCTCAAAAGTTGTTATCGAATTAAAAGTGCCAGCAAACACAAATCATTTATTATGTTGTCTAGCCTGTAGGGGTGTCTCTTAACAACAGAGTCACAGTGATCTTCAGACAGCTGAATTATCTAATTCATGAGATTAGGGATTATTGAATTCAATGGAAATATAATTGACTAAAACTCTCCAGATCTCAGTGAAGTTCTCATTCATTGAAATGTGTGCAAGGGTTCCAGTCTCTTCAGGGTCTCCCCGCAGATAAACTACATACCCAAACTATTGGATGCTTATAAAGGATGAGTGCACTTCAAGAAAGCACTTCAGACATTAATGTACCAACCCATTAATGTTTTAATTATTATTAAGAGAATAGCTTCAAATAACACAAACATGACGTTTTACTTAAAGTGAAAAAATTCTTACATATTAAATTTTAGAGTAATCAGTATGAATGTTTTATGTAAGTTTCTCTTGAATGCAGATTTCCATTATGTGAAAAATGCTAACACTATTGTGGCTTTACTTTTTGTTTCCCCTACAGTGTGACAAACGGGAGCCAGATGGCATTCGAGTGGCTCCAGTTCCTCTCTACAATTCTTTCCATGATGTTTATAAATTTATCAATCTGCTCACTTCTGTACTTGGCTCTGTAGAAACATAAAATAGCAGTATTTTCCGCAGCAACTAAAGCAAATAAAATGGAAAGCCTGCAGTTACTTTATTACTATTATTCAAGTCTTAATTATTGGAAGTATTTAAAAACTGATTACAATTAACTGGAAATGAATTGCATACTTTATAGAACACATGACAGTTTTGCTAAGGACCTGTGGTCTTGAGATCTCTATGGCTGTCGAACTTCTTGGTATTTGGTGAATCAAAGTATTTATTGGTGCAAGTATCACATACATAGTCTTGATTATCTGTCACATTTCACAGTTAATGAAATGTTTTCTGTTGGTTTAATTATAATTTGAATGACAACTTCATATGTATATAGAAATTTTTGTATCAATTTTAGAACTATTACTTTAATTTTAATTTACCAAGCAATTTCTTATAGGCACTGCCATTGAACAGTCTGAAGAATGTATGCTTTTTACAGTGTTCCACCTAATGCCAATCTAAGGAAGACAAAATACATTTTCTAGGGCAGTGGCTTTCAAATACTTTGGTCATGATCTATACTAAGAAATGCATTTAATACCAGGGGCTAATTTGTGTACATGACTTACTTCATCGATTCTAATACATAACTTTTAACCACATTTTAACATCCAATAAAGAAGAAATATCTTTCAACTTTCATTCAACAGCTTCTTAAAATTGCCACTGGCCATTCTTTCATGTTACCATCCCTGATGCTGCCATGATTCTCATCCTGAGTATGCTGCTGCTGCTGCTGCTGCTGCTGCTGCTGCTAAGTCGCTTCAGTCGTGTCCGACTCTGTGCGACCCCATAGACGGCAGCCCACCAGGCTCCTCTGTCCCTGGGATTCTCCAGGCAAGAACACTGGAGTGGGTTGCCATTTCCTACTCCAATGCATGAAAGTGAAAAATGAAAGTGAAGTCGCTCAGTCGTGTCTGACTCTTAGCGACCGCATGGACTGCAGCCCACCAGGCTCCTCCGTCTATGGGATTTTCCAGGCAAGAATACTGGAGTGGGGTGCCATTGCCTTCTCCAATACTGAGTATGTATCATCCTAGATTTGGTTTTAAAGTTGTATACATAGTAGAAGCAAAAGTTGCATAAATTATTTGCCTGTGCTTTAATATTCATTACTTTATGTCACCACAACAAATGTTGGTTGAAGTTCATTAAATTGATTTCTTTACTCACTCCTGCGTCCTAATCCATTTTTCATGAATGTCCTTTTATTTAATGTTATCATAATCTCTTGTTTTTGTTTAACAGGAATCACTCTGGATAAAAGACTTTATTTGGATGCTTCTGTTCTGTAAAAGAGTGAAATAAATCACAGAAGGATTCTTGCAGTTGAGGACCAGAGTTAGGAAAAAAGTGCTCATCTCTGAAGCCCTGTACCAAATCTATGGACTTTTCTTATTCACTGTGAAAAAAAAAAACTGCAGTTACATTCAGCCCTGTAAGATTCCCTTAGTTTTTAGCTGTTGATGCCATAAACATTATTCATGAATTGGCAAAATATTCCACACTTCTGTACATAAGCAGCAAGAAAAAGTAAGTACAATGTAATTATTGCCCATGATGAAACAAATTAACTTAGCCAACCACTTTGAATGGCAGAGTTAAATAAAAAGTTGCAGAGCTCCGACACCAACACCAGCAACTACTGATATTTATGGAGTACTTCCTACATACCATGTATTCTGCTATTCTATTTATATGTTATCTCATTTAGCTGAGTAGTTGCATAATTACTTTAGAAGTGCTTTCCACCTCCACTTTTGGCAAAACTCATCCTCATAGATGGAAAAATTCTCAAGACCTTAAAATCTGACCATAAATGACTTCATCTAGAAGAAACAGTTTTTCAACCTCATAGTGGTACACTAAAAAGACATAGCTTCAGCTCGCAGAGGACAAGTGGCTTAGTGGGGAAATAGACTGTAAACCTATAAACATCCAAGTAAATATACACTCACAAACTATAACTTCTTTTATGAAGATAAATGGTGATATTATGAGAGAAAAATCTTAAGGGTATTCACTAAATGGTTGAGTAAAAGAAGGTGTATGAAGGCACTTATCAGTTTAAGTTGCAAAGTATTTCATGTTAATTACATCAGAATTACATCAAATTGTGCTTAAAAACCATTGAAAGCATAATCAGCACTCTGTTCTTATCAGGTAGATGAGAAACAGTATTAGAAACTAACTTTCTCCCACTTGCATCCCCCTCTCTCCCTAAAGAGATAATCATTGAATTAAATGTTGTGTTAATCATTTCCTTTCTCTAAAATTTTATAACTACATATTTACCCATAAAAATATATTAGCCAAACTTGCCTGTGTGAACTTTATATAAATTTAATCATACTGTTGGAGAAGGCACTGGCAACCCACTCCAGTACTCTTGCCTGGAAAATCCCATGGACAGAGGAGCCTGGTAGGCTGCAGTCCATGGGGTCGCTAAGAGTCAGGCACGACTGAGCGACTTCACTTTCACTTTTCACTTTCATGCATTGGAGAAGGACATGGCAACCCACTTCAGTGTTCTTGCCTGGAGAATCCCAGGGACAGTGGAGCCTGGTAGGCTGCCGTCTATGGGCAGATGCACAGAGTCGGACACCACTGACGCGACTTAGCAGCAGCAGCAATCATACTGTATGTATTCTTCTGCTTCTTTTGTTCAGCTTCTTGTTTTTGGAGATTCATTCATTTGTTAGACATAATTTTTCATTCATTCTCATTGCTGCTCAGTAATTTATTATATAATTGAAATTGTTGATTCATTTTACTACTGGTGAAGACGTGAGTTATTTCAAACATTTGTAATATTGCAACAAAGTGTACACATTTAAAAGTGCAACCAGGACACACAACTGTGAAAGTGCTGAGTCACAGGCCAAACACATGTTCAACTTCGCTGTGTACTGGCAAACCTTTCCAAAGTAACTGTACCATTTTCCATGCCAACCAGTAGGACATGAAGATTTCCATGCTCCTTACCTTTGCCAGTGGTAGCAGTTGATTGCCTTCGTCATGTGTGGGTGTTAAAACAGCCAAGGTGATTATTATTAGTATTATTATTATTTTAAAATAACAGAGAAGAAAATCTTTAGCTTCCACACAAAAAGAAAAGGGGGGAAAAAAAATGAACACACACAAACCACACCAGTTAATGCTTCAGACAACATTTTTAATTTGTGGATTAAACCAAAACCAGAATTTTTTCCTGGGTTTTACACTTGTCCAGCCTCTTTTGCTTTCTGTTATCTCCTTCCCAGGTTTTTTTTTTTTTTTTTTTGTGATAAATGATAATTGTTTCAGTAAAACATATTTATCCAAATCCCTGTCTGAAGGTCTATTCCTTGGGAACTAAATCTAAGATAGCATTTCCTTTAGCTACTCTTAATAATCATAAATATTAATATTTTATGTGTGTGCATGTTCAGTCACTTCAGTCATGTCCAATTCATCACAATCCCTTGGACTATAACCTGCCAGACTTCCCTGGCTATGGGATTTTCCCATCAAGATTACTGGAGTGGGTGGCCATGTCCTCCTCCAGGGAATCTTCCTGACCCAGGGATTGAATTTGTGTCACCTGTACTGCAGTAGATTCTTCATCCATTGAGTCATCAAGGAAGCCCAAGAATTTTATATTCCGTATCTAATAGGTGATGAATTTACAGTTGTTTCTGTTGGTTTTCACATAAAATGCTGGTTTCCTTGTATATACTGCAATTGTTAACTTTATGGTGCTCCTTTATCTTGACCTTTTGAAATTCTTTGAGAACTGGGTTAAAGTGTATTATTTGAAAGATATTCATGCTTGCTTCTGCCAGTTGCCCTGGGTCACTTGTGACTTTTTTTCAGGCTTTTCAAATCATATGAACAGCATGGAACTGGATAGGTTAATCCATGTGGGGACCAATTAATATTTACAAATCTTCAGAAGATAATTAATTTTTCTTGCTGATCCTTTTTGGTTGTCAATATTATGCCAGGCTCTACTATCAGCATACTTACCTTGACCACTCTAGGCTTATCTCATGTCCTATTCAGTTATCAGCTCTGAAGCTCAGTGACTCTGGGATTTGGCACATACTCAGGATGAAAGCCATGCTTTGATCCTGAGCTTACTTTGATCTTTGCTTACTTCCCAGGTTCCTGTTTTAATTCATTTTGGGGTTCTAAGAATTTCTCACTTTCATGCCATCTCATTTTAGAAGGCTTTTTTGGTTGTTGTTTATCTTTTGTTCTTTTTTATCTGGTATCGAATCCCTTACAACATGCTAAACAGTCAAGTGCAGGTTTATGACTGAAAACCAAAAGTGTATATACTTCTTGTTTTCTTAAGTATAACATGTGACAAATAAATCTTACTTTTTCAATAACTCATGCATATCTATATAAATATCAATCCTTTTATAACGATACCCTTGGGTGCTATAGTAATACACAGGTCTGTTTATGTAATGCTAAATTGTATTTATTATACAAAACTTACTGGAGAAAAGGCTGGATGTAAAGTCAATAACTTATTTTCAAATTAAAGAAATAAGTTTTCTCTATAGCTATTTTCTGCTCAATAACTTTCAACATATTGTTTCATCCAAAACTATATGGGTTGACATTCAAATTCCATTATATCTTTGTTTCATAAATTGAGATTGTTAGAGTAATTATTTTTAAGTATTTATAAATGGATTTTGGCATAATCTTAAAAAAAAAAATCCACACACACCACGAAAGCACATCATAAAACAACACAGCAATCACTGGGTAAGGGTACTACTCTCTTACTGAGAAGGTTGATTTGTTGCTTCTGTGGACCGTTAGCATCTGCATTATGTGTTTGATAAAGGTGTGAGATATGTACCTGGCCCTCTAGTAAATTCATTTTTAATCTCAGCAAAATATTCTCAAAGAACAAAATGATAAAGAGGATTAGTATAAATTAAAGGATTTAAACATTTTTGCTGTGGTTTGGCTTATTGCCATTATTATTTTTATTAATGATCTAGTGTTCCAATTTTTGACTGTTTCAAGTGGCTCCTGAATCCTCTTGACAGTACCTTGACTATTTTTTGATAGCTTCATTGCTTTTTAATTGACAAGATGTAGGCTTACTTTGAATATTTCCTACTTCAAACTTGACATCACCCATTTCTTTAAAAATATTCAATCTCTTTTGGGAAAAAATGGTATTTAGAAACTGTAATCTTAACTGTAAGAGTTCTCATTATAATCAGGTTGATCACTACTTCCACAATTTTGAGTTAAAGAGGATAGGAAATAAACACCTTTTAAGAGAAATTATGTCTTTATTTCATATTCATATTTTAAATTTAACCTAGGATAACAAAACTTTTACTTAATCTACTTTATATTTTATTTATTGTGCTGGAAACCTTGGTTCTAATTATATATTAATTTATATAGTGTAATTTATATAGTGTATAGTTTTATCATATACACTATATACTATTGTATATATATTCAATACATGCATATATATTATATATATAGTTTTAGAATTAGTAATACTAAAGCTGTCATAAACAATATGGTGAAAACATGTTAAGAGCTCAGTTTTGGAAAACACGTTAAGAGTTAAGTTTTGGAAACTTTTTGTTTTTTCCTTAGAATATGTTTCACTAGGAATAGTCAGATTACTGTGTTTAATAGGCACTTGTAATAACTCTTCTTTGTGTGGTTGTGCTCTGTATGATTATATGTATAGAACTATATACATAGTTAGGTTCACTACTTTGGAATCAACTTTTCAATCTTTATAAATTCCCTTTTAAATTTAAAAGTTATTTTAGAATTGTGTAATATACTCAGATAATTTTATTTTTTTAATATTTTTGTTTTATTTTATTTTTTAACTTTACAATATTGTATTGGTTTTGCCAAATATCAACATGAATCCGCCACAGGTATACACATGTTCCCCATCCTGAACTCAAATCTGCAAGCCAGCTATACTCAAAGAAGTCTGGATTCTCTCCTTATTCCCTTTTCCCTATTTCCTCCCCCTATTTATACATATCTTTTATGCTTTGGTTTACCCCTTCTATTATTTTACATATATATAGATAGATAGATATACACATAGATAGATAGATATAAACATAGGTAAATACATGTATATTTCTCTCTTTTACATATAGTAAATATAGTAGCATGTTGCAAATACTTGTTTCCACTTTGGAAAAACATTCATTTATAAACAAAAAATTAAAGTTAATACTTGAGGAATAATAGAATTAGGATATAACTCATTTTCAGTTATTACTAGAATAACTAGTTCAGCAAAGATCAAACATTTTAGGAAAAGTGGATAAGAAAGTCCATAGTAGGAAAATTGGATTGTTACCACTTAAACTCACTGATTACCACTGGTACTGCTAAAAATGGAGCAACTTCTTAGCATGTGCCTGAGGTGATGCAGTATTAAGCAGATAGAACCACTTAAGCAATATACTGTTGTCGTTCAGTCACTCAGTTGTGTCCCACTCTTACCGACTCCATGGACTGCAGCACACCAGGCTTCCCTGTCCTTCACTATCTCCCTGAGTTTGCTCAATTTCATGTCCATTGAGTTGATGATGACATCCAATCATTTCATCTTCTGTCATCCCCTTCTCCTCCTGTCCTCAATCTTTCCCAGCATCAGGATCTTTACCAATGAGTCAGATCTTTGCATTAGGTAGCCAAAGTATTGGAGGTTCAGCATCAGTCCTTCCAATGCATATTCAGGACTGATTTCCTTTAGGATTGACTGGTTTGATCTCCTTGCAGTTCAAGGGACTCTTAAGAGTCTTCTCCAGCAACACAGTTTGAAAGCATCAATTCTTCAGCGCTCAGCTTTCTCTATGGTCCAATTCTCACGTCCATACATGACTACTGGAAAAAACCATAGTTTTGACTATACAGACATATGTCAGCAAAGTGATGTCTCTGCTTTTTTAATATGCTATCTACATTAGTCATAGTTTTGTTTTTTTTTTTTTTCCCAAGGAATAAGTATCTTTTAATTCCATGGTTGCAGTCACTGTCTGCAGTGATTTTGGAGCCCAAGAATATAAAGTCTGTTACTATTTCCATTTTTTCCCCATCTATTTGCCATGAAGTGATGGGATCTGATGCCATGATTTAGTTTTTTGAATGTTGAGTTTCAAGCCAGCTTTTTCACTCTCCTCTTTCACTTCATCAAGAGGCTCTTTAGCTATATACTTAGGAAATAATAAACCTGAGTCCAGTAAAACATTTAGGGCTATTTTCTAGTTTTACAACAACATAAGGAATGGAGGAACAAGCTAAATGATCCAACAGAGAAGCAAATATGGGTCATTCTACATGACAGCTGGTTGGATTTCTTCAACAAATCACAGCATGAATAAAATAAGGAAAGGGTGAAGGAGAAGGAACTACTCTGGATTATAAGACTGGAGAGACAAAGCAAGCAAATGCAATATATGGTGTGGACTTGGTTTGGATCTTCATTCAAAGACCAACTATAAAAAATATGTTGCTGAGATAACATTTGAATGAGAAAATAATTTTATTCAATTTGTTAGCTGTGGATAGCCACTGTGGATATAAGAAGATCCTAATATATCTAAATATATATACCATGTACAAAGAAATAAAATGACATGAAGTCTGGAATTTGTTTTAAAATTCCCCTAGTTCCCTTCAGTGCTCCTCCAAAAAAGAATGTTGCCGAACAAGTCACAACAAACTTAGTGGCTTGAAACAACACACATTTATTATCTTAAGAGTTTTGTAGGTTAGAAATCTAGCATGAATCTTCATTAGACCAAACTCAAGGTTTTAACTGGATTATATCTCTTTATGAAGACTTTAGAGGAAAATCCATTTCCTTGATTTTTCCATCTTCCAGAGACTGTTCCAGTCCTTGGCTCTGGTCTCCTTCCTGTCTTCAAAGACAGCAATGTTGCATCTGTCTGATGGCTCTTTCATAATCACAGCTCCTTCTAACTCTCCTCTTCTGAGTTGTTCTGCTTTTAAGGGCCTTTATGATTGCAATGAGATCAGCTGGACAAGCCAGGATCATTTCCCTATTTTTAGCAACCTTAATTCCATCTGCAATCATTATTCTACTCTGCCATATAATGTAAGATATACACACGTTCTGGGGATTAAGGCATGAATATCTTTCAGGGTCATTATTATCCTATCCCAAGAAGATGATGAATGGATGGAAGAAAAGAAAGAAAGAAGGGGGAAAGTGCTGCAAAATCTTGACAATTTTAAAACTAGACGATAATGTTTGAAATTCTCTATACTTTTTTAATGTTTGAAAATTAAGAAAAAACTATCAACAGTGATGACTAAGCTGAGAATCCAGGATACTTGCCTCAAAATTCATGCTTTTAATAAGATCATTTTTTTAATATCCCCCACTACATGTTCTCATGATGGAAACAATCTCTTCTGCCCCCATGTGTCAAAAAGTTGTTTTCCATAATTCCCTTATGATGGATTTTTGCAAGGAATATTATATCTTACATGGTATTTGCATATTTGTTTTTTTCATCCTACTTTAATATCCTAAGTCAAATAAGAATAATACTTTAAAGCGTGACTTCTCATGAAAAACAAAGAAGCTAACTAACACTGGATTTCTGGGCCTCAGTTGCAATTTCAATCACATATACTCATATTATTTTAGGTGAAAAAAACTGCATTTGAGTGCCAATATTTACTAAACAGAGGTCTTAATTTACTCTTTCCCAGTATGTGGGAGCTTCATTTCATGCCGCTCTTCTTGCACTCTATTGTGCTAAAACAGCAAGCTTGTCAAGAATGGAGACGTTGCCGTGATATATGCAGAGTCTATGGGAGACATTTTCTCTATGGGTTAACGTAAGTAGCTGGATCAAAGTCAGGACATAGATGCTACAGCTGGTCTGGGGAAAAAAATGGCAATTAAGAAGAAAAAAAAAGAACAGAAAGAGAGAATTGCAGACAGTCTTTTTTTAGGTGGCAACAACAGAACCAGACTGTTTGAATTTGGGAACTGACTCCAAATGTCACATTTTTCACTGAATTCTAAATAATATTGCTATTTCATAACTGTTATTTGGTTGTATTGATGGCCATACTAACTAACTTTATAATAAACTTGTTACATGTATTTTATAATCTATATTTGTTATCTTTCTCTTTCTTATATCTCTTTCTCTCAACAATGCTTAGGAGGATTGAAGAAACGCTTCCTTTGAATGGCTTTCAATCCAGTCAAATCTGGCACATTTGTTGTGATCAACTCATGCACTCTGTGCAGTTCAATACCCAGTACCCATGTGATTACCTATCCATCAGAAAACTCCCTCTTCTTTAAAGATTTCAATGTGTATTTGAGTTAGAAAAGCAAAAATAAAATAAGATTAAGAGAAAACTAAATGTTTTAAATTAATTTCTTTGGGAAAGTTGGGTAACATCATTTTAGGGGGGCAAAATTACTGTATACTAATCTGTATTTCCAGGTAATAGCCATCCATCTCACAAAATGATAGCAAATTAATAAATGTGCATAAACATAGCAATACCCTCAAAATGATAAGGGTCAAGAGTGTATGGAAGATATCAGTATACTTTTAAAACTGGAAAGTCAGCTGACTTAGCATGACAAAGAAAACTGAAATATAGTTGCCAAAATGAGAAGGGAGGCTATCAAAAAATATTAAACTAATTCAGTTCAAAGCCATTGAAATGTTTAGGAATTGGAGGTGCCTGTTATTTATGTATACCAGGATATATGCATGTAAATCCCACCTTCTTACACCCACAAAGACAAGAGTTCACTTTCTAGAAAGGATCAACTCTTGTAACTCTAAGACTTAGGGGCATGAGGACAGTTGAGAAGATAGACGAACCATTTAACTAAAAGTTGAGTGATTTGGTAAAATTTTGCAATAATGGTGAAAGCCCTTGTTCTCTTTTCTCTACTTGGTTCCCAAGAAATTATACATGCACCCAGAGTCCTGTTCAGTTCCCCTTCCAGCCCAACCCAGGAATAGGATTATAGAGCTCTCACTGGGAAAACTGTCTAGTCCAATTGATAGGAACTGCAAATCTTTACATGGGTCTCATTGTGACATAGTGCTGCCCACCAATCAGAAAATTTTGCCCCTGTACAAAATTGTTGCCCTTGATTTTTAGAGTTCCAAGTTTTAAATGAACAGCTATGAAGTATCACCATACACTGAACAATAACATTCAAAGTTCAGAATAGAACCCAAAAGAACAAACAGGAAATAAGCAATGCAATGAAAAAGGAAGAAAAAGAAGAAGAAAAGGCGGGGGCGGGGGGGGGGGGGCGGTGGTGGGGAGCTGCAGTTAAAAATCTTCCAATAGAAAGGAAAAATCTTTGAACAAGAAAACTATATAATTAAAAGGATTCAGAGAATAAGAAAAAAGTCTTTGAAAATTAAGAAAATATATATATCAGAAATAAAAAATTCAAAGGAAATTCTGGACTATAAAATTGAAGAACTGTCTCAAAAGTAGAACAAAAAGATTAGTTAGAGGTAACTAGAGGTCAACACCCATCTAATAGTGGCTGTAAAATAAAAAGGGAGAGAAAACAAAAAGAAGAAAAATTATCAAAAAAAGAAAACTCCTCCCAAGAACTTTTCCCAAAACAAAGATGTGCTTTCAGAAGAGGCTCAATAAGTACTAAACATAATATATTTTTAAAGTATAAATCACATTATGGGAAAAAATGTAAGACACAGGATATAAAGAAGATTCTAACAAGTTTTATAGAAAAAAATTGTTACATTAAAAATATCAGCAATCATGATGAAGAAATTCTTACTACCAAATCTGAAAGAGAATAATGGAGGATATTTTTGATATTTAGATAAAAAGTTATTTCCATTTGAGATTTTGATTGCAACCCAAACTGTTAATTAAATGTGAAGACAGAATAAAGATGTTTTCAGGTAAGCAAGGTTTTAGAATGTTTTCTTTCCATGTACTACTTCTCAGAAGCTACTGGAAAAGCCTGAGCAGCCTGCACTCACATGCCTCTGTACACACACACACAGAGGCAATGAGATTCCCTAAATGAGCATGAAGAGAGGTCTCATGACCACAGTCCTAGAGCAGAACCACTCCAGACTGGAGTAAGGGCTCCAAGATGTGGATATTTACTTCTTCTCTCTGTGTCTGTCTCTCTCTCTCTCACATATACAAACTGATGAAATACCTAACACCTCTTTTATTTCACTCTCCTGATAAGAGTTTAAAATTCTGTTAGAACTAATTTGAGAATTCAAATTAGTAAACAGACAACAATACTGAACAAATGTAAAATAAGATAATTATTAACTCTAAAAATAAGATTATACAATAAAAGAAACATTATCAGAGTAAACCATGTGGTATAGAAGATAAACCCTCTATTTCTCAGTTTAATACTACAAAAATGCTACATTCTCAATATATTCTAACATATGTCGTGACTCTTTCATATGCACACAACACAAGCTGTAAATAATATCTATGAAGTTATAAACATGCAAACAATGAATACTGATGTAATATAAATTATAATTTCACTGTATTTGTAGGATGAGGGGAGAAAATGTGTATGTTTGTGCATATATGTTCATGGGCCGTAGAGGAGGGAGATCTATAACTAAACCCTCAATTTTCCTGGTAGGAAAAAATAATGTTGCAAACTTGAAGATGAAGAAATAGCTATAAATTCATATTTATGGAATAATACGGAACTCAATATAGGTGGAGACAGCTAAAGTGTTTCAGAGTTGTCACCCTTTGTTTAGCAGGACAGGAATTAATAGTAAGTATTGATGGGTCAGAGGACTGCTGTTTTGGATATAAAAGTTGAAACCTGCAAAGAAGTGTGCTGTAAGAGTTAAGTTCACAGACTCTGACACAGGGTTCAAATATTGGGTCTACCACCTACTAGGTATGTGATCTTGTGACATAAATGCTCAGTGCTCCCATTTCCCTTTTGTAAAATTAGACAGTAATAATAGGATTACTTCACAGGGTTGTCAGATATTAAGAAGTTTAATACACAGAATAATTTAAATAGTGTGAGGCACACATTAGTAATGCTGGCAGTTCAGGGTTACTGTTAACTATTTACATGTGTTACTTTGACAAAATAATTTTAGAAAATACATGATACACTGTGCAATCTAAAGAATTTAGTCAAGAAATAAGAATTATTATATTTAAAAACTAAAAGTTGATGATTATCATTAGAATAAAACTATCTTAAACTATGTTTCTTACTATTTAATTTCTAAACAAAAGCATTCATTAATTATGCTTAATTATGAAAGATTAACTTTTGTCTATTATAATATCAGTATATGAACATATGCCTAAGATATGAATTAAAACTGATTTCTAAAAAGCAGAATCTCATTACCAAAGAAATGAAGACAGTAAAACTGATTTCAAACTAATTAATTAATATTTTTCAGAAGGCTAATTAATATTTATGCTAATATTTACTCTTTCAGATGAATATTGGTCCTATATCTGCTTTGATATGTTCATATAATAGCATGTATGCCCTCTATGCTTCAATTTAATATTAAGATAATCCTGAATTCTCAGCATGCTTTAAGATATGTCCTTATTCTTTCATATACAATTAATTAGTCCAAAATTTAAACAAAATTGACACTATTTTTTTTTTTTTTGGTCCTCATTAGAGGCTAAGGACACCTTTTTTTCGTTTGTTTCAAAAACCAACTATGTTTAAAGACATGCTAATTAGAGGGAAAAATAAGAGGTAATGTTTGTTTGTGGTGGTTTTATTAATTTTAACATATACTAAACCATGATTTTGTTTGTATTTATATTTTCAACATACAATGTAAATAAGAACACCTCCAGATATTCTTTTGGCAAGTACAAAAGCTGTTTTTCCATGGATGATATAGACAATAATGTATGGCTCATAATTAGAAAGAAAGCTGTAACTTAAGTTCTGATGGCATTCAAACAGTTTGTGTGTAACTAAACTAAGGCTGTTAGTGAATGGCAGCTTTAAAACATTTTAAACATGTGGACCAAAAATTGAATTTTTATTATTGTAAACGAAAAGGAAGATTTCTGGAGAAGGCTAGACAACATACTGTAATCCAAGCTTGAGCAAGTTTGGGAGGTATGGTGTCATATAAATAGAAACCTACTCTTCCCTTTATGTGTTTAACATGCATAATATGAAAAAGAGGAGAGATATGGAATGATAATATATAACATCATACATCTAGTGCAGGAATAGAAATGCTTTTATTCTGAATATCAGAAACTCAAGGAAGAATCTCAATGAAATATATTTATCTTTGCAAATCTAGGTACATCCTGAAAATTTTGAATAAGATACATTTTATGAAAAAGATTAACTTGAGTGAGTTTGTATATGTGTATGTGATGACTGAAAGAGAAAATTGAATGAGGGACAAAATTTAATCTAGTCATTGCTGTCAAACATATGACAACATTCAAAGACATTTCTAGCAAGCAAAGTTTGAGTACAGGAAAACTATATGATAAAAAAATATTTATAGTCCTTTGTTCATCCAACTCAATATGAGCTATTTATAGCTTATGGAATATTTCATAATTACATTCATAGTTTATTACATAGAGAAAATGAAAGACAGAAAAGAATAATATAGGGGAAAAGAAGTGACAATGGATTAAGAGAACTGAGAGAGTAAATTTCTTTGTTTTGAAATATTTGTAATAAAATTCAATTCATTTTATTTGCAATGTTTAGAAATTTAGCAAAGAATCATTTCTTATTACAGAATCCTGCATACTGTAGGTATTTTTATATTATTTACTATATATTGAATGCCTAAGCTGTGTAACTTATGTTAATACAAAAATAAGTACAAAATGGCTACAGTCAAAAAATAGATGTAATATCAAATGCTGTTAAGGCTGTATAGAAATTTAATCCCCAATACACTACTGGTTAGGATATAGAATAGTTCAGAATAGTTGAATAGTTCCTGCAGAATAGTTCAGCAGTTGCTTCTAAAACTTAAAATATGCATATAATACAACCAGTAATGGTACTTTGGGAAATTTACACTAGGGAAATTAAAACTTATGTTCATGTAAAGAAATTGTTACACAAGTATTTATAACAACTTTATTCATAGTAGATAAAAACTGAAAACAACTCAAATATCTTTACACGAATGAATGATCAAACAAGCTATGGTACACCAATACTTTGAATATTGCTCATTTATCTTTACCTCTTTAGTTAATTTAAATTCACTTTCTCCAATCGATAGAAACTTTTATTTTGCCTGGAAGCTTCTCCTTCTAGAACAAGTTGAGTATCTTTGACAATATAGTCATTCACTTGGGAATGTCTTTAACACAGAGCTTAATATATCGAATGAATGAGTGAGCGAATCACTGTAGCACAAGTGATTAATCTCTGAGATACGGAAAATATTTGAAAAAAATGAGAAGTCCTTAGTGAAAATAAACTCTTGTCCAACCAAAAATAACTTTTGTTTCTTTCTTATTCATTTCTGTTGAGTTCTCAGAAGTTAAAAACTTCACATTTTTCTAACTGGTTTCATTATTTTATCTAATAGCTATCTAATGGATATCATAATAAATAATAGCTCAATAAAGATTTTACTTAATTGTTTTCTTAACATGTGCCAGACTTGTCTAAACACGTTATATTTAATCCCTATCACAACCTTGTGAGATATAGGGTTCTTATACTATAATTTTGTTCAAATTCTAGATAAAGCAGAAGAGGATAAGATCAAACAACTGAAAAATAGCAGAGTTAGGACCCAACTCTGGGTCTGTCTCTAGAGCTCAAATACTTAACCAATATCCATTATTTCCTCTCTTGAAGCACACTGATAATTTGATGTATTTTATTTTCTCTAGTTTCCTCACCTTTCTTAATATGCATGGCAAACTCATAAAATTCTAGGTTTGCAAGTTCATTTCCTCATATGTAAACTAAAATAAAATTACTTACTTTATTCACTTCTCAGAAAAATAAACATTTTGTAAACTTTGAAGTTCTACCATAAGGCCTTTGTCACAGGCAATGATATATCTGGTTTCTTTTCTGCCTTAAAGTCATCTTGCCATGTTCCTACCTTATCCCTTTTGACCTGCCATCTTTCTATTTCTTAATTTAGCCTTAATTATATTAGTTTTTCAGACTTCATCTCTCTAAAAGAAGATGCATTTCAACTAAAAACTATATGATTCACGTATTCATCCTTTAGAAGTACAGGTATAACTTGCTTTGTTGCACTTCACTTCATTGCATATTTTTTTTACAGACTTGAGTGTTATGGAAACTCTGCACTGAGCAAGTTACTTGGTGCCATTTCCCCAACAATTTTTGTTTACTTTGTTTCTGATTACATTCTGTAATCTTCACAGCTATTTCAGACCTTTTCATTGTTTTATATTTGTTATGGTGATCTGTGATCATTGATCCTTGAAGTTACTATGACTCACTGAAGGTTCAGATGATGGTTAGCACTTTTTTAGTGATAAAATAGTTTAAAATTAAAATGTGTACTTTTTTATAGACATAATGCGATTGCATATGCTACACTGCAGTGTAAACATAACTTTTATATGCACAAGAAAAAAAATTCCATGTGCCTAGCTTTATTATGATATTCACCTTATTGTATAGATCTAGAACTGAACCCATAATACTCCAAGGTATGCCCCTATTAACTGAGCCCTGGCTACACCACATCACCATACCAAGCTCAGGGATTAGAAAAAGGACAATCATCCCAGCTGCAGGGAGCTCAGAATCTGGGGAGGAAGCCATAATGTAGATACACTCCAGACAGTAAAGGAGTAGTTTTGGTAAGGGTTGTAAAGAAAAAGGAGAGAGTGTGCAATGGAAAACTGACCAAGGTAAATTTCCATCCACAGGTTGGTCAGGGACGGTCTCCACTGAGGAACTGATTAAACGAGACCAGGAGGATGAGAAACAAGGAACCTAAGGTGGGGAAAGAACATTCCAAACAAAGGTCTGAAAGGGCTTCAGGTAGAAATTAGCTTGTCTTTTGAGAAACATAATAGACAAAATTTCCTATTTAAAAGGTCAAAAACTTTTTCTAACATTTTAAAATATTTTTTCCAGTTTTCCTATTACATAGTTTGATGAAACAACAGTGAAAAAGTACATTAATTTGTGAATGCAGTTTTAAAAATGAGTTTTGAGTTTTCCTGCGGCTAATCCAGTGAATATAAAATAGCCTACAAGGCAACATCAGGCTGAGATGAGTAGTAATTATTTTGAACCAAAACATCTACTGGATCTTTGAGTGTTCCTTTTATTCAATCAGATCTCACCCCAAGGGAGAGAAGTGTTTCTCTATTTGTCCTACATTGACAATTCAACTACAAGGCATATACCAGGGTCAGCAAACTATGGCCTGTGGGTCAAATCCCGTCCAACATCTACTTTTGTTTAGCATGTAAGCTAAAAATGTTTTTTTTTTAATATATTTTCAAATGGCTAAAAAGTTTTTAAAGAACAATATTTCATGCATATGATAATTATAGAAAATTCAGATTCCATTGCCAACTATGTTTTTGGTGAGTGAGAACTCAGTCACATTCACTTGGCCATGTTTTATCTATGGCTTCTTTTAATCTCTAAGGTCAGAGTTGGATAGTTGTCACAAAGACCTTTTCATCCACAAAACAATACCATCATCCACAAATATTTACTTTCTAGTCCTTTACAGAAAAAGTTCACTGACTTCTGCGTTAAAACATTACTTTGTTAAGGTGTTATCAATAATACATTCATGACATTAATCTTCAATTCAGTTGTGCACCCATGGTTTTCACTGTACACATTAAATGTATACGAGCTGCCTTTTCTACTTTTAACTTTTAGAACAGTATCTTATTAGCACACCAGATAGTCAAATAATTTTATTTTGAAAAACTATGATTTTTTTGGTTTGTTTGTTTAACCATAAGTTTCAGTAGCTTTCTAAATTCTATTTCAGGATACTGTTTTTTTTCCTCTGACATTATAATACATAAAGTTAACATTAGGTGTCAGTATTTTACATATTATTTAGTAAGTGTGTGAAGATGAAAAAGTATTATTACAGACAACAATTTCACTGGAAAATTTTAATTTTGTTATAATGCTTGTTCTACTGTGTTTTTTTTTTTCTTGGTTTCTGTATTATTGAAATGTTCTTTATGATATCTCATAAGAGAAAAAATGAAATCATTTAAAATGTGACCCATATACAGGAGTCCACTTGCCAGCTGAATGTAACTATATCCTCAGTTGAAGTCACAAAGAATAGAAGATATACCAAATTCTGGACCAAGCATTCCTGAAGTGTATTAATTTTAGCCTCTAGATTTTGAGATGATTTGTTAAACACCTAAAGATAATTAGAACACTTGGGTCAATCCCTAGTGTTGTGGACTATAGACAGGATTCAAAAAGTCTTAAATTGGCATATGAATTTTAACTTGCTGGTAAAGTGAAAGAATAAGAATTTAAATATTATGACTCAGTCAAGCCAAATATATAACATTCTTACCCCCGATTCCAAAAAGTCTTTTGCTTGAAAGCCCTATGAAGCAACTGGGAATAAGGTTGGGAGGGAACTCAAACCTGCAAATTAAGGGTATTAACTCATTTGAGCACAAAACCAGATCTGGTCCAAATTCAGTTGATCAGTATTTACAGAAGGCTATATATATTGCTTCTATTTATTATACTTAGTGTGAATATTCATATATTTGGTTCAGTTCAGTTCAGTTCACTCACTCAGTCGTGTCCAACTCTTTGTGATCCCATGAACCACAGCACGCCAGGCCTCCCTGTCCATCACCAACTACCAGAGTCCACCCAAACCTATGTCCATCGAGTCAGTGATGCCATCCAGCCATCTCATCCTCTGTCGTCCCCATCTCCTCCTGCCCTCAATCCCTCCCAGCATCAGGGTCTTTTCCAATGAGTCAGCTCTTCGAATCAGGTGGCAAAAGTATTGGAGTTTCAGCTTTAACATCAGTCCTTCCAATGAACACCCAGGACTGATCTCCTTTAAGATGGACTGGTAGGATCTCCTTGCAGTCCAAGGGACTCACAAGAGTCTTCTCCAACACCACAGTTCAAAAGCATCAGTTCTTCGGTACTCAGGTTTATTCACAGTCCAACTCTCACATCTGTATATGACCACTGGAAAAACCATAGCCTTGACTAGACGGACTTTTGTTGGCAAAGTGATGTCTCTGCTTTTCAATATGCTATCTAGGCTGGTCATAACTTTCCTTCCAAGGAGTAAATGTCTTTTAATTTCATGGCTGCAATCACCATCTGCAGTGATTTTGGAGCCCAAAAAAATGAAGTCAGTCACTGTTTCCACTGTTTCCCCAACTATTTCCCATGAAGTGATGGGACCGGAAGCCATGATCTTAGTTTTCTGAATGTTGAGCTTTAAGCCAACTTCTTCACTCTCCTCTTTCACTTTCATCAAGAGGCTTTTCTTGATGAAAAGAAAAGCTCCTCTTCACTTTCTGCCAAAAGGGTGGTATCATCTGCATATCTGAGGTTACTGATATTTCTCCCAGAAATCTTGATTCCAGCTTGTGCTTCCTTAAGCCCAGCATTTCTCATGATGTACTCTGCATATAAGCTAAATAAGCAGGGTGACAATATACAGCCTTGAGGTACTCCTTTTCCTATTTGGAACCAGTCTGTTGTTCCATGTCCAGTTCAAACTGTTGCTTCCTGACCTGCATACAGGGTTCTCAAGAGGCAGGTCAGGTGGTCTGGTATTCCCATCTCTTTCAGAATTTTCCACAGTTTATTGTGATCCACACAGTCAAAGGCTTTGGCATAGTCAATAAAGCAGAAATAGATGTTTTTCTGGAAGTCTCTTGCTTTTTCCATGATCCAGTGGATGTTGGCGATTTAATCTCTGGTTCCTCTGCCTTTTCTAAAACCAGCTTGAACATCTGGAAGTTCACGTATTGCTGAAGCCTGACTTGGAGAATTTTGAGAATTACTTTACTAGCTTGTGAGATGAGAGCAATTGTGTGGTAGTTTGAGCATTCTTTTGCACTGCTTTTTTGGGGATTGGAATGAAAACTGACCTTTTCCAATCCTGTGGCCACTGCTGAGTTTTCCAAATTTGCTGACATATTGAATGCAGCACTTTCACAGCATCATCTTTCAGGATTTGAAATAGCTCAACTGGAATTCCATCACCTCCACTAGCTTTGTTGGTAATGATGCTTCCTAAGACCCACTTGACTTCACATTCCAGGATGTCTGGCCCTAGGTGAATAATCACACCATCGTGATTATCTGGGGCGTGAAGATTGTTTTTGTACAATTCTTCTGTGTATTCTTGCCACCTCTTCTTAATATCATCTGCTTCTGTTAGGTCCATACCATTTCTGTCCTTTATTGAGCCCAAGTGATACTGTCTTAGACCTACTGGAAGTGATATGCAATATGTGATGAATATATCTTATTGCTTTGTAAATCCAAAAAAATTCTAAATAATAAGTAGACCCAAACATATCAGATTAAGTGCTGAGAGTCTATATTATGTGGCAGTTGAATATGTCATTTTAGGAGTTATAGTATTGTGTTAAATTTTCAACTCTGTCACTTACTAGTTCAGGGTCATGGGTAAATTACTTAGTCTCTGTGTACCTTAATTTCCCCATTTGCAAAATAAGGATAACAAGCAAATGCAGATATATTCACAAAGCATATCTTCAGGCAGACTTATGCAAATATTTTTTATAAAGATAGAAAATTAGACACAGAACTATAAGGGACTAATTTATGGCATCATTAAAAATCTTGTTTTAGAATTTTTAAATATTTTAAAATGCCATACATTCAACACTGTAAATAGATATTGAAATAGTGAAAACATTATCGCTACTCCAGAGAAGTGAAAATCAGAAATAGACATTAATATGATTAAATCTAAGCCAGGAGAAGCTAAACGAAAGTGAATTTATTGTACCAAGTTTTATGAAAGTGAACAAGGGGAAGAGTTTTAATCCCACCTAAGGTGATAAATGACATCTTCTTTTTTATAGTAGCTTGAAATTCTCAGAAGTCCCAGCCTCATTGGTTATCATTAATGGAAGAAGCAAGAGAGTGAGGAAGGAAACAGCATTACATAAAGACAGAGGTGTCACTGTGTCTATCAAGATTCATTTTCAAAAACAACTAAATGGTACTCAAACAAAAAAGACTAAACATACAAAACAGTCTAATTGTTTGGGTGACTGATGCAGCCCTCCACTCTACTGAATATTCTGAAGACCCAGGTAGAAGGCGACGTTTGACAGCAATCCCTCACCTTATAGATGCTTCTTGGTACACAAGCATGACCCACACTGATGGGATTCTAGTGTTTGAAGACAAGGTCTATTTTTTATAAGTATTTTCAAATATTTAGTTTTCCAACATATAAGCCATAAACTTTATCTAGAAGTCAACCAAAGTAATCTCATTTTCCAATGATGCAGAAAAGAACTATCCATACTGAACTTATATAGAGAATGTAGGTCTCCATATAGAGAACAATCTTGTGGACACAGTCGGGGAAGAAGAGGGTGGGATAAATCAAGAAAGCAGCACTGACATATACACAACACCCTGTGTAAAATAGATAACTAGTGGGAAGCTGCTATATAACACAGGGAACCCAGTGTTCACCTGTGATGACCTAGATGGATGGGATGAGGGTGGTGTGGGAAGGAGGGTGGAGAGGGAGGGAATAGATATATGATATGGCTGATTCGCTTTTTTTGTATGGCAGAAACCAACACGACAATGTAAAGCAATTATCCTCCAATTAAAAACAAAACAAAAAAGAAAATAAGTCTCTGAAATGTCACCTTCTTTGAAGATCTGCAGTTAGACTAGGGGTCAGTGGAACCCTTACATCCATTCTACTACCCACATCTTAAAGATGTACAAACTCAGGACCAGCATAGTCAAGCATGAGAACCCTGAAGTTGCCACTTTATGAATGCTATTTTTCCTCCTTCTTCTATACTATTTATGTGAGGATTCCAAAGTCCTCAACTACTACACTACCCTCTCAGTGGAAATAACAAATGGGGCTTGTTGGTCATTCTGTTTGCTGTCTGAGAAACTTGCTTCTGTACTGTTGGAAAACAGAACAGCACCTCAGAGGATTCTCTGGCTTCAATCACTACATGTTTCAAATATGGGAGAGTCAGCCTGGAAAGTAAGATCTATTCATTGATTTGCTGGAAGTGCAGGAGAAACTCTTTCCATACACGAGCCTCCATCTCAGCCAGGAAGAGGTATTCCACCTCTGAGAGTCCTTGCTTTGTCTCCCCACACCTGTTTCCACTACTCTCGCATTATCTTTTAGGAGAAGGAATGAATAATTTTAGCATTTTTCCATTCAAAATATGTGAAATTAACCTAGCCCCACCTCCTGAAGCCTATGGAAAAGTGGAGATATTCTCTGAGAATCAGTACCCCCTTGAATCTTAGTTCACCAGACCCAAAGTCCCTCAGTCCTCAGGTATACACTAGTTTTTTCTTGTAGCCCACCAAGTTTTGAAATGAATGTATAGGCAGGAAATTAGGAGAAACAGAGTAGTCATACTCTACCCACAAACTTTCATCTAATCTATAATTGATTTTTAATCTATTTCATATTAGAAATTCAAAAAATAATGTCTTCTTCCATCACCAACTCTTTCCAGACACCCTCACAGGGGTAACTTGTCAACTTTAACTGGCATGAAAAGTGAAAGTGTTAGCAGCTCGGTCCTGTCTGATTCTGCAACCCCATGGACTTTAGCCTGCCAGGCTCCTCTGTCCATGGAATTCTCCGGGTAACAATACTGGAATGTCCATTTCCTTCTCCAGAGGATCTTCCCAACCCACCGATTGAACCTGGATCTCCTGCATTGCAGTCAGAGTCTTACCACCTGAGCGACCAGGGAAGCCCCTTCCTTTTTAATAGCAACATAATTATTAGCTTTTATGATTAAAAATCTGAAAATAGTGAGATGTATGGAAAAAGTAACATGGAAACTTACATTTTAAAAAATCTGAAAAGAATTTTTTAGATGGTCACCCATGTTCTCTTTGAAGTTCAAAGTTGCAGGAAACAGGCTCAGATGGGAATTTATTTGTAAGGGTTTTATGTGAAATGCTATTGAGATGAACATGTGTTTGTGGGTGTGGGGTGGAGGGATGGTAGAGGAAGCAGGATTGTGCCAATGGAGAAAATGAAATTTAATACAGATTAAACAAAATTCCCAACCAGTTGCACAGGGAGTCTAGATTACAGTGACCCATCAGAATTGCCTTCCAATTGCGGTCTCTTGTGTTAGGTAGGTAGAATAGGGAAAAGGAGTCCAAAATGGTGGTGGCTAAAAGACAAGGAAGGTCCGAGGACCAGAGTGAAGACTTCAGGCAGAACAAACAGAACAAAGAGCACTCCTGGCTAAGTCCAATTTGCATAGGGCAGGCCCAGGTGGAGGAAAAAACATATAAAAGGAGGAGCCAAAGCACTTTCTCTCAGACTCTCTCTCCCGCGTGCATGCGCTCTTTCGCTCTCTCTCTTTCTCTCTCTCCTCTCTCTCTCTCTCTCTCACTCTCTCTCCCTCCCTCCCCACGCACTCCTCCACTCTCTTCTCTTCAAGTCTTGGATTCTCCTGCTATCTTCTAAATAAAATAGAGCTGTAACACTGATTTGCCTAAGATCTATAGCACGGTTTGTCCAAGACCCAAGAGCTGTGAGGGCTTTAATGTCCGTCACTCCAAATCTTTGTTGTGATGAGACAAAGAACCGAGGAACATACACTCGCATGACACTTGTATGGAGTCCCAACATCCTTGTCATAGAGACAAGAAGCTAGAGCAGAGAGGTCAATTAGGGGCAGGCCCAACCTCAGCTAGGCACAGAAACTCACTTAGAGAGGTCTGTCCCCAACAATCCACTGAGCATTGTTTTGAGGAATGAGAGTTTTGCAGCTAAAGAGTAAGAAATAGACATCAAAGTCAGAGAACAAAGACAAAACACTTGGGTCAGAAAAACAAGATCAAAGATTTGGGATCAAATGTAAGTGGGATAGTATAGTATTTCCTATACCGATCACTTCTAGTTCCTGTAGCTTGGGTGTGTAGATGTATGAGAGATGTCAGGTTCAGCTATCATGAAAAGAAGTCGGTTAATGATCTCCTTCCTGCCACCATCATCTTGATTCCCCCTTTCCCTGAATGGTTTCTGATCTTTTGACAAGCCTGGGTACATGTGTGTATTTTTTGACAAGCCACCAAAACTTCACATTTCATGTAGAAATGTTATCAGAGCCAATATATTTGAGTATATACATACATATGTATATGTATACACACAAACACAAACACAGGTATACGCACTCATGGAAATACATATTCTATGCAAACAGCTAACCCTGAGAGATAAGTGCATATCTTATCTCTTTTGCCATATCTTTTGCATATCTTATCTCTCTATGCCACATCCCCATAGCTTTTGGGGATGTGGCATATCCTTGAAGGTGGTTTTGGTGTAACTAAAAGTCTAATCTGAAGTTTCTTTTGTTTAAAAGAGAAATTTTTTTTTAATCTAGTTCTTTTTTAATTACTAGAATCAGCTCTCAAAATTTATTTTTTATGTGTTTCCATAAAATTTAATAAACTTAAAAATGAAAAAGATTTATAAGGGGAAAATTATCCTTAACCTGGTCTGAGACAGACTTTTTAATTCACAACCTCCTTCTGGGAAGGAATTAGCATTCCTGATAAACTGCTTAAGCAATTTTCAGATAAACTGTTAATGGTATTAAGACCTCTTCTGGGAAACCAGTTGTCATCCCCCTCAGCCAAACAGTAGTCAAGAGTTCAATGATCTTTCACCTCTTTCACCAAACATCTTTCCCTTTCTGCGAATGGTTTAAAAAAGACATCCTACACTCTTTCGTATATGTTTATGTGTATGTCCGTGTATATATATCAAAAGAGAAGCTTAAAATTGTCCGATTTAGAATTTTTAATAATCTCAAAATAAAATTTGATTAGTGTACATAACTAAATTTTCTAGGGGAAAAAAGTTTCAAATAAGAAGTATTTCATTAATATTGGTTCCATTTAGATTCTCTAAACATTTTAAACTACAGTTGTGAATTTATTCAGTAATACTTGATTTCATTTTTAAAGACTTACACTGCCTGAAAAAAATGTAAGTAATTGTATAATTCTTATAAAATTTACTAAATTAAATTTTAAAATAGAATAAACCTATGCCAGTGCACATTCCAATACTGTACATGAACTTGCTGAGATTTTAAGATCTCAAGTTGAAATTGGTTTTGACTTTGTATATTTTAACTAGAGTCATAAGTATCAGTTCAGTTGCGTTCAGTTCAGTCGCTCAGTCGTGTCTGACTCTTTGTGACCCCATGAACCACAGCATGCCAGGCCACCCTGTCCATCACCATCTCCCGGATTCCACCCAAACCCATGTCCATCGAGTCGGTGATGCCATCCAACCATCTCCTCCTCTGTCATCCCCTTCTCTCCTGCCCTCAATCTTTCCCAGCATCAGGGTCTTTTCAAATGAATCAGCTCTTCGCATCAGGTGGCCAAAGTATTGGACTTTCAGCTTCAACATCAGTCCTTCCAATAAACACCCAGGACTGATCTCCTTTAGGATGGACTGGTTGGATCTCCTTGCAGTCCAAGGGACTCTCAAGAGTCTTCTCCAACACCACAGTTCAAAAGCATCAATTCTTTGGCTAAATCTGCTAAACTCTCCAAAATATTTCAGATATTTAAAACAGCAAGTGTGTATAGTTTACTTAACAACAATGGCAAAATATCATAGACATGTTTTTCTAAAACATTTTATATAGTAATTTTATATCTTCTCAGGTTTAAAAAAGTGCTACAAATAATGACTCAGTTATGTCACCCAATTCAGTTTTGGTGGTTACCTTCCCTTGAAATTTTTGGAATTGCTTTCACTTTTTTGGTGTAAATATATTGATCATAAAGGAATAGATCCTTATCTGGGATTCTAATGGATTCCCCATGTATATAAAGAGGATTCAACAGTCTTCCTAACTTAAAAAGTGTAGACATTTAGACCATGTTATTAGATTTAAGTCATATCATTGCCAAATTTTCCAATGAAACAAGGTCTATAATCCACACTGAGAATTAAATTTGCTTTTGCTTTTTTTTTTTTTTCTATGGAAAAGTGTCTCCAATCAAGATCTAAAGACGCATGAGCTTGAAACCTCCTCACATTATCTTGGTATTCTATAAACTTTAGAAGATATGACAATTGCTAAGCTATGCCCATAGTTATGTTGCTAATACTGGTGCAACGAGAATTTAAAGCCAGATCTGATGGACCTCAAGCGTGTTTTCTTTTTTTAAACATCTATTATAAATATTCTAGGCAAACAAGAAACAGATGATCTCGTGGACAATTCAGATCTTGTTACACAGGTATTTCTTTCACCATCCCTTTTTTTAACCTCCCAAAATGAGCTTTTATTGCTGTTTTGTTATTTTGTCTTTGTAGAATTTATATTATCTCGTATATAATGAGCTGTTGCAAGCACTGTTTGCAAGTTCTTGCTGAATGAGACATTATCCTATACATGTGGAAACTCCTATGAAAATAATGTTGAATGAATGAAGCAAAAAAATTTTAAAAAGCAACACAGATTTATGTTATTTAGTATTTAAAGCAGAAGAGATACTTTTTTGGAGAGGAAGGGGAAAATGAACCCTTTGGCAATGTATAGTTTTCAGTACTTCTGTATATTAGGCATTAATTCTAAAATACACTAGGCATTTATACATGCTTTATTTCATTCAAGCTTTTCAATAACCTGCCAAGAGTCATTGCAATATTTCTATCTAGTATTATTGCTGTGGAGCCACTAAAGAAGTTAAGGAACTTGACAAAGGATAAAGATCAAGTCTTAGGACCAACCAGACTTTAGAGCCCAGTGTGTCTGATTTCAGTGGTAAAAGGAAACAGTTCTTATTCTGATCATACAGAGAGTACTGAAAGATCCTTATTGTTGAAATTATTCTCTACCAAAATGCTGAGTATTCTTAGTAGAACCTTTTAAACAAGTTTTTTTGTATTCTTCAACTAAATTGATTTGAATGTAATACCACTCATATTGAACCAGGCATTTGAGGAAATCTAAATAAATGCCACATTTATTTCCATTACCTCCAACCCCAATTTTAATGCACCCCTTACCCTCCAAACACCTAGTCTTTTTATCATCCAGATGGTCCTCACAACTTTCCTGTGTTCCTTTTCCTATCCTGACACAAATCTACAGTGAAACTCTACTGACATCTCATCCTCAATATGGTTGGAATTAAATTTGCTGTCTTTACAACTGCTCCCAAATAAACTTTGTTTCTATTCTTCATCCTGTGTCCTCTATGTCATTTAATAACCTTACCAGCTATTCATTTGCCCAAGCCAGTCATTGATGGAATGTCCTTTAAGCCTCAAGTTTCCAGATTTAATCAATAACTGAATTTAATCAATAGTGCCAGTTCTATCAATGCTACCCTTCTTCCAACAACACAAGAGACAACTCTACAAAAAAAAAAAAAAAAGAGACAACTCTACACATGGACATCACCAGATGATCACTATAGAAATCAGATTGATTATATATTTTGTAGCCAAAGATGGAGAGGCTGTATATAGTTATAGCAAAATTAGGACCTGGAGCTGACTGTGGCTTGGATCATGAGTTCCTCACTGCAAAATTCAGACTTAAATTGAAGAAAGTAGGGAAAACCATTAAGCCATTCATGTATGATCTAAATCAAATCTCTTGTGATTATACAGTGGAAGTGGCAAATAGATTCAAGGGATTAGATTTGATAGAGTGCCTAAAGAACTATAAACAAAGGTTCATAACACTGTACAGGAGGCAGAGACTAAAACCATCCACTACTGCCCCCCCCCCCCCCAAAAAAAATGCAAGAAGGCAAAATGGTTGTTGAGGAGACCTTATAGATATCTGAGAAAGAAGAGAAACGAAAGGCAAAGGAAAAAAGGAAAAATATACCCATCTGAATTCAGAGTTCCAAAGAACAAGGAGAGATAAGAAAGGCTTCTTAAGTGAACAATGCAAAGAAATAGAGGAAAACAATAAAATGAGACAGACTAAAGATTCCAAGGGAACATTTCACGCAAAAATGAGTACAATTAAGTACAGAAATGGTATGGACTAAACAGAAGCAGAAGAGATTAATAAGAGGTGGAAAGAATACACAGAGAACTGTACAAAAAAGGTCTTACTGATACACCATAATGGTGTGGTCAATCACCTAGAACCAGACATCCTGGAGTGTGAAGTCAAGTGGGCCTTAGGAAGCACTACTAAGAAACAAAGCTAGCAAAAGTGATGGAATTCCAGGTGAACTATTTCAAATCCTAAAAGATGATGCTGTTAAAGTGTTGCACTCAATATGCCCCCAAATTTGGAACACTCAGCAGTGGCCACAGAACTGGAAAATGTCAGTTTTCATTCCAATCCCAAAAAAGAGCAATGCCAAAGAACGTTCAAACTACTGCACAAATGTGTTCATTTCACATGCTAGCAAGCTAATGCTCAAAATCCTTCAAACTAAGCTTCAACAGCACGTGCCCAAGAACTTCCAGATGTCCACGCTGGATTTAGAAAAGGCAGAGAAATCAGAGATCAAATTGCCAACATTGGTTGGTTCATAGAAAAAGCAATGGAATTCCAGAAAATACTTACTTCTGTTTCTCTGACTACACTAAAGCCTTTCTCTGTATGGGTCACAACAAACTGGAAAATTCTTCAAGAGATGGGAATACAAGACCACTTTATCTGCCTCCTGTGAAACCTGAATACAGGATAAGAAGTAACAGTTAGAATCTTACATGGAACAATGGATTGGTTCCAAATTGGGAAAGGAGCATATCAAGGCTGCATATTGTCACCCTGCTTATTTAACCTACATGCAGAGTACATCATGCAAAATGGTGGGCTGGAAGAAGCACAAGCTGAAATCAAGATTGCAGGAATATCAACAACCTCAGATATATAGATGATACCACTCTAATGGCAGAAAGTGAAGAGGAACTAAAGAGCCTCTTGATGAAGGTGAAAGAGGAGAGTGAAAAAGCTGGCTTAAAACTTAACACTGTAAAAAACTAAGATGATGGCATCAGATCCCATCAACTCATTGCACATAGATGGGGAAAAAATTGAAAACAGTGACAAACTTTATTTTCTTGGATTCCAAAATCACTGCAGATGGTGATTAAAGTCATGAAATCAAAAGATGCTTGCTCCTTGGAAGAAAAGCTATGACAAAGCTGCTGCTGCTGCTTCTTAGCTGCTTCAGTCATGCCCTACTCTGTGCGACCTTATGGGCTGCAGCCTGCCAGGCTCCTCTGTCCATGGGAATTTTCCAGGTAAGAATTCTAGAGTGGGTTGCCATGACCTCCTCCAGAGGATCTTCCTGACCCAGGCATTGAAGTCGGTCTCCTGGATTGCAGGCAGATTCTTTACCCCTGAGCCATCAGGGAAGCCTAGACAGTGATTAAAAAGCACAGACATCACTTTTTTGTCCAAGGTCTGTATGGTCAAAGCTATGGCTTTTCCTGTAGTTATGTATGTACGTGAGAGATTATAAAGAAGGCTGAGCACTGAAGAACTGATACTTTCAAACTGTGATCCTGGAGAAGACATTTGAGGGTCCCTTGGACAACAGGGAGATCAAACCAGTCAATCTTAAAGGAAGTCAACTCTGAACATTCATTGCAAGGACTGATGCTTGAAGCTCCAATACTTTGGCCACCTGATGCAAAGAGCCAAGTTATTGGAAAAGATCCTGATGCTGGGAAAGACTGAGGGCAGGAGGAGAAGTGGGTGACAGGGGATGAGATTATTGGATGACATTGATTCAATGTACATGAGTTTGAGCAAACTCCGGGAGATACTGAAGAACAGGGAAGCCTGGCATTTACAGTCCATGGGGTCACAAAGAGTTGGACATGACTGAGTGACTGAACAAAAAAACCTCCTACCGCTCCTATAATTATTTTTATAATATTCCATTTCCATTGTCAGAATCACAGTTTATTCAGTTTTATTTTTTTGGTTTTTTTTTGCCTTGAATTCATGAAAATGATCCTCTCATACACTTCCCTGTCAGGAGGCATATTCTACCTTTTGAGTTCTCCACATTATAGCCAAATTATAACAGGCAAATAGTTTCTAGTTGAATTCCATTTTAGAACTGTCACTATTTCCAGGGATTTGGGGACAGAGTAAATATCTGGTTCTGAAACCCTTTCAAACCTCTCTTTTCATCATTCATTTGTTCCTCCAAACTGCTCTTCCAGAATTAATTGTGCTTTCTCTTGATGTGTGCCATCTGAGATTCTATACTTAGAAGACATTACTCATGCCTTGTCCCCTGGTTAATTTCTACTCTTCAAAGTGTTGCCTGAGTCTTGCTTAATTTGCTATTGAAATTGTTGCTAAAGGGTATTATCCTTACATTCCATAGCAGGAAAATATGAGCAATCTAAATATTCTCATAGTAAAATTAAGTAGTTATTTGTGTTTCCATTGTAGTTTTGTACTTCCCTGTTTTCATTCCTGTCTATTGTATTGGTCCTGATGTATTTACTAAGTACTGGACAGAGATCTGGAACATAGTAGGCATTCATGGAATGCCTTGTTCACTTGAAATATTAAATATACTTATGATATTTATTATTAATTGAATGTAATCTTCGGATAACTGAGATACAAATTTTTAATAGACACATGCTATATTCAGAAATTATATATGTAAAGCAAAAATAAAAATAAATTATGCTAACTAAAAGTAGAACACTGTACTTATATGACTGAATAGCATGAGAACTTAAGATGAACATGAAAAATTTTTAATAAAAATATTCTAAATTAATGGAAGAATGGTTAGTAAGACATGTTTATAGTATTCTTATATGACACAGTGCTGTGTATTTTACTTTTCTTCTATGTTTAGCTCATTTTAGAATATAGTTGAGCATTCCATTGGATGACTCTTTGGATCAATTTTATTAATTTAAGCAAGTGGAATACTGAAATTTAGACTAAAAAAAGAAATATTAAAGTGAAAGATAACATGGTCATAAAACAATGAAGTTGGTACAAGTGAGGGAATATAAAATACTAAGTCAGATTAAAATAATAAAAAGTTCATTTGTCTGATATCATGCCATGTCCTTCACCACATTTAGCATCTTTTCAAAGAAAACAAACATCCCATAAATTCACTGAATTTTATTTTGACTAGGTTGGGTGTATTTGTTAAAAACATAAATAATCTATAAGACTTCTGGTGGGGAACATAGGTTTAGCTACTGTTTTGAGCAGTTAAGTAATAAGTGGAGTTTTATTTTATGTTCTGTTCTGTTTTGTTTTTTAGCTTTTGTTTTCTTTTGTTTTTATCATGCACCAAAGTTTCACTCAATATTGGTGACACATTTTATTTACATGCCTTGCAACTTCCATAAATGACACAGTTATAGATCAGTAATTCATGCTTTTTTATTCTTCAATTTTATTACCTAAACTTACTCTTCTAAGAGTGGTTTTATGTTTCTAGTTAAATATAAGTGAAAATTGATTGGAGTATTTCTCAATGGAATTTTATCTTTATTTCATCATAATTGCTTCATATTTGAATAATGACAGATGAACTGCCTCATTCAATTGCAGTTTTAAGGCTTTGAAGTCACAATAACAGCACAGGATTTAAATCCTCAAGCCATTATTATAGCAGAAAAGGCACTGGGGAAAATGAAAACTTATGGTGCCATAATTTGACGGGGAAAAAAAAAGATTCCAATAGTTAAAGCATATTATTTCCTGGACAATTTCTAACCTAAAACATTATGACACAAGAGTGAACTGGAAAGTTACACAGTGGTACCACCTTCCTAAATTATTTCTAGAGCAATATTTTATAACTATTGGGCCAAAATTCACATAGCAAGTAAATGGCACTAAAATTATTCTGCTTTAGGATAAAACATTATCTTAGTGGCATTTATAATTCTATTCAGTGACAATTGTTTTTCAGCAGTAGAGAGTTCATCAGAACTTTTTTTTTCTCTGACATTTACATCAAGAGCTGAGTACTTTACTCCAAGGTATGCATTTCAAAGTTCTCTTTGTCTTTATATTCAATTTTAAGTAATGAATCAAACAATTTTAGCCTATGCAAAAGCTAAAATTAAAAAAAAAATCCTGCATTTAAAATTTTATTAAATATAGCTAATATGTTTTGCAGTGGCATATTTATGCATGCAATGCTTTTACTTTTTTATGTTCAATAAGTTTATTTTTATTTTTTCACAAATAACTTGTTTTTAAAAGTCATATTTATTTATTTTTAATTAATTTATTTGTTTATTGTAAGATAATTGCTTTATAGAATTTTGTTGTTTCCTGTTAAACCTCACCAAGAATCAGCCATAGGTATATATATATCCCCTCCCTTTTGAACTTCCCTCTCATCTCCCTCCCCACCCTATCCCTCTAGATTGATGCAGAGCCCCTGTTTGAGTTTCCTGAGCCATACAGCAAACCCCGTTGGCTATCTATTTTACATATGGTAATATAGGTTTCCATGTTACTCTTTCCTAATATCTCATCCTCTCCTCCCCTCTCCCCATGACTGTAAGTCTATTTTCTATGTCTGTTTCTCCACTGCTGCCATGTAAGTAAATTCTTCAGCACCAGTTTTTCTAGATTCCATATATATGCATTAGAATACGATGTTTATCTTTCTTTTTCTGACTTACTTTATTCTGTATAACAGGTTCTAGGCTCATCCACCTCATTAGAACTGACTCAAAGGTGTTCCTTTTTATGGCTGAGTAATATTCCATTGTGTATATGTACCAGAACTTCTTTATCCATTCATCTGTTGAGGGACATCTAGCTTGCTTCCATGTTCTAGCTATCGTAAATAGTGCTGCAATGAACAATGGAATACATGTGTCTTTTTCAATTTAGGTTTCCTCAGGATATATGCCTAGGAGTGGGATTGCTGGGTCATATGGTGGTTTAATTCCTAGTTTTTTAAGGAATCTCCATACCATTTTCCATAGGGGCTGTATCAATTTACATTCTCACCAACAGTGCAGGAGTGTTCCCTTTTCTCCACACCCTCTCCAGCATTTATTGTCTGTAGACATTTTGATGATGGCCATTCTGACTGGTGTGAGCTGATATCTCATTGTAGTTTTGATTTACCTTTCTCTAACAATGAGTGATGTTGAACATCTTTTCATGTGTTTGTTAGCCATCTGTATGTCTACTTTGGAGAAATGTCTGTTTAGGCATTTTTCCCACTTTTTGATTGGGTTGTTTGTTTTTCTGGCATTGAGTTGTATGCTGCTTGTATATTTTGGAAAATAATTATTTGTCAGTTCTTTCATTTGCTATTATTTTCTCCCATTCTGCAGGTTGTCTTTTCACCTTGCTTATAGTTTCCTTTGCTGTGCAAAAGCTTTGAAGTTTTATCAGGTCCCTCTTGTTTACTTTTGTTTTTATTTCCATTATTCTAGGAGGTGGGTCACAGAGGATTTTGCTTTGATTTGTGTCATCAAGTGTTCTGCCTATATTTTCCTCTAAGAGTTTTATAGTTTCTGGTCTTACATTTAGGTCTTTAATCCATTTTGAGTTTATCTTTGTGTATAGTGATAGGAAGTGTTCTAATTTCATTCTTTTACATGTAACTGTCCAGTTTTCCCAGTACCATTTACTGAAGAGGCTGTCTTTGTCCCATTGTATATTCTTGCCTCCTTTGTCAAAAGCAGGGTACCCATAGGTGCATGGGTTTATTTCTGGGCTTTCTGATTGTTCCATTGGTTTACATTTCTGTTTTTGTGCCAATACCATACTATCTTGATGACTGTAGCTTTGTTGTATAATCTGAAGTCAGCAAGGTTGATTCCTCCAGCTCCATTCTTCTTTCTCAAGACTGCTTTGGCTACTCGGGGTCTTTTGTGTTTCCATATGAATTGTGAAATCTTTTGTTCTAGTTCTGCAAAAAATGCCAGTGGTACTTTAATAGGGATCACACTGACTCTTTAGATTGCATTTGGTAGTATAGTCATTTTCACAATATTGATTCTTCCTATCCAGGAACATGGAAAATCTCTCCATCTGTTTATGTCATCTTTGATTTCTTCATTAGTGTCTTATAACTTTCTGTGTATAGCTCTTTTGTCTCCTTATGTAAGTTTATTCCTAGATTTTTAATTTTTTTGTTGCAATAGTGAAAGGGATTGATTCCTTAATTTCTCTTAATTTCTCTTTCTGATTTGTCATTGTTAGTACATGGAAATGCAAGTGATTTCTGCATATTGATTTTGTATCCAGCAACTTTGCTAAATTCACTGATTAGCTGTAGGAACTTTCTGATACCATCTTTAGGGTTTTCTATGTACAGTATCATGTCATCTGTAAACAGTGAGAGCTCTACTTCTTCTTTTCTTATCTGGATTCATTTCTTTTTCTTCTCTGGTTGCTGTAGCTAGAACTTCCAGAACTATGCTGAATAATAATGAGGAAAGTAGACACCCTTGTCTTGTTCCTAATCTTAGGGGGGATGCTTTCATTTTTTCACCACTGAGAATAATGTTTGCTGTAGGCTTATCATATATGTCCTTTACTATGTTGAGTTAGGTTCCTTCTATGCCCATTTCTTGAAGAGTTTTAATCATAAATGGGTGCTGAATTTTGTCAAAGGCTTTTTCTGCATCTATTGAGATTATTGTATGGTTTTTATCTTTCAATTTGTTAATATGGTATATCACACTGATTGATTTCTGTACATTGAAGAACATTTGCATCCCTGGAATAAACCCAACTTGATCATGGTGTATGAGCTTTTTAATGTGTTGCTGACATTTGTTTGCTAAAATTTTGTTGAGGATTTTTGCATCTATGTTCATCAGTGATATTGGCCTGTAGTTTTCTTTTTTTGTGTTATCTTTGTCTGATTTTGGTATCAGGATGATGGTGACCTCGTAGAATGAGTTTGGAAGTGTTCCTTCCTCTGCAAGTTTTTGAAAGTTTTAGAAGGATAGGCATTAGCTCTTCTCTAAATGTTTGATGGAATTCTGTGAAGCCTTCTGGTCCTGGGCTTTTGTTTTTTGGGAATTTTTGATCACAGCTTCAATTTCAATGTTTGTAATTGGGTTGTTAATAATTTCCATTTCTTCCTGGTTCAGTCTTGGAAGGTATGAAACTTCTAAGAATCTGTCCTTTTCTTCCAGGTTATCCATTTTATTACCATATAGTTGTTCATAATAGTCTCGTATAGTCCTTTGTATTTCTTCATTGTCCATTGTAACCTTTCCTTTTTAATTTCTAATTTTGTTGATTTGATTCTTCTTTTTTTCTTGATGAGTCTGGCCAAAGGTTCTTCAGTTTTGTTTATCTTCTCAAAGAACCAGCTTTTAGTTTTATTAATCTTTACTATTTTTTCTTTCATTTCTTTTTCATTTATTTCTGCTCATATCTTTATGATTTCTTTCCTTGAACTAATTTTGGGTTCTTTTTGTTCTTCTTTCAGGTGCTTTAGGTGTAAAGTTAGGTTGTCTATTTGACGTTTTTCTTGTTTCTGGAGGAAGGATGGTACTGCTATAAACTTCCCTCTTAGGGCTGTTTTGCTGCATCCCACAGGTTTTGAGTTGTGTTTTCAATGCTATAACAGCAATACAATCCAACCTCAAGAAACAAGAAAAACATCGAATAGACAACCTAACTTTACACCTAAAACAACTGGAAAAAGAATAACAACAACAACACACAAAAAAAAAAGGACACTGAAAGATGAACTCCCCAGGTCGGTATGTGCCCAATATGCTACTGGAGATCAGTGGAAATAACTCCAGAAAGAATGAAGAAACCTAGCCAAAGCAAAACACACACACACACACACACACACACACACACACACACACACCCCTGGTTGTGGAGGTGACTGGCAAAAGAAGCAAGGTCCAATGCTATAAAGAGCAATATTACATAGGAACCTGGAATGTTAGGTCCATGAATCAAGGCAAATTGGAAGTAGTCAAATAGGACATGGCAGCAATGAATGTGGACATTTTAAGAATCAGTGAACTAAAGCAGACTGGACGGGGTGAATTTACTCAGATGATCATTATATATACTACTGTGGTCAAGAACCCCTTCAAAGAAATGGAGTAACCATCAGAGTCAACAAAGAATCCAAAATGCAATACTTGTATGCAATCTCATAAACAACAGAATGTTCTCTGTTCATTTCCAAGGGAAACCATTCAATATCAGAGTAATCCAAATCTATGCCCCGACCAGTAATGCTGAAAAAGCTGAAGTGGAATGGTTCTTTGAAGACATACAAGACCTTTTAGAACTAACACCCCAAAAATATGTCCTTTCATTATAGAGGACTGAAATGCAAAAGTAGGAAGTAACACCTGGAGTAACAGGCAAATTTGGCCTTGGAGTACAGAATGAAGCAGGGCAAAGGCTAACAGAGTTTTTCCCAGAAATGCACTGGTCATAGCAAAAGCCCACTTCCAACAAAACAAGAGAAGACTCTACACATGGACATCACCAGATGGTCAACAATGAAATCAGATTGCTTATATTCTTTGCAGCCAAAGATGGAGAAACTCTATACAGTCAGCAAAAACAAGACCAGGAGCTGACTGTAGCTCAGATCATGAACTCAATTGCCAAATTCAGACTTATATTGAAGAAAGTAGGGAAAACCACTAGACCATTCAGGTATGACCTAAATCAAATCCCTTAAGACTATACAGTGGAAATAACAAATAGATTCAAGGGGCTAGATCTGATAGACAGAGTGCCTGAAGAACTATGGATGGAGGTTCGTGACATTGTACAGGAGGCAGGGATCAAGACCATCCTCAAGAAAAATACATGCAAAAAGGCAAAATGGCTGTCTGAGGAGACCTTACAAATAGATGTGAAGAGAAGGAAAGTAAAAAACAAAGGAAAAAAGGAAAGATATACAAAGAATAGCAAGGAGAGATAAGCCCTCTTCAGTGGTCAATTCAAAGAAATAGAGGAAAACAATATAAGGGGAAAGACTAGAAATCTCTTCAGAAAATTAAAATACCAAGGGAACATTTCATGCAAAGATGGGCTTAATAAAGGACAGGAATGGTATGGACCTAACAGAAGCAGAAGATATTAAGAGGAAATGGCAAGAATACACAGAACTACTGTACGAAAGAGATCTTCAGGACCTAGATAATCATGAAGGTGTGATCACTCACACTCACCTAGAGCCAGATATCCTGGAATGTGAAGTCAGGTGGGCCTTAGGACGCATCACTACGAACAAAGCTAGTGGAGATGATAGAATTCCAGGTGAGCTATTTCAAATCCTAAAAGATGATGCTGTGAAAGTGCTGCACTCAATATGTCAGCAAATTTGGAAAACTCAGCAGTGGCCACAGGACTAGAAAAGGTCAGTTTTCGTTTCAATCCCAAAGAATGGCAATGCCAAAGAATGCTCAAACCACCACACAATTGCACTCATCTCACACGCTAGTAAAGTAATGCTCAAAATTCTCCAAGCCAGGCTTCAGCAATACGTGAACCGTGAACTTCCAGATGTTCAAGCTCATTTTAGAAAAGGCAGAGGAACCAGAGATCAAATTGCCAACATCTGCTGGATCATCAAAAAAGCAAGAGAGTTCCAGAAAAACATCTATTTCTGCTTTATTGACTATGCCAAAGCCTTTGACTGTGTGGATCACAATAAACTGTGGACAATTCTGAAACAGACGGGAATACCAGACCACCTGACCTGCCTCTTGAGAAACCTATATGCAGGTCAGGAAGCAACAGTTAGATCTGGACATGGAACAACAGAATGGTTCCAAATAGGAAAAGGAGTACATTAAGGCTGTATATTGTCACCCTGCTTATTTAACTTATATGCAGAGTACATTGTGAGAAATGCTGGGCTGGATGAAGCACAAGCTGAAATCAAGATTGCTGGGAGAGAAATATCAATACCTCAGATATGCAGATGACACCACCCTTATGGCAGAAAGTGAAGAAGAACTAAAGAGCCTCTTGATGAAAGTGAAAGAGGAGAGTGAAAAAGTTGGCTTAAAGCTCAACATTCAGAAAACTAAGATCATGACATCTGGTCCCATCACTTCATGGCAAATAGATGGGGAAACAGTGGCAGACTGTATTTTTGGGGGCTCCAAAATCACTGCAGATGGTGAATGCAACCATAAAATTAAAAGACACTTAGTCCTTAGAAAGGAAAAGTATGACCAACCTAGACATCATATTAAAAAGCAGACACATTATTTTGCCAACAAAAGTCCATCTAGTCAAGGTTTTTCCAGTAGTCATGTATAGGTGTGAGAGTTGGACTATAAAGAAAGCTTAGCTCCAAAGAATTGATGCTTTTAAACTGTGGTGTTGGAGAAGACTCTTGAGAGTCCCTTGGACTGCAAGGAGATCCAACCAGTCCATCTTAAAGGAAATCAGTCCTGAATATTCACTGGAAGGACAGATGTTGAACCTGAAACTCCAGTACTTTGGCCACCTGATGCGAAGCGGTGACTCATTGGAAAAGACCCTGATGCTAGGAAAGTTTGAAGGTGGGAGAAGGGGACGACAGAGGATGAGATAGCTGGATGGCATCACCAACTCAATGGACATGAGTTTGGGTAAACTCCATGAATTGTTGATGGACAAGGAGGCCTGGCATGCTGTGTTCTCTGGGTTGCTAAGAGTCATACATGACTGAGTGACTGAACTGAACTGAACTCCCTCTTAGAACTGCTTTTGCTGCATCTCATAGTTTTGAGTTGTGTTTTCGTTGTCATTTGTTTCCAAAAGTTTTTTTATTTCCCTTTTAATTTCTTCAGTAACCTGTTGGTTACATAGAAATTTGTTGTTTAATCTCCATGTATTTGTGTTTCTTACAGCTTTTTTCTTATAGTTGATATCTAATCTCATAGTTTTGTGGTTGGAGATGCTTGATACAATTTCATTTTTCTTAAATTTACTGAGGTTTGATTTGTGACACAAGATGTGGTCTATCCTGGAGAATGTTCCATGTGCACTTGAGAAGAAAGTGTATTCTTCTGCATTTGGATGGAATGTCATGAAGATATCAGTGAGATTCCTCTCATCTAATGTATAATTTAAGACTTGTGTTTCCTTATTAATTTTCTATTTTTATGATCTGTTCATTGGTATGAGTGGGGTGTTAAAGTCTCCTACTATTATTGTGTAACTGTCAATTCCTCCTTTTATGTCTGTTAGTGTTTTTTCTTATGTATTGAGGTGCTCCTATGTTCAGTGCATAGATAATTACAATTGTTAGGTCTTCCTCTTGGATTGATACCTTGAGCATTATGTATTGTCCTTCCTTATCTCTTGTAATCTTCTTTAAGGTCTGTTTTGTCTGATATGAGGATTACTACTCCACTTTCTTTTGATTCCCATTTGCATGGAATATATTTTTCCATCCTCTCACTTTCAGTCTATATGTGTCTTTAGGTCTAAAGTGGGTTTCTTGTAAATAGCATATATATAGGTCTTGTTTTTATATCAATTCATCCAGTCTGTGTCTCTTGGTTGGAGCACTTAATACATTTACATTTAAAGTAATTATTGATATATATGTTCCTATTGCCATTTTGTTAATTGTTTAGGATTGATTTTGTTGATATTTTTCCTTCCCTTGTATTTCTTCACTATATAAGTCCCTTTAATATTTGTTGTAAAGCTGGTTTGGTGGTACTGATTTCTCTCAACTTTTGCTTGTCTGAAAAGTTTTTTATTTCCCCATCAATTCCAAATGAGATCCATGCCAGGTACAGTAATCTTGGTTGTAGATTTTTCCCTTTCAGTACTTTAAATATATCCTGCCATTCCCTCTTGACCTGCAGAGTCTCTGCTGAAAGATCAGCTGTTAAACGTATAGGGTTTCCCTTAAATGTTACTTGTTGCTTTTCCCTTGCTGCTTTTAATATTCTTTCTTTGTGTTTAGTCTTTGTTAGTTTGATTAGTGTGTGTCTTGGCATATTTCTCCTTTGTTTTATCCTGTATGGGACTCTTTGTGCCTCTTGGATTTGATTGACTATTCCCTTTTCCATGTTGTGGAAATTCTCCACTATAATCTCTTTCAAAATTTTCTCATACCCTTTCTTTTTCTCTTCTTCTGGGACCCTAGAATTCGAATGTTGTTGTGTTTGATATTGTCCCAGAGGTCTCTGAGCCTATCCTCTCTTCTTTTTATTCTTTTTACTTTATTCTGCTCTTCAGAAGTTATTTCCACCATTTTGTCTTCTAGCCCACTGATTCGTTCTTCTGCTTCAGATATTATACTATTGATTCCTTCCAAAGTATTTTTAATTTCAGTAACTGTGTTGTTTGTCTCTGTATGTTTAGTCTTTAATTCTTCTAGGTCTTTGTTAATTGATTCTTTTAATTCTTTGTTAATTGATTCATTTTCTCCATTTTGTTTTCAAGGTTTTTGATCAAACTTACTATAATTATTCTGCATTCTTTTTCAGGTAGTTTGCCTATTTCCTCTTCATTTATTTGGACTTTTGTGTTTCTAAGTTGTTCCTTCATTTGTGTAGTATTTCTCTGCCTTTTCATTATTTTTTTTTTTTAACTTATTGTGTTTGAGGTCTTCTTTTCCCAGGCTTCAAGTTTGAATTCTTTCTTTCTTTCTTTTGGTTTCTGACTTCCTAAGATTGATCCAGTGGTTTGTGTAAGCTGCATATAGGTTTGTGTAAGCAAAACCTGTATGTTTTATGCTGAGTTTTTGTTTGTTTTTCCTCTGAATGGTAAGGCTGAGTGAGGTGGTTCTCCTGTCTGCTCATGATTGGGTTTGTATTTTGTTTTGTTTGTTGTTCAGATGAGGAGTCCTGCACAGGGTGCTACTGGTGGTTGGGTGATGCGCAGTGTTTTATTCAAGTGGTGTCCTTTGTGTGCATTCTCACTATTTGATACTCACTAGGGTTCTGGCCTGGAGAATTCCATGGACTGGAGAAGTCCATGGGTTCACAAAGAGTCAGACATGGGTCAGCGACTTTCACTTGAACCTGAACTTGAAGGGTTAGTTCTCTGGTAGTCTAGGGTCTTGGAGTCAGTGCTCCCACTCCAAAGGCTCAGGGCTTGATCTCTGTGCCACTGTGCCCTCCAGGCCTCTCCATGCACCTGCCCGGTTCCCAGCTCTCAGCTCTGGGATCCCAGTCCAGGCTCCTGGCTCCTGGTCCAGGCTCGGTACACGAGTGCCCTGCTTTCATTTTTTGACAAAGATATTATATTTCTACCAATGTTGCATCAAAAGTTTTTCAGAATCTCAAAATACAATGTAAATAGAATAAATAAAATCCATAAAACACATACTTAACATAACCCTTTGTATAAAATAACGTACATAAGAGGGAATATTTGTGAATGATTATAGTGACTAACATGAACATGAAAATGGCTCCCAATTGCAATTCAGAAAAGTTAAAGTAAAAGTGTTAGTTGCTCAGTCATGTCCAAATCTTAGCGACCTCATGAACTGTAACCCACCAAGCTCTTCTGTTCACAGAATTCTCCAGGCAAATATACTAGAGTGGGTTGTCATTCCCTTCTCCAGGTGGTCTTCCTGACCCAGGGATCAAACCCCAATATCCTATATTACAGGCAGATTGTTTACCATCTGAGACACCAGACACCTTTTTAAAGGGGATTTTCCTCAACTATTTATTAAAGCAAGTTGGTATTCCTAATAAGTCAATATCTTTCTCAAAAAATAAAATTATGTAAAATAAAAAAAATTATACATTACAAAATTATATTTTGTACCAACACAAATTTTGTGAAGTTAGAAAATCCAATAAATATTAGTTTCTTCACTAATAAGAAGAACATCATTAATACTTTTTGTATGAAAGATCATAAAATACTATGAATGAAGCACCTCAGAGTCAGTCAAAACACTTTTTTTTCTAATTGCATAGATGTTTTGCAAATAGAATCTATTTAAATTCTAAAATTTTGCTTGTTTACATTTTAATACTGTTTACCTGGGGCTTACCTGTTGGATTAGTTGTAAAGAATCCATTTCCAATGCAGTGGACCTGTTTCAGGATCCCTAGGTTGAGAAGATCCCATGGAGAAGGAAATGGCAACCCACTCCAGTATTCTTGCCTGGGAAACCCCATGGACAAAGAAGTGTGGTGGGCTACAGTTTATGGTGTCTAAACAGCAACTGTTTAACAACTGGGATGTTCTATATCATTTGAGCTCTAGGGGAAATGTGAGACTGTGTGTTCTATCTATGCACTCAGTCAACTTCTTTTTAAGTTGAAAACCATTAAATAGATCAGCATGGACTTATCAATCCTGAGGATGAATCTACAATTTAAAGAAAAGGTATTTTTACATCAGGGGTTTCCAACTCTGGGCTTCCCAGGCAATTCAATAGTGAAGAATCCACCTGACAATGCAGGAAACACAAGAGATGCAGGTCCAGCCCCTAGATAGGGAAGATCCCCTGGACCAGGAAATGGTAACCCTCTCCAATATTCTTGCCTGGAAAATTCCATGGACAGAAGGACCAGGAGGGCTGCAGTAGATGGGGCTACAAAGAGTCAGACACAGTTGAGTGACTGACCACGCTCGTGCGTGCACGCACGCACACACACACACACACACACTTTATCGAGAAGAGCTTATTTGGTACATTATATGTTTATTTTTAAAAAGCTGTCCTTTTCATCGTAGGTGATTGGAACGCAAATGTAGTAAGTCAAGAGATACCTGGAATAACAGGCAAGTTTGGCCTTGGGAGTACAAAATGAAGCAGGTCTATGGCTAACAGAGCTTTGTCAAGAGAACTCACAAATCATGGCAAACACCCTTTTGCAACAACACACAAAATGACTCTACACATGAACATTACCAAATGGTAAATGTCAAATCAGACTGATTATATACTTTGAAACTGAAGATGGAAAAGTTCTATATAGTCAACAAAAACAAGACCTTTAGTTGACTGTGACTCAGATCATGAGTTCCTTCAGACTTAAATTGAAGACAGTAGGGAAAACCACTAGGCCATTCAGGTATGACCTAATTCAAATCTTTTGTGATTATACAGTGGGAGGGAAGAATAGATTTAAGAGATTAGATCTGGCAGACAGTACCTGAAGAGCTATGCACAGAGATTTGTAACAATGTACAAGAGTCAGTGACCAAAACCACCCCAAAGAAAAAGAAATGCAAGAAGGCAAATGGTTGTATTAGGATGCTTTACACATAGTTGAGGAAAGAAGGGAAGCCAAAACCAAGGTAGAAAGGGAAAGATATACCCAACTGAATGCAGAGTTCCAGAGAATATCAAGGAGAGAAAAGAAGGTCTTCTTAAATGAATAGTAGAAGAAAGTAGAAGAAAGCAATAGAATGGGAAAGACTAGAGATCTCTTCAAGAAAACTGGAGCTATCAAAGGAACATTCTGTGCAAGGATGGGCATGATAAAGGACAAAAATGGTAAGGCTCTAACAGAAGCAGAAGAGATTACAAAGAGGTGGCAAGAATATACATAAGAATTATTCTAAAATATCCAGATAACCATGACAGTATGGTCACTCACCTAGAGACAGATACCCTGGAGTGTGAAGTCAAGTGGGCTTTAGGAAGCATTATGACAAACAAGGCTAGTGGAGGTGATGGAATTCCACATGAGATATTTAAAATCCAAAAAATGAGGCTGTTAAAGTATTGTACTCAATATGCCAGCAAATCTGAAATACTCAGCAGTGGCCACAGGACTGCAGTGGTCAGTTTTCATTACAATCCCAAAGAAGGGAAGTACCAAAGAATGCACAAACTATTGTATAATTGTGCTCATTTCACATACTAGCAATGTTATGCTCAAAATCCTTCAAGTTAGGCTCCAGTAGTACATTAACTGAGAACTTCCAGATGTACAAGCTGGTTTTAGAAAAGGCAGAAAAACCAGAGATCAAATTGCCAATATTCATTGGATATTAGAGAAAGCAAGAGAATTCCAGAAAAACATTGACTTCTGCTTCATTGACTACACTAAAGCCTTTGACTCTATGGATCACAACTAACTGTGGAAAATTCTTCAAGTGACTAGAATACCAGGACACCATACTTGTCTCCTGAGAAACCTGGATGTGGGACAAGAAGCAACTATTAGAACTGAACATGGAACAATGTACTGGTTCAACTGGGAAAGGAGTATGACAAAGCTGTATATTGTCACCCTGCTTGGTTCATTTATATGCTGAGTACATCATGCGAAATGCCAAGATAGATGAATCACAAGCTGGAATCAAGATTTCTAGAGACATATCAACAACCTCAGTCATGCAGATGATATAATAGTAGAAAGTGAAGAGGAGCTAAATAGCCTCTTGATGAAAGTGAAAGAGAAGAGTGAAAAAGCTGGCTGAAAATGTGACATTAAAGAAATTATGGTCATAGTTTCTGATCCCATCACTTCAAGGCAAATAGATAGTGAAGAAGTGGAAGTAATGACAGATTTTTTTTTCTTGGGCTTCAAAGTCATTGCAGATGGTGACTGAAGCCATGAAATTAAGAGAAGTTTGCTTCTTGGAAGGAAAGTTATAACAAACCTAGACAGCATATTAAAAATCAAAGTAATCAACAAAGGTCCATACAGTCAAAGCTGTGTTTTTTTCCCAGTAGCTTATATTTACATGAGAGTTGGACCATAAAGAAGGCAGAGCTCTGAAGAATTGATGTCTTCAAATTGTGGTGCTGGAGGAGACTCTTGAGATTCCCTTGAACTGCAAGGAGATCAAACAAGTTTATCCTAAAAGAAGTCAAACCTGATTATTCGTTGGTAAGACCAATGTTTAAGCTGAAGCTCCAATACTTGGCCACTTGATGCAATGAGTTTACTCACTGGAAAAGACCCTGATGCGGGAAAGACTGAAGGAGAGAGAAGAGAGTGGCAGAGGGTGACATGGTTCAATAGCATCACAGACTCACTGGACATGAATCTGAGAAAACTCCAGGATACTGTGAAGGACACAGAAGCCCATCCAGATGCAGTCCATGGGGTTGCAAAGAGTTGGACATGACTTAGCAAATGAACAACAAAACTTCTTTGACCTGAGTAAGATCTAGCATCTTCAAACTGGTCAATTAATTCTAATCACCCATATTTCAATTTACTATGATTCAAATGTCCATTTGACAACTTATTTCATTTAAGTTTCTTTCTTTAAGAAAGAAGATGAAGCACTTAGGAGTAGATGTTGGCAGCAAATGTTGGGGTCTAGAGATGGCAAGAAGGAATAAGAAGAAAAACTGAATGGAAACGTATGAAAGCTTATTTGTCTTTCTATACCTAGATGCAAGTGTAGTGGTTTCAGATCTAGGAAAATGTTATAAAGAAAACTTTTCATGCCACGTTTGAGGGAGTAAATTCTTATGTAGATTGATAAGGAGTCTGGGGCCCTGGAGGAGGAGAAAGGGGTCTGGGGCTCTCAAGGAGGAGAAAAGGACAAATATATATTTGTCCTTTTTATATATTTTTATATTGCTTTGTCTTAGTCACAGGAGATTTTTTTTTTTCTTAAACTCTGAGTTGTTATGACAACAATCTTTAAGACTAACTTTCTTCAAGCCCAGAGCTAATGATTACACAACAAAACAATTCATCTTGCCCAAGGGTATGTTTTTCCTAAAGCCCTGTACTAGTGATTATAACAACAAGGGCTTCCCTAATTGCTCAGAATCTGCCTGCAATGTAGGAGACCCAGGTCGATTCTTGGATTGGGAAGATTCCTTGGAGAAGGAAATGGCAACCCACTCCAGTATTCTTGGCTGGAGAATCCCATGGACAGAGGAGCCTGGCAGGCTACAGTCCATGGGGCTGCAAGAGTTAGACAGGACTTAAACAACCACATTTTGCTCAAGGACATGTTTCTCCTTCTTAACAAGAACCTTCTGACTAATCTTGTTATCTTAAGACCCATATTGTGGGAGTGGGTCTGCTAAAACGTTTCTATTGTTAGTTCTAATCTTGTTAATTCATGATGTATGTTATGGGAGTGGATCTGGTAAAAGTATATAAGGCCTTGTTAAGAAGACTAGTGAATGGGGCACTCTGTCCCCCTTCTGATGTCTATGTCAGAAGCTTTCTCTGTCCTTTTTTACCATAATAAAACTTCTGCCACACGAGTATCTGAAGCCTAGTCCCTTTCTTCTTTGGGTCTTCTTCTTTGGAGATCTCGAATCTGACATAAGCTACCATCAGCTATCACAGTCAAACCTTACTTTCTGAACCCAACTCTTAGATTCTAAATCTTTATCTCCTTTCAGCTCTGATGAACAAGACTTTATATTTCTAAAACCCTTCACTGAAAAACCTTGACCACAGTGCTCCAGCACTAAAATAATACTCCTTTTCCCCACTCCCTCCTAGATCTGCTCCTAACATTTTCAGTGCCAAGGGTAGGATCACAAATAGCAACTAAATATTTCAAGGTTTCAAAACATACATTTAATAAGCTGCAAAATAAAACATTGTTCTGATTTACTATCTTGACATATATTCCTTTATAAAGTCCTGGGAAAATAAGTTTCAAAGTTAGAATCCACCCTGAAATGAGGGTGCAAGGGAGCCAACCCTCTGATCTTGGTTTTAAGTTTGAACTCTGCTGTCTCTTCCCACCCTTGGATCTAGCTGGCAGCTGAAGGACTCCAGTTTAGCTCAGTTTAGTCACTCAGTAATGTCCAACCTTTTGCGACCCCATGTACTGAAGCACGCCAGGCTTCCCTGTCCATCACCAACTCCTGGAGTTTACTCAAACTCATGTCCATTGAGTGGATGATGCCATCCAACCATCTCATCCTCTGTCGTCCCCTTCTCCTCCCGCCTTCAATCTTTCCCAGCATCAGGGTCTTTTCCAATGATTCAGTTCTTCACATGAGATGGCCAAACTATTAGTTTCAGCTTTAGTATCACTCCTTCCACTGAATATTCAGAACTGATTTCTTTTAGGATGAACTGGTTGGATCTCCTTGCAAGGGACTCTCAAGAGTCTTCTCCAACATCACAGTTCAAAAGCATCAATTCTTTGGAGCTCAGCTTTTTTTATAGTCCAACTCTCACATCCATACATGACTACTGGAAAAACCATAGACTTGACTAGACGGACCTTTGTTGGCAAAGTAATGTGTCTGCTTTTTAATATGCTGTCTAGGTTGGTCATAACTTTTCTTCCAAGAGGCAATCATCTTTTAATTTTATGGCTTCAGTCACCATCTGCAGTGGTTTTGAAGCCCAAGAAAATAAAGTCCCTCACTGTTTCCCCATCTATTTGCCATGAAGTGATGGGACCAGATGCCATGATCTTAGTTCTCTGAATGTTGAGTTTTAAGCCAACCTTTTCACTCTGCTCTTTCACCTTCATCAAGAGACTCTTTAGTTCTTCTTCACTTTCTGCCATAAGAGTGGTGTCATCTGCATATCTGAGGTTATTGATATTTTCCCAGCAATCTTGACTCCAGCTTCTGCTTCCTCCAGCCCAGCATTTCTCATGATATACTCTGCATAGAAGTTAAATAAGCAGGGTGACAATATACAGCCTTGACGTACTCCTTTCCCAATTTGGAACCATTCTGTTGTTCCATGTCCAGTTCTAACTGTTGCTTCCTGGCCTGTATATAGATTTCTCAAGAGGCAGGTTATGTGGTCTGGTATTCCATTCTCTTTAAGAAGATGGTATTCCCGTCTTTGCAGCCAAAGATGGAGAAGCTTTACACAGTCAGCAAAACCAAGACCAGGAGCTGACTGTGGCTCAGATCATGAACTCTTTATTGCCAAATTCAAACTTAAATTGAAGAAAGTGGGGAAAACCAATGGACCATTCAGTTGTGACCTAAATCAAATCTCAGGATTATACAGTGGAAGTGACAAATAGATTCAAGGGATTAGATCTGATAGACAGAGTGCCTGAAGAATTATGGACAGAGGTTTCTAACATTGTACAGGAGGCAGGGATCAAGACCATCCCCAAGAAAAATAAATGCAAAAAGGCAAAATGGTTGTTTGAGGAAGCCTTACAAATAGCTGTGAATAGAAGAGAAGTGAAAGGCAAAGGAGAAAAGGAAAGATATACCCATTGAATGCAGAGTTCCAAAGAATAGTAAGAAGGACTCTTACTCTCAGGTATATATGGCTTAGTCTAAACCCTCCCCTTAAAGAGCTCTTAGTGAGTGGTACACACATCTGGCAGTGTGACCTTCTTTTTGATAAATGGAAGCAGGGAAGAGGCTTTAACAAGGTCTGGAAGCAAGGTCAGAGGGCAAGAATCTGACTCTTTGGGTAACAAATTCCTCATTTTTTATATTAGTAGATACCTAAGGGTTCAGAGACACTGGTTCAAGTGGGACACATGCCCTTGGTCCCATGGATTCCCTCACTCATGGGAAGGAGGACTGTTGGAAGAGAACCAGAGCATGGACCTCTGAAACGTGTATCTCATCCCAAGGTAGGGGATCCTCTACTCTCAGTCACATGCAAGGGAAGAAGCAAATTAAGGCCATTTGTATTATTATGTGAATGGTCAGTATATTCATCTTTCAGTAAGGCTGAAATGACCCCTATATCTGAAATAAATTAGGTCATCAACTTTTAATTTTAAAGATTCATTTGTAATGTGGTTGTTCAAATCTTGGATTTCTCTTGTCAGATGGGTCAGCCAAAGCCTGCTTAGATTACAATATAGTTGAAATGATACTGAAAGAATAAGTGAGAGATGATAGTAATTCTGCAAAACTGGTTAATTACATACAAAAACATAAGACAAAGGGAAATAAACCCTGAAGATTTTATTTCTTGTAATTCTTCATAAAATTTGAAATCTCTCAGTAATGTAAGAAAACTATGATCTTTTCTACCAAAGAGAAAGACATAAGAATAAAAAAAATGATAAATATTCACAAACAGAAAGATGTGTGAGAGTGTGTGTGTGTGAGTGTGAGTGTGTATACCCGGCTTGTGAATAAGGTTCCTAAAGATGGCAGTTCATTGCCAGTCCTTTGTTCCCTTCCCTTCCTGGTTCCCCTTCCCCATAAGAACAATTTGGCAGGCAAATTTTGTGGACTTTATCTCACATGCTAATAAAGTAGTGCTTAAAATTCTGCAAGCCAAGCTTCAGCAATACATGAACCGTGAACTTCCAGATGTTCAAGCTGGTTTTAGAAAAGGCAGAGGAACCAGAGATCAAATTGCCAACATCTGCTGGATCATCAAAAAAGCAAGAGAGTTCCAAAAAAAACATGTATTTCTGCTTTATTGACTATGCCAAAGCCTTTGACTGTGTGGATCACAATTAACTGTGGAAAATTCTGAAAGAGATGGGAATACCAGACCACCTGACGTGCCTCTTGAGAAACCTATATGCAGGTCAGGAAGCAACAGTTAGAACTGGACATGGAGCAACAGAATGGTTCCAAATAGGAAAAGGCTGTATATTGTCACCCTGTTTATTTAACTTATATGGAGAGTACATCATGAGAAACGCTGGGATGGAAGAAGCACAAGCTGGAATCAAGATTGCCAGGAGAAATATCAATACCTCAGATATGCAGATGACACCACCCTTATGGCAGAAAGTGAAGAGGAACTAAAGAGCCTCTTGATGAAAGAGGAGAGTAAAAAAGTTGGCCTAAAGCTCAACATTCAGAAAACGAAGATCATGGCATCCGGTCCCATCGCTTCATAGCAAATAAATGGGGAAACAGCGGAAACAGTGTCAGACTATTTTGGGGGGCTCCAAAATCACTGCAAATGGTGACTGCAGCCATGAAATTAAAAGACGCTTACTCCTTGAAAGGAAAGTTATGACCAAACTAGATAGCATATTCAAAAGCAGAGATATTACTTTGTCAGCAAAGGTCCATCTAGTGAAGGCTATGGTTTTTCCAGTGGTCATGTATGGATGTGAGAGTTGGACTGTGAAGAAACCTGAGCCCCAAGAATTGATGCTTTTGAACTGTGGTATTGGAGAAGACTCTTGAGAGTCCCTTGGACTGAAAGAAGATCCAACCAGTCTATCCTAAAGGAGATCAGTCCTGGATGTTCACTGGAAGGACTGATGCTAAAGCTGAAACTCCAATACTTTGGCCACCTGATGCAAAGACTTGACTCATTGGGAAAGACCCTGATGCTGGAAGGGATTGGGGGCAGGAGGAGAAGGGGACGACAGAGGATGAGATGGCTGGATGGCATCACTGACTCAATGGACGTGAGTTTGAGTGAACTCCGGGAGTTGGTGATGGACAAGGAGGCCTGGCACGCTGCAATTCATGGGGTCACAAAGAGTCAGACACGACTGAGCGACTGAACTGAACTGAACTGAACTGAGATCCCATTTAAAGGGATTTTACTCTACAAATAATATAAAACAAGGAGAGAAGATGGAAACCTCAGTTAATCTGTGATAACAAATAGGAAAGTTTCCTATAGTAAGAGTTGGGCGAGACAGAGGAACTTTGAGTTTGGACAGCAGAATGTCTGTCAACTGTGAAAGATGCCTATAGGCAATTCCCCAAACTGAAGAAAGACTCAGTTATGTCTTCCCGCACAAGCAGCATTTTATTACTGTATGACATTGTCCTGTATCGACCAGTATCACAAGAAATACTTCCTCAAATTAAATGGCATAATAAAAGTAGTTACAACAAATTCACTGGAATATTTGTTAGTAAAGTTTATATAGCAGACCTTTGATGGCTTCCCTTTGATATAGAATATAGGATGAGGAAACTGGACTCTGGCCTTCCTTTGATTCCCTGGGGCGGGGGGGGGGGGGTGTGCATCTACACATACACACACACATGCACACTGGACATACAGACTATTTTTCATTAATTATGTAGTATATACTTGTTTATATATAAACAAGTTTTGCCAAGAAAATGCACTGGTCATAGCAAACACCCTCTTCCAACAACACAAGAGAAGACTCTACACATGGACGTCACCAAATGGTCAACACCGAAATCAGATTGATTATATTCTTTGCAGCCAAAGATGGAGAAGCTCTATACAGTCAGCAAAAAAAAGACCAGGAGCTGACTGTGGCTCAGACCATGAACTCCTTATTGCCAAATGCAGACTTAAATTGAAGAAAGTAGGGAAAAACACTAGACCATTCAAGTATGACCTAAATCAAATCCCTTATAATTATACAGTGGAAGTGAGAAATAGATTTAAGGGACTAGATCTGATAGATAGAGTGCCTGATGAACTATGGAATGAGGTTCGTGACACTGTACAGGAGACAGGGATCAAGACCATCCCCATGGAAAAGAAATGCAAAAAAGCAAAATGGCTGTCTGGGGAGGCCTTACAAATAGCTGTGAAAAGAAGAGAAGCGAAAAGCCAAAGACAAAAAGGAAAGATATAAGCATCTGAATGCAGAGTTCCAAAGACTAGCAAGAAGAGATAAGAAAGCCTTCCTCAGCGATCAATGCAAAGAAATAGAGGAAAACAACAGAATGGGAAAAACTAGAGATCTCTTCAAGAAAATTACAGATACCAAGGGAACATTTCATGCAAAGATGGGCTCAATAAAGGACAGAAATGTATGGACCTAGCAGAAGCAGAAGATATTAAGAAGAGGTGGCAAGAGTACACAGAACTGTACAAAAAAGATCTTCATGACCCAGATAATCACGATAGTGTGATCACTCACCTAGAGCCAGACATCCTGGAATGTGAAGTCAAGTGGGTCTTAGAAAGCATCACTACCAACAAAGCTAGTGGAGGTGATGGAATTCCAGTGGAGCTATTTCATATCCTGAAAGATGATGCTGTGAAAGTGCTGCACTCAATATGCCAGCAAATCTGGAAAACTCAGCAGTGGCCACAGGACTGGAAGAGGTCAGTTTTCATTCCAATCCCAAAGAAAGGCAATGCCAAAGAAAGCTTAAACTACCGCCCAATTGCACTCATCTAACATGCTAGTAAAATAATGCTCAAAATTCTCCAAGCCAAGCTTCAGCAATATGTAAACCGTGAACTTCCAGTTGTTCAAGCTGGTTTTTAGGAAAGGCAAAGGAACCAAAGACCAAATTGCCAACATCTGCTGGATCATGGAAAAAGCAAGAGAGTTCCAGAAAAACATCTATTTCTGCTTTATTGACTATGCCAAAGCTTTTGACTATGTGATCACAATAAACTGTGGAAAATTCTGAAAGAGATGGGAATACCAGACCACCTGACCTGCCTCTTGAGACACCTGTATGCAGATCAGGAAGCCACAGTTCAAACTGGACATGGAACAACAGGTCAGTGCAGTTCAGTTCAGTCGCTCAGTCATGTCCGACTCTTTGCGACCCATAAATCACAGCACGCCAGGCCTCCCTGTCCATCACCAACTCCGGGAGTTCACTGAGACTCACATCCATCGAGTCAGTGATGCCATCCAGCCATCTCATCCTCTGTTTTCCCCTTCTCCTCCTGCTCCCAATCCCTCCCAGCATCAGTCTTTTCCAATGAGTCAACTCTTCGCATGAGGTGGCCAAAGTACTGGAGTTTCAGCTTTAGCATCATTCCTTCCAAAGAAATACCAGGGCTGATCTCCTTCAGAATGGACTTGTTGGAATCCTTGCAGTCCAAGGGACTCTCAAGAGTCTTCTCCAACACCACAGTTCAAAAGCATCAATTCTTCGGCCCTCTGCTTTCTTCACAGTCCAATTCTCACATCCATACTTGACCACAGGAAAAACCATAGCCTTGACTAGATGAACCTTTGTTGGCAAAGTAATGTCTCTGCTTTTCAATATGCTATCTAGGTTGGTCATAACTTTCCTTCCCAGGAGTAAGCGTCTTTTAATTTCATGGCTGCAGTCACCATCTGCAGTCATTTTGGAGCCCAGAAAAATAAAGTCTGACATTGTTTCCACTGTTTCCCCATCTATTTGCCATGAAGTGATGGGACTGGATACCATGATCTTCGTTTTCTGAATGTTGAGCTTTAAGCCAACTTTTCACTCTCCATTTTCACTTTCATCAAGAGGCTTTTTAGTTCCTCTTCACTTTCTACCATAAGAGTGGTGTCATCTGCATATCTGAGGTTATTGATATTTCTCCCGGCAATCTTGATTCCAGCTTGTGTTTCTTCCAGTCCAGCATTTCTCATGATGTACTCTGCATATAAGTTAAATAAGCAAGGTGACAATATACAGCCTTGATGTACTCCTTTTTCTATTTGGAACCAGTCTGTTGTTCCATGTCCAGATCTAACTGTTGCTTCCTGACCTGCATACACATTTCTCAAGAGGCAGGTCAGGTGGTCTGGTATTCCCATCTATTTCAGAATTTTCCACAGTTTATTGTGATCCATACAGTCAAAGGCTTTGGCATAGTCAATAAAGCAGAAATAGATGTTTTTCTGGAACTCTCTTGCTTTTTCCATGATCCAGCGGATGTTGGCAATTTGATCTCTGGTTCCTCTGTCTTTTCTAAAACCAGCTTGAACATCAGGAAGTTCACAGTTCACGTATTGCTGAAGCCTGGCTTGGAGAATTTTGAGCATTATTTTACTAGCATGTTAGATGAGTGCAATTGTGTGGTAGTTTGAGCATTCTTTGGCATTGCCTTTCTTTGGGATTGGAATGAAAACTGACCTCTTCCAGTCCTGTGGCCACTGCTGAGTTTTCCAGATTTGCTGGCATATTGAGTGCAGCACTTTCACAGCATCATCTTTCAGGATATGAAATAGCTCCACTGGAATTCCATCACCTCCACTAGCTTTGTTGGTAGTGATGCTTTCTAAGACCCATTTGACTTCACATTCCAGGATGTCTGGCTCTAGGTGAGTGATCACACCATCGTGATTATCTGGGTTGTGAAGATCTTTTTTGTACAGTTCTTCTGTGTATTCTTGCCACCTCTTCTTAATATCTTCTGCTTCTGCTAGGTCCATACCATTTCTGTCCTTTATCGAGCCCATCTTTGCATGAAATGTTCCCTTGGTATCTCTAATTTTCTTGAAGAGATCTCTAGTCTTTCCCATTCTGTTGTTTCCCTCTATTTCTTTGCATTGATCGCCGAGGAAGGCTTTCTTATCTCTTCTTGCTAGTCTTTGGAACTCTGCATTCAGATGCTTATATCTTTCCTTTTCTCCTTTGCTTTTCACTTCTCTTCTTTTCACAGCTATTTGTAAGGCCTTCCCAGACAGCCATTTTGCTTTTTTGCATTTCTTTTCCATGGGGATGGTCTTGATCCCTGTCTCCTGTACAATGTCACGAACCTCATTCCATAGTTCGCCAGGCACTCTATCTGTCAGATCTAGTCCCTTAAATCTATTTCTCACTTCCACTGTATAATTATAAGGGATTTGATTTAGGTCATACTTGAATGGTCTAATGTTTTTCCCTACTTTCTTCAATTTAAGTCTGCATTTGGCAATAAGGAGTTCATGATCTGAGCCATAGTCAGCTCCTGGTCTTTTTTTTTTGCTGACTGTATAGAGCTTCTCCATCTTTGGCTGCAAAGAATATAATCAGTCTGATTTCGGTGTTGACCATTTGGTGATGTCCATGTGTAGAGTCTTCTCTTGTGTTGTTGGAAGAGGGTGTTTGCTATGACCAGTGCATTTTCTTGGTAAAACTCTATTAGTCTTTGCCCTGCTTCATTCCATATTCCAAGGCCAAATTTGCCTGTTACTCCAAGTGTTTCTTGACTTCCTACTTTTGCATTCCAGTCCCCTATAATGAAAAGGACATCTTTTTTGGGTGTTAGTTCTAAAAGGGAACTTCAGCTTCTTCAGTGTTACTGGTTGGGGCATAGATTTGGATTACTGTGATATTGAATAGTTTGCCTTGGAAACAAACAGAGATCATTCTGTCGTTTTTAAGATTGCATCCAAGTACTGCATTTCGTACTCTTTTGTTGACCATGATGGCCACTCCATTTCTTCTGAGGGATTCCTGCCCGCAGTAGTAGATATAATGGTCATCTGAGTTAAATTCACCCATTCCAGTCCATTTCAGTTCGCTGATTCCTAGAATGTCGACATTTACTCTTGCCATCTTCTGTTTGACCACTTCCAATTTGCCTTGATTCATGGACCTGACATTCCAGGTTCCTATGCAATATTGCTCTTTATAGCATCGGACCTTGCTTCTATCACCAGTCACATCCACAGTTGGGTATTCTTTTTGCTTTGGCTCCATCCCTTCATTCTTTATGGAGTTATTTCTCTACTGATCTCCAATAGCAAATTGGCCATCTACTGACCTGAGGAGTTCCTCTTTCAGTATCCAATCATTTTGACTTTTCATACTGTTCCTGGGGTTCTCAAGGCAAGAATACTGAAGTGCTTTGCCATTCCCTTCTCCAGTGGACCACATTCTGTCAGATCTCTCCACCATGACCCGCAGGTGGCTGTAACCAGTGCACTAAGCGCGGCTGAGAGGAGCTACCCCAGTCCAAGGTCAGGAGCAGAAGCCGGGAGGACCCCATGCCCGAAGAGTGGCGGCCAAGAGGAGTTACCCCACGTCCGTGGTGAGGGGCAGTGGCCAAGAGTGCCAGACTGCAATGGCACAGGAATGGCTGAGAGGAGCTACCCCTCGACCGAGGTCAGGGGAGGCGTCCAGGAGGAGCTACCCAATGCCAGAGACCAGGGGCGGCGGCCAGGAGGATCAACCCCACGTCCAGGGAGCAGTGGCTGCGAGGGCACAGGAGGGCCTAGAGGAGCTATCCCACACTGAAGGTCAGGAAGGGTGGCGGTGAGGAGATACCCCTCTTCCAAGGTAAGGAGCAGTGGCTGCGCTTTGCTGGAGCAGCCGTGAAGAGACACCCCACGCCCAAGGTAAGAGAAACCCAAGTAAGACGGTAGGTGTTGCAAGAGGGCATCAGAGGGCAGACACACTGAAACCATACTCACAGAAAACTAGTCAATCTAATCACACTAGGGCCACAGCCTTGTCTAACTCAATGAAACTGAGCCATGCCCGTGGAACAACAGACTGGTTCCAAATAGGAAAAGGAGTACGTCAAGGCTGTATATTGTCACCCTGCTTATTTAACTTCTATGCAGAGTACATCCTGAGAAACGCTGGGCTGGAAGAAGCACAAGCTGGAATCAAGATTGCCGGGAGAAATATCAATAACCTCAGATATGCAGATGACACCACCCTTATGGCAGAAAGTGAAGAGGAACTAAAAAGCCTCTTGATGAAAGTGAAAGAGGCGAGTGAAAAAGTTGGCTTAAAACTCAACATTCAGAAAATGAAGATCATGGTATCCGGTCCCATCACATCATGGGAAATAGATGGGGAAATAGTGGAAACAATGTCAGACTTTATTTTGGGGGGCTCCAAAATGACTGCAGATGGTGACTGCAGCCATGAAATTAAAAGACGCTTACTCCTTGGAAGAAAAGTTATGACCAACCTAGATAGCATATTGAAAAGCAGAGACATTACTTTGCCAACAAAGGTCCGTCTAGTCAAGGCTACGGTTTTTCCAGTGGTCATATATGGATGTGAGAGTTGGACTGTGAAGAAAGCAGAGGGCCGAAGAATTGATGCTTTTGAACTGTGGTGTTGGAGAAGACTCTTGAGAGTCCCTTGGACTGCAAGGATTCCAACCAGTCCATTCTGAAGGAGATCAGCCCTGGGATTTCTTTGGAAGGAATGATGCTGAAGCTGAAACTCCAGTACTTTGGCCACCTCATTCGAAGAGTTGACTCGTTGGAAAAGACTCTGATTCTGGGAGGGATTGGGAGCAGGAGGAGAAGGGGAAAACAGAGGATGAGATGGCTGGATGGCATAACTGACTCGATGGACGTGAGTCTGGGTGAACTCCGGGAGTTGGTGATGGACAGGGAGGCCTGGCATGCTGAGATTCATGGGTCGCAAAGAGTTGGACACGACTGAGCGACTGAACTGAACTGAACCGATACTTGTTTATAGCTGAAGATAGACTATGTTGTTAGATTTTGTGTCTTGTTAAATTTTGTGACTTAAAATTTACCTACAGTAAAAAATAAAAGCAATCATATTGCTTAAAACACACTTTAGCTAAACTCTGATTTTAAAGACTAGAAACAAATTGTTTATCCAATGACCATTTTCTCTTTCTTCTGAAAAAACCAAATACTAATTTTCCTTTTGGCTGTCAATGCGCTCAGCTGAAATATTACATTTATAAACTTTTTCTTTCTGGTTAGTAGTGGTGAACAAGCTATAAACAAGGTTGTTTGCTGGAACATTTGGGAGAGTGCTTTTTTGCCTATCTGTCTTGGCTGCATGGAACTCAGACATGAAGACAGGAGCTAAGACAGCCATTTTAAGACTATAAGGCCAAAGGTAAAAGTGTCACAGATATCTAGATCTTGACTATCCTGAACCACTGAAAAAGGGCTAGCTGCTATTTACTTCTAGATTTCTCATTATGTGAGAAAAATTAACCCTTGTCTCCAAGCCACTGTCATTTTTTTAAAATACATAATTAAGTCTAATTCCAACTGATAGAAAGGGTAAGTAGGAATCATCTTTTACTTGTCTTGAACAAAAAGGTACTCTAAAACTCAAAATGAATCAGATACTCAGTAAGTGTTTACTAAAATGTATCACCACAGCTCAAAAGCATCAATTCTTCGGTGCTGAGCTTTCTTTGTGGTCCAGCTCTCACATCCATACATGACTACTGGAAAAACCATAGCCTTGAATCCAGTCAACCCTAAAGGAAATCAGTCCTGACTATTCATTGGAAGGACTGAGGTAGAAGCTGAAACTCCAATACTTTGGCCACCTGATGCGAAGAACTGACTCCTTGGAAAAGACCCTGACATTGGGAAAGATCGAAGGCAAGAAGGCACAACAGAGGATGAGATGGTTGGATGGCATCACTGACTCGATGGATATGAGTTTGAGCAAGCTCCGGGAGTTGGTGATGGACAGGAAAGCCTGGTGTGCTGCAGTCCATGGGCTCACAAAGAGACACGACTGAGCAACTGAACTGAACTGAAATGTATCAAACTAATATTTCACACAGCTTTTTACTATTTATAAACTGGGTTTCAGAAGCACTGCCTTATTTGAGCACTGCAAATGTCAAGAAATTCAGTCATTATTTATTGGGCACTTACTATATGCTGGAGGCTGAACCAGTGGAAACAGTGTCAGACTTTACGCTTTTAAGGCTCCAAAATCACTGCAGATGGTGATTGCAGCCATTAAATTAAAAGGGCTTACTTCTTGGAAGGAAAGTTATGACCAACCTAGACAGCATATTAAAAAGCAGAAACATTACTTTGCCAACAAAGGTCCATCTAGTCAAGGCTGTGGTTTTTCCAGTAGTCATGTATGGATGTGAGAGTTGGACTGTGAAGAAAGCTGAGCACCGAAGAATTGATGCTTTTGAACTGTGGTGTTGGAGAAGACTCTTGAGAGTCCCTTGGACTGCAAGGAGGTCCAACCAGTTCATCCTAAAGGAGACCAGTCCTAGGTGTTCATTGGAGGGACTGATGCTGAGCTGAAACTCCAATACTATGGCCACCTCATGTGGAGAGTTTACTCAATGGAAAAGACCCTGATGCTGGGAGGGATTGGGGGCAGGAGGAGAAGGGGATGACAGAGGATGAGATGGCTGGATGGCATCACTGACTTGCACAAGAGTTTGGGTGAACTCCGAGAGTATGATGGACAGGGAGGCCTGGCGTGCTGCGATTCATGGGGTCACAAAGAGTCGGACACGACTGAGCAACTGAACTGAACTGAACTGAAATGCTGAACCAGGTGCTGGAGTTACCTATTTTAAGAAACACAAAAGCTTAATTCAACATATAGAGCTCATATTCTTGAAGAAGGTAAACTGATTAAACAAAAACAAAACCAAATTCAGTACAATAAAGAAGAGATAGGAGGCCAAGATAAAAATGTGGAACAGAATGGGGTGCTTCATAGATTGGTTAAGAGAGAGACAGCATCTTAAGCTGACATCTGTAGAAACTAGCTATGAGAACAATGGACGGCAAGTATGAGGAGTGGGTTCAGAGCCTCTGAGGCAGAACAGGCAGCTAGAACAAAGGCCTCAGGAAAGAACTTGGCTTTCTCAGGAAACTAGAGGATTAGCGGAGATGAAGCAGTGCACAAAAGAGAAGGTGTCTAATATGTCTTAAATACTCAAGAAATATTTGTTGAAAAGCTATAGTGAAATAACACTATGAATATAGTTATTCAATTATAATAGGACTGAATTAAAATATTAAAAACACACTAAAATTACTCAGTTTTTAAACTTGACTCAGTAGCTTGTGGTTTACCAACAATACTCTCCTCATAAACTAAAACATAATAACTAAATGACAGTAGATGGGCTCATTGATAAAATTGATATGTTTTTAACTTGCAATATTTTTTCACAGTTCAATTCACTTTTTGAGTATTGTTAACATTAATTCACTTATTAGAATGTCCACCAAAATTATCAGAATCAGTAAATGAGATTGAAAGGCATTAGACTGGAAGTAATAAAGATAATTTTCAACATTTTCTTCACTTTGCTCTTTTCATGATCACACTCAGTCAGATGCTAAAAGGATTTTAGTAAGGTTTGTTGAAGAGGGTGGGGGAAACTTCTTGAGAAGTAAAGGCATCAACTGCCTTCATTCTGAAAGTATCTACCTTTATTTGATCAGGACATATACAGAGTAAAATTTCTAAATATTTGATTTGATATTTGAGGTTAAAAATGGATAGAATCTTTCATCAAAAACAGAGTTACTCATTATATATCATTTTGGTGAACATTTTAATTTTTAGGTTTTAGACTAACCCACTCCAGTACTCTTGCCTGGAAAATCCCATGGACGGAGGGGCCTGGTGGGCTGCAGTCCATGGGGTTGCTAGGAGTTGGACACGACTGAGCAACTTCACTTTCACTTTTCACTTTCATGCATTGGAGAAGGAAATGGCAACACACCTGGAGAATCCCAGGGACAGGGGAGCCTGGTGGGCTGCCATCTATGGGGTGGCACAGAGTCGGACACGACTGAAGCAACTTAGCAGCAGCAGCAGCAGTATTTTTAAATTTACCCAAGATATGTATGAACTTGAAGAGGAAATATAGTTTTGAGAGTAAGTTGCTGATCATTCTTAATTTTCTAAGTGTTACTTATTTATGAAGTATATAAACTATACTAATATATGAAGTATAGTTTATTTCATATCTAAATATTATTTTTGAATGTATAAGAAAGTTTACATATTATAGCTCAAGCATTATAATGAGCATTACTATATTGAATGGATCTGTATATACTAAGATATCAATAAAATCACAAGTACTATAATTTTTTTTGGCCACCCCTCACAGCATGTGGGCTCTTATTTCCCTGACCAGGGATTAAACCAGCACTTCCTGCATTGGTAGCATGGGATCTTAACCACTTGGCCATCAGGGAAGTTCCCCTAAGGTTTTCTTTTTTTTTTTTATGAAAATTTTCTGTGTCCCATGTTTAGAAACTGTGATTCAGTAAGTCACTGGATAAACATTAAAGTTCTTTTTAAAAATTCTAATTATTTTGGTACAGAAGTTTTGACCAGCTTGAGGGGAAAATAAACAAGCAGCAAGCATTGCCCTCAATTTTTCAGTTGTCTAGTAAAGGTTGGTAAAGAATCTGCCTGCAGTGCAGGAGACCCAGTTTAATTCCTGGGTTGGGAAGATCTGCTGGAGAAGGGATAGGCCACGCACTCCAGTATTCTTGAGCTTCCCTTGTGACTCAGATGGTAAAGAATCTGCCTGCAATGTGGGAGACCTGGGTTTGATCCCTGGGTTGGGAAGATCCCCTGGAGCAGGGAAAGGTTACCCGGTCCAGTATTCTGGCCTGGAGAATTCCACGGACTGTATAGTCCATGGGGTCGCAGGAGTCGGACACCACTGAGTGACTTCTCTTTCTCTTTCACTTTCAGCCATAGAAGGAAGACAGTATTGTTTCCTGACAGCAATAGTATCAGTTTTGTCCATTGTGTGGAAGAATAAATAAACATATCTTAGTTTAAATAACTGAGTGTATCTTGAGAATGAAACTGTAACCTAGCCGAAGAGTAATTTCAGGATTTTTTTTTAACTAGAAACTCTTTCCCTCTAGCTGTCCGCAGAAATAGATTATTTCTAATTTCCTGATTTAGTTATAGTCATAGTGTACATAAAAACAGATTTGATTTTCTTGGAATCAAACATAAAATGAAAGCCTAGGCCTTATCACTGAAACAAGACAGCAGTTTTGCAGAGCTGTGTACATCCTTTGAACTCAGATGACATTGTCTCAGAGGAAAAGATGTTTGATGAGTTTTTTACACTTTAAAGCTCTTGCTAAGGAAAATGAGCTAGGGATCTCTTTTGGTAGAGTTGAAGGGGGGTGGATGATTTCGTCTTCAAAAGATGAGGGAAAAAGTGTCATTTTCTATTTCCCTTAAGTATCATTCTTTCAAATACTTGTGTGACAAGAGGTTCAACAGGCTTAGATTTGGGGTTTTAGTTTTTCACAAATACATGTAGGACTTAAATGGCCCTGTACATCAAAAGGAAGAGAGAGGGAGAGAGAGAGAAAAAAAAGAAAATCCCCTGGAAAGAAGAAAATAGTGCAGAAAACTCTTGAAAAATATAGTTCATAAAATTGCTACAATAAATCAGTATACTACAATTTGAAAGGAAATTAACAATTGAAACTCAAAAAACTGAATTAAGTAACATTTTGTACATTTAATTCAAGTTGTCAATGATAAACCAAGTGAGAATTACTCTCTAGAGATAGAAACTTATAAATGCATTGGTTCATTTAACAAATATATACTATACATCAAGCTCTGTACTAGGTCCTATTTACCTGTACAGAGGATGAGGTTAGATTGAGTAAACAAAGAACAATGAGAAATAAGGTGACACAGAGTGGAAGGAAGGACGAAAGGATGAAATGAACAGAGACTGGAAGGATAAGCAGTGCAGGAAGAAAAGCCAAAATTGGAAGGATCGATGTGTTAAGAACAGTGAAGGCTCTGAGATTTTGTACTAAACACAAGCTGACAAATCAGTCTGCTAAGGTTTCACATATGGCAAAACACAGGAGAGTTGTGGGTCAGAGACAAAGAACTTTTACTTACTGCCCAGGAAGCAGCCTGTACTTCAAGTCCACATCATTTTCCCTTGCTTCACAGATCCCTGAAGGCAATATGCTGATAGGTTCAGCTGGATAAAGTATACACAATAGGTTTGCATCACAGCTACGGGAACTTAAAATATAAACCCTGAATTGTATAAGGGCAAACCTACTTAACCAATTTTTGCCCCAAAGGGAGATATAATCTTCACTATCCTGAGCAATAAACAAAATGTCCCTCTACTTCAGGGGAAGATACAATACCTTCCAAAGCTGTGTGCTATACAAAATTCTTGAATCATTACTCCAGAACAAAGTCATTAGTGCCTCTGATTTATAGATAGCCAGAAACACAAGAGATCCATGGGAAATTTTCTCCCAAGTGGATGTAGAAAGTACAACAGTTTCAACTAGCAAATGTTGCTGTACTGTGACACTTTATATCTTAATGGTTTTTTTCATTAGACCAAAATATTATCGGCATAAGTGATTCTTCCATATGATCTTTTAAAATTGTGCTCAGCTAAATCATTCCTAAACAACTGCTCATTTACAACACACACACATATGAACAGCCCGTGATAAACTTACAAAGACATAGTTTTCAGGTATTTTCACCATACATGTTTTTAAAGTGGTTTTAAAGGATCCTAATTAACTATTTTTATTTATTCTTGTTGTTGTCATCGTTTTAGAGAAAAAAATATATCATTGGGGTGTTTACCAAGTCTAGCAGTTTTAAGCCTCTTATTATGATTTTCTCCATGACCTAATCTTTCTCATTTTTGGCAGTGTCAAAAACAGCGCTGGGGACGTCCCTGGTGGCCCAGTAGCCAAGATTCCATGCTCCTCATGCAGGGGGCCTGGGTTTGATCCCTGGATGAAAACTGGATCCCACATGTCACAACTAAGATCCTCCATGCTTCATGAAGACCCAGTGCAGCCAAATTAAAACAACAACAACAACAGCAGGGCACTTCAGCCTCATTATTGTGTTCTTTCACAGAGGGGTCATAACAGTATACTTTAACCTAACAAGAGAGAGATGCTTTTATTGTGTTTCAGCATGGATCACAGTGGTACCTTATTGTAATCTAAAATCTGGAAATAGTAACCTACACTTTGTTTCTGATAATTTCTGTAATATGGAGAGAGAGGTAGCTAAGATGGTGGAGTGAGAAGAAACTGAACTCACTTCCTCCTGTTGACACACCAGAATTATGACTACTCACAAAGCAACTATCTATGAGAATGATCTGAAGATGAGCGGAAAAGATTTTCCACACCTAATGACAAAGAACCACGGCAAGATGAGTACGGAGGCAGACAGAGTACAGTCAGGATGCACTCCTCTGGGCTGGCAATTCACAAAAAAAGAAATACCATAATCATTCAGGTCCTTCCCAAGGTTGAGGGTCTGTGCCCCATATTGGGTTACCCATCCCAAGGGTCCAGCACCAGGAAGATGAGCCCCCAGAACATCCAGCTTTGAAAACCAGTGATGTTTATGTTCAGGAGAGCTAGATGACAATGTAAAACAGAGACTCCATTCTTAAAGGGTATACAGAAATATCACAATCTCTGAGTCCCAGTACACAGACAATAATTAGAAAGGGGTCTCTACTTTCTGATCTTAAGACAGCCTCCTGGAGAAACAGAAGGCAACTAGGCTCCTTGTAACAACAGAACACTGGTAACAGCCTTTTTTAGGAGGTCATTCTACCATAATACCACCAGCAGTGAGAAGTGCCATTTTGGAATCCTTCCTCTAACCTGTTACTGCCTGGGATAGAGCCATACCATGCAGCATGTTGGCACTAGGTCTATTCCACCTCTGGTCACACAGACGACCCTGCAGGGACCAGTCCCCACCCTGCAATAGGCCAGTACCAGCCCTGCAACCTCCCTGAGCCATGTAGACAGCTGGCTATACCAGCCTGATCCACTCTGGGCTACCCATTCAATTGCAAAGGAAATATATCCCACCTTCCACCAGCCCAGAGCCACCACACAAGGCATGGCCTCACAGCCAGCTGGGCTTGGGGCCAGCCCACCTACCAATATGCCCACAGCAGTCAATCCTTCCACACCAGAAGTACATGCAGCCCACATAGAGCATACCTCTAGAGCACAGAGCTCTAATGACCAGAGGGGAGTGTGCTGCTGAGCCCAATAGGTGATCTGGAAGACAAAGTAGTGGAAATCATCTAATCTGTGCAGAGAAAGAGATTTAAAATATCAGGATAATTTAAAAGATCACTGGACAACATTTGCATTATGAGTCCCTTCAGGAGAGGAGAGAGAAAAAAGAGCAGATAACTTGCTTAAAGAAATAATAGATGAAAACTTCCCTAAGCTGCAGAAAGAAATAGACATCTAAATCCAGGAAGTACAGCATCCCAAACAAGATGAATCAAAAGAAATCCATACAAAAACACATTATAATTAAAATGTTAAGAATTAAAGATACAGATAGAATCTTAAAAACAGAAAGAGAAAAGCAGAGTTATATACAAAGGAACTCTCATACGACTATCTGCTGATGTTTAGCAGAAAGCTTGCAGGCCAGAAGGGCGTGGCACAATATATTTAAAGTGATGAAAGGAAAAAAAAATTAAAAAGAAAAACACATCCAATAATATTCTACCAAGCAAGGCTATCATCCAGATCTGAGGGAGAGATAGAGTTTTACACACAGCAAAAATGAAAAGAATTCAGCTCTAGAAAACTGGCTTTAGAATAAATGTTTAGATGATGTCCATGTAAGATCTGAAACCATAAAACTTCTAAAAAATATATACACAGTCTGTTCTTTGACATCAAAGCAGAAACTTTTTTTTAATCTGTTTCCTCAGGTAGGGGACATAAAAACAAAAATAAACAGTGGGACTACATCAAATTAAAAACCTTCTGCACCACAAAAGAAATGATCAACAAATGAAAAGGCAGCCTACTGAATGGCAGAAAATATTTGCAAATTATATAACTGATAAAGAGTTAATATGGAAGAAAAGATGTTCAACATCACAAATCATCAGTGAAATGCAAATCATATCAATGAGATACCATTACACCTGTCAAAATGGCTATCATCAAAAAGACAACAAAGATGAGTGTTGGTGAGGACATGGAGATTGCACTTAACTCTGTTGGTGGAATTGTAAATTGGTTTAGTCATTATGTAAAGCTTCATGGCGGAGAAGGCAATGGCAACCCACTACAGTACTCTTGCCTGGCAAATCCCATGGACGCAGAAGCCTGGTAGGCTACAGTCCATGGGGTCACTGAGGGTCGGACACGACTGAGCGACTTCACTTTCACTTTTCACTTTCATGCATTGGAGAAGGAAATGGCAACCCACTCCAGTGTTCTTGCCTGGAGAATCCCAGGAACGGGGGAACCTGGTGAGCTGCCGTCTCTGGGGTCTCACAGAGTCGGACACGACTGAAGCGACTTAGCAGCAGCAGCAGCAAAGCTTCATGGAATTTCCTCCAAAAAAAAAATGCAAAAAAAAAGCAATTTCACTTCAGGTTATTTATCTGAAGAAAATGAAAACAGTAATTAGAAAATATAGCTGCATCCCTATGTTCATTGCAGCATTGCTTACAACAGCTAAGATACAGAAGCAACCTAAGTGCTCATCAATAGATGAATCAATAAAGAAGTTGTAGTATATGTACACAGTACAGTATTACTCAGCCATAAAGAAAGATAAAACTTTGCCATTTGTGACAACATGGATGGATCTAGAGCATATTCTGATAAGTAAAGTAAGTGAGACAGATAAATACTGTATGATATCACTTATATATGGAATCTAAATAAACCTAAACAAGCAAGCAAAAGGATATGAAAACAGGTTTATAGGTACAGAGAACAGAAGGGTGGTTGCCAAAGGTGGGGATATAGGGGGACAAAATAAAGGAAGGGGATTAAGAAGTACAAACCTTCAATTATAAAATAAATAAGCTATGGGAATGCAATATAAGCATAAGGAATATGGTCAATAATCCTGTAATAACTTTATATAGGGACAGATTTTACTGGACTTATTGTGATGATCCTTTCATAATGTGTGCAAAAGTCTCAAATCAGTATGTAGTATACCTTAAACTAACATAACCATGTATATCTAGGATATTTCAATTTTTTAAAAAAACAATAATTTGAAAAGATAAATGCAGCCCATGATCATTGCAGCATAGCTTCATTTTTATATAAAAAATTACTTAATAACTTACTCTAGAAACATTAGTCCTAAATTGTAGCAACTGCCAATTTCTGTGGTAAATACCCCCATCATGGCCAATTTCAAATTACCAACATGATGTCACAGAACACAGCTTGAGAAGATAGGTTTTATTTGACTCTTGTAAGGTAGCTTAAGCCTGCTCCAGCACACTAGTGGACAGCTTCATCTATCACTCATACCTTCCATTTGTAATATAGTTCATTGGAAAATTGGAAGGCTAACATTTAATTTGTAGATGGCAAAATAAAATTTACACCCAGTATGATAAGTGCCAAGTCATCACAGAGAAATTAGAGTCCTCTCTGACTGGTGAATAGGGATTTATACATTACCTTATTTATTAAAATAGAGGACACAGTGTCATCAGTCAAGAGCTTTATCTACATTCAAACATGCCTATCTCGATGATTCACCAGCATGTTTCTTCAAAACTCAGCTCAGAAAAATTTCAGCTTATGTAAGTCATGCCTGAACCTACCTTTCATCATAATCAACCATTCTCTATTCTGCATTTCCGTTACATCCTGGTCTTTTTGTCAAGTCAAGGAAATTCTCTGGCTTTATCTCTTTATATTTTGTTCTCCTCTATTTTCTGTGTTTTTTGTATTTCCTTCCTTTGAGATGCATTCTATCTTTACACCTTTTATTTATTCTTTAACATTTTACACCTTTTTAGGACTTACTAGGATTTTCTTCAAGTCTATCTTCCAGTTTACCATTTTTTTCTGCATCTGTTGTTTACTTTAATATGCCTTTTGAATTTTTAATCTTACTATGTTTTATTTTGTCTTACTACCAAATTTTACCTGAGAAACAGAAGGTGGAAAACTATAGTTTCTGGCTGAGAGTTCAAGATAATAGGTAAATTGGCATAAAGTGATAAAGTGCAAGTATCAGACATTTTACATCTGCATTAGTTTTAGAAAATAAAAGGAAAAGTTTACCACCTACAATGCTATCAAAGTTTCAATATTTGTCATCTATTCATTAGAAAGTAGATATACATTTTAAGGTTATTTCAGTTTTAAAGATGTAAAATACAAGTTGCTGATATATTCCATGAAATACAATAATGTTTTTTCCATAAGCAGTTTTTACCTAGAAGTCATTTTTAGTTTCTAGTTCAATTCTATAGACAGGAAATAAAGAAAAACAATAAAAATTATAAACTCACCAATTCATAGAATTGCTTATTTTTCAGTTAGATAAAACAAATTATATTCTATCTATGATGATGTAAATGATCCTTCTAGTTTGAGACTGAAAATTTAATTGAAGCAAATTGTTTTATAGGTTATGTTGCTTAACTGAAGAATATTTATTATGTGCTCGAATCTACTTTCCAAGAGTTATATCTGAAAACTAATTATGTGAATAATTCAACCCTTGATTTATAATAATATATATTTATCAAGGAAAGTCATATAATGGTGGAATATTTCAGTTTGAAGGCATCGTAATATAGGACTTCTATTCTAATTCATGATGCAGCATGGGTACAGTTACTATGGTAAAATTTAAAAAGGATCATCTTTTTAATTTTTCTACTGCTAGAAAAATTCTCCAGTAATCAAGAACATGAGGCTTCCCTGGTGGCTCAGCAATAAAGAATCTGCACAACGTAGTGGATGTGGGTTAGTCCTTGGGTGGAGAAGATCCCCTGGAGAAGGAAACAGTGACCTACTCCAGTGTTCTTGCCTAGGAAATCCCTTGAACAGAGAAGCCTGGTGGGCAACAGTTGATGGGGCTGCAGAAGAGTCAGGTACGACTGAGCAACTAAACAACAAGTCAAGAACTTAAATCCTTATATGCATTTTTAAAAATGTATATTTGGTTATAAAAAACGTCATTGTTTTAAATGGAACTCTGGTTTTTCTGTGGGAATCTATTTCATTTCTAATTTTTGTATTCAACTGAAATATACTCATTTTGTAGATTTTTTTTAGATTGAGTATAATCTTGAATTCTGAGGAATCATTTTTATACTGACTTTTGCAGATGGTTGATGATTTTTTGATATGCAGTGTCATTTTCATTGTGAAAGCACCTTATATGGATGGATCTGCATGCACTCTGGCTTGAGGAAGTATTTGCTACATAGTTGTTTTGCATTTGCTTCTTCCAGAGGCCACCTGGTTTCACTGGTTTAGATTTTATATGAATTTGTAGACTTGGGAGTCTCCAGTATCTGAGAAAGCAATGGCACCCCACTCCAGTACTCTTGCATGGAAAATCCCATGGACGGAGGAGCCTGGTAGGCTGCAGTCCATGGGGTCGCTAAGAGTCGGACACGACTGAGCGACTTCACTTTCACTTTTCACTTTCACGCATTGGAGGAAGAAATGGCAACCCACTCTAGTGTTCTTGCCTGGAGAATTCCCGGGGATGGCGGGGCCTAGTGGGCTGCCGTCTATGGGGTCGCACAGAGTCAGACACTACTGAAGCGACTTAGCAGCAGTAGCAGCAGTATCTGAGAAGATATCACGTATCCGGATCCTCAACATAAATCAGTTTTTAATTTCTCACAAAGACTTTTTTTTTTTTAATCAAGGACCCAGTATAGACGAGCTTTCTAGTTTTTATCTATTCTAGTTTCTTTTTTGTGGTTGACATTGCCATTTGAGGGTCCTATTTTTCAGCAGGAATCAGTTCTAACAGCTGCTTTTGAGCAAGTCTAGTGCAATCTTTTCATTTCCTTGGTGACCATGAATATCTCTGACCCCGGGGACTACCTGCCTCCTCTATTTGCCATAGCAGCAGCCTGCAAGCTTACTCCTTTAGCTTCAGATTTCCTTTTAAATCCTATCTTTCAGTTAGTTTCACTTGCTTTTTCTGGGATGCTGAGCCATGTATTTAATAGGAAGTCTTTCCGTTTTGCACGTACTCCTACAGCATGAACTGCGTGTTTTGTAACTAGCTTACTTCTTTCCTCCTTCTCTCCCTGGAGTAATACTCCGGGATTTTCAAATAGAGTTGGAGGCTAGGACCTGGGACCTGGCTATGTATAGATACCTAGAATCTTAAGACTATGCAAAAGTATGTTCCTGAGCCAGGAGCCCTTAAGACGTATCTTGGCTACTTAAGTCAATACGAGAAAAACAGGCTTTATCCCTGTTACAATATCCAAATAAGCAAGATGGAAAGAACAAGCCAAGATGTGATGACAGTGTCCTGATAGAAGTGAAGGGGACAGAGGGAGGTGAAGAATTTTATAGAAATTCTAATTTCCTAGCACAATTACTTGCACAATGTGCATAAAAATGATTGTTTCTTACTTGGCATTCAGTACCCTACAAAATCTTGCCCTCATTGTCTGCTTTCTAGGCACGCATGTCTCTTTACTATTCTTCAAACTGACAAGCTTGCTCTAACATTGCGTTTACTCTTTCTTCTGCTTGGACCACGGTTCTACATATATGCATCAGGTTTCTCCTTGACTTTTTTCATGTCTTGTGTCGAGTCACCTTGTCAGAAATATCACTACTGAAAACCCTATACCTATCCACCTTCATCTGCTGCTGCTGCTAAGTCACTTTAGTCATGTCTGACTCTGTGCGACCCCATAGATGACAGCCCACGAGGCTCCCCTGTCCCTGGGATTCTCCAGGCAAGAACACTGGAGTGGGTTGCCATTTTCTTCTCCAATGCATGAAAGTGAAAAGTGAAAGTGAAGTCGCTCAGTCGTGTCCGACTCTCAGCGACCCCATGGACTGCAGCCTTCCAGGCTCCTCCGTCCATGGGATTTTCCAGGCAAGAGTACTGGAGTCAGGTGCCATCACCTTCTCCACCTTCATCTAGATGCTCTCATTTTTCTCTTGATTATATGAATTATCTATGGACTGATGTCAAGGTTGTTCCTTACCTTTCACCTACTCAGGGTCATTGTTTCTGGGAGTATCCCTTTTACATGTCAACATTAATAAAATTTCCTTCTCTACTGCATCATTGCAATCAGCATGTGCGAAGTGAAGTGAAAGTCATTCAGTCATGTCTGACTCTTTGTGACCCCATGGACTGTATAGTCCATGGAATTCTCCAAGCCAGAATACTAAAATCAAACTGTTAGTATTCTCTGTTTGTCACCTTTTTCCCCTCAAGGCATTGCATACTTAACTTCCTTTTAGATTATGATTTCTTGGAAGAGTTGTGGATATTCACTATTTTCTGGTCTTGCTTTACTATCTCCATAGTTCTTACTACTCTTGTACATTATTAATTAATGTGATTTTACTCTTGTTTATTGTCTCTATCACCCCTCAATGACATTAAAATACCTTCAAGAAATTATATCCTTAGAGCTTGGTGTTGTGTCTAAATACCAAAGTAAATATCCCAAATATATTTGTTGAATGAGTGAGTATTGGGTACACATGTTTTTTCCCCCCCACAACAGTGTAACACTTGGTTGCAAGAGATGTCAATTTATTTTATTTATCTTTTTATAAATAATTTAAGGTCCTGTTCTCACCAACTTTACAATTAAATTTCCATCATGATTTATACCCCAACCCCAATTCTACCATTCTACATCTAAGTTTCAAACTATATAGGACTCCCTATTGCTTCCACAGTCTTTGGGGAAGCTCCTTGGGTCATTATGAGTATCACTGAAATACTTCTTGTCTGAGTTTAGGGGCATAATTTAAAATAGATAGTCCTGATGCTTCTGGCAAAATATGGGATATGGAGATGTATCCACACTCTACCACAGAAAGCCTCACGATGTTGAACTCTTTCACGACTTATTTTCTCTCTTAAAATCTCTCAACTCCATTTTCTTACATTCTAATTCTCACTCCTATTTTATTGACAAAGTTGCTGCAATCAGAAGAGAATTCCTACCGACCTCAAATACTGCATATTTGTGTCCTGTCTGTGTCCTCTGGCTTCATTTCTTTTACAGTGAAAGAACTGCTCATGTTTCAGCCAAGGCTAAATCCATAAAACTACTTGTGCCTGAGATCCTATTCCCACTCCTCTGCTTAAGAAGTGTATCATAACACTTTCCTTTCTATCTGGCATCATCAATATTTCTTTCTACAGGATCTTCTTCATTTATTTTACTTCTATTATTATTTCCTATTTATTTCTAAAGTAAAACTCCAAAAGGATATCTGTACTTGTTGTCTTCAGTCTATTAAAATAAGATTTTCTCGTCCATATCTTACTAAAACTTTTATCAAGTTTATAATAACCTGTATGTCGCTATATCAAAAGGTAATTTTGTTGCTTTCTTTTTACCTGAGTTTTCAGTGGCATCTGACAATTTATGAACCTTTCATCCTAGAAAATATTTTCCCTTGGCTTCCAGGACATCAAAGTCATTTTTCCTCCTTCCTCCTTCCTCCTTCCTCCAAGACTACCATTTTTAAGTCTCCTTGACTCTGTGTGAACCTATGGACTGTAGTCTGCCAGGATCCTCTGTCCATGGGATTCTCCAGGCAAGAATATTGGAGTGGGTTGCCAAGCCCTTCTCTAGGAGTTTTTCCCAACTCAGGGATCAAACCCTCATCTGACAAGTCTCCTGCATTGGCAGGCGGGTTCTTTACCACTAGTGCCACCTGGAAAGTACCCCACCCCTGGCCCCTCGGACCTTCATATCTAACTGCAAAATAATCAACTCCATTGAGATGATAATAAGCACCTCAAAGTTATTACTACAAGTCAGCATGCCCCAATGTACCAGCTCTTCTGAAGATTTTTTTGTCTCATTTAATAGAAAATCCATTCTTTAGCTGTTCAAGCTGTTCAAAAGGAAATGGCTGTTGGATCCGTTTTCAGAACACATCCAGAATTTGACCATTTCTCCATTATACTTGTTACCACCAGTTTGGTCTGAATCCCAGTCATTTATGCCATGGATTACTGCAATAGCTAGCTTGCTAATTGGTCTCCCAGGTTCTATTCCTATTGCTTTGGTCAATCCTTCATACAACTGACAGAATGCTCTTGTAAAATCATGAGTCAAATTATTTTAATGTTTCCCCTTCTTACTCAGATTTTTCAAAAAGAGAAGAGGAGACCACATGGTCTGAGCCTTATACTTTTCTGACACTACTCCCTATACTCTTCTCTCTCACTTATCCACAGTTGCAATGACCCCCATGCAGCCTTTTAATGTCCTAGACACACCCGTATCCAGAGTCCCTGCACTTGGTACTCCCTCTCCCTGGAATACCCACCTCCCACCTCTAAATCCACATGGCTACAACCATCACTTTCTTTAAATCTTTACTTTCCTTGCTGAATCCTCTCTTGTCATCTGACCTTCAATCTTATACCTTCTGAGAATTTTCTGTTCCCTTTCACTGCTTTCATTCTTCTCTTCTTATCAATAAACTATTTTATGTTTTTCTAACTAATATACACATCCCTAAAGCTCACTATATTCCCTGGTACATAGTAAGCCTTGAATAGGTAAACAGATGTTGCCCCCAGATTACAGTGTTCACCAATGCTGGACAGCTTCTTGCGAGTGGAAGCAAGCTCTCCTCCAATGCAAGAAACCCATTTCTCTCTCCCATTTTTGTCACAGGAAATCAAAGTCTTTCTCAGTATAAGTCAAGCCTTTCTTCTCTGCTTTCCCTTAGCATCTAACTCATAACATCTTTTTGGAGGGCCTGGAAACTTCTGGGTTTTCCCCCCTAATTGTACACAAATGCCCAGATACAAGTAAATATTACCTGAGTGACAAAAACCAAGACCTAAATCAGTTAACTTGTTGTGATAAAGGGGAGAAAACAATTCTTGGTGAGGGATTTATCTGAAGCTATGTTATACCAAAAGTGGGTTGCTAGATAGTGCATGCATATATTTTATTTTGCCTTTTTTTTTTTTTTTTGCCAAATTGCTTGTCGGAATAGCTTCGATTTACAGTTGGACCATCAATATATGAGAGGTCCTTTCTATAAATTCTCATCCAGATTTTTGCCATTTCAATAGGAGCTACTTTAACTTATTTTTACAATGACTACTGGGGTGTTGTACATCTCTTTAGATACCGATGGATATTATGCAGTCCTTTTCATGAATCATTTATTCAAATAAATTTCTTAATTCCCACTTGGGTTTCCTATTGACTTGCACAAATCTTTTGTGAATCTATGCATGTTCTACTAATCTGTTATTTTTCTGTAACTTTGTCTATAGTATTTTATAATTAACAGAATTATTTAATTATTATACAGTCAAGTCTGTATATTTTTTATCTTTTCCTTTTAGGGATACTGTTTACAAAAGTTGCAATCTACAAAAATATATTTCTTTATTATATTGTATCAACATTATGGATTTACCTTTCAAATGTAGATTTTATTCCATCCAGGGTCCATCTTTGCATGTGGCCTAATGTAGGAAACTCAACACTGCTTCTGTGATTTAGTGAATGTGTCTTGCCAGCATCATCTACTAATCAATCTATTCCTTTTTGTTTACTTTATGATGTCATCTTTGTCATATATCAAGAATTCAAAGAAATATGATCTGCTCTTGGACCAGTATTGAAATGTTTTTTTTTAATATTATGACTTGGACTATGTTGATATCTGACCAGTAAGTCATCAGTCTTTGCTATTCTGTTTCCAAATAAACTTAGGTATTTTTTGACATTTGTTTTTCTATGTAAATTTTGGGAATAGCTTGTTATGTTTCTTAAAAATTCAACTGCAATATAAATGAGATTCTATTGAATCTATCTGCTGATTGACTTGGACAAATTGATGCATCTTCAGTGTTACTTTTCTCATGTATTCACATAGTGTATTTTTATTTATCAATTCTTTCAGTCTCTTCAATATAGATTTAAATATAGAGAACTTTGGTGAGATCTGACTTTAGCATGAGTGCCAAGAATGATTTCCACCTGCTGAGTCTATCTTTCCTGTTCATGAAGAAGGAAAAAGAAACACAAGGGGTGAAACTTTTCCACATTATTATTTAATTGAGTTGTGTTGAATAAAATGTAGTTAGGAAACAGCATAGTATTTTAGAACAAAGACTGTGGGATCAGGGCCCTTGGTTTGACTCCTGGCTCTATTGCTTACTAAATTTTGCAACTACATAACCTCAGTTTCCTCATAAGAGAGGGGGAAAAACAAAAAAACCAGTACAATAATATTGGTTAATTCATAAGGTTTCTGTGAGGATTAAATAAAAGAATACATGTAAAAGGATTAGTACACTTCTTGGCTTAGAGCAAGTAGTCAAATATTAAACACTGGAAAGAGTGAACATACTGAGTCACGAGCGTCGAAGTCTAAACTAAAGTAAATGCATCTCCTCTAGCCACGAAACCTAGATACATCACTGCCTAAGTTACTCCCTTCCCATCTTATATAAAAAATCATGCTTTGTCTCTATTTAATGTCCACTTACGCATGATGAAAAATAAACATTGAAAATTTATACCTTCAAGTAGATGTTTGTGTTTATTTCCCATAAGGATACATTGGTTTTTATATTTTTTCATATTATAATATCTGATATTAGTACCTATGTAAAAGGAATGGTCTATATTCCTTGTTCTACATTTCTGAGCCTAACTTGGACTTGCTGTAGTCGCTAAGTGGTGTCCAACTCTTTTGCAACCCCATGGACTACAGTCCACCAGGCTCCTCTGTCCATGTGATTTTCCAGGCAAGAAAACTGGAGTGGGTTGTCATTTCCTTCTCCAGGGGATCTTCCTTAGCAAGGGATCAAATCAACGTCCTCTGCACTGGCAGGCAGATTCTTTATCACTGAGTAACCAGGAGTTGGACTTACAAAGGCTTAAATCAAGTAGGATGTACTGAATATTTTTATGCTTCTTGGGAGGCAGCAGTATTTCCCAGTCATGCTAATATCTGCCTATCTTTACTGTGTACAAAATATTTAAATCTATTTTTTTCTTTTTCCTTTTTTATTTTAAACGTTTTATTTTGTATTGGGGTATTGCCAATTAACAATATTGTGATGGCTTCAGGTGGACAGAAAAGGGGCTCACCCATATATATACAAGTATCCATTCTCCCCCAAACCCCTCTTCCCATCCAGGCTGCCACATAACATTGAGCAGACTTCCATGTGCTATACAGTAGGTCCTTATTGGTTATCTATTTTAAATAGAGGATTAAACTCTATTTACTTTTTGTTGGAAGAGGTAGCTGGGAGAATGTGACCTCTGCTTGAACCACAAACTGGACCAAGGCAATCAGAGGCTCCTCACCTCCTCCCCTGACCTGGAATGCATATTCCTCCCACTGTTCCCATAGTGGGAGCCATTTTTAAGGACAGAGCCTGAGAGAACAATGTGTTTTGGGGACTGTATGGACTATATGCTTAACTGAACCCAGTTAAGGCCTTTATATAAAATTTTTTAAGATTCTGGTGGAGGGCAAGTACAGAGATTTATTTGTCTTACAGCCACTCAAGACAATCCTTGTATGAGTTCCCTTGCTTATTAAATCTGCCATCTACCAGACTGGTAGGTGGTGCTAGAGATGAAGAACTTGCCTACCAATGCAGGAGAAATAAAGGGATGCAGGTTTGATCCTGGGTCAGGAAGATCCCCTGGAGGAGGGCATAACAATTCACTCCAATGTTCTTTTTTGGAGGATCTCATGGACAGAGGATCCTGGCAGGCCATAGCCCGCTGGGTCACAAAGTTGCCAAACACAGCTGAAGCTACTTAGCACGCACACACCATTCTAGATCGGTCTGTCTCTTTCTTTGTTCTCTTTTTGCTCTTAATGTATCGGGCCTACTTTCAGATTTCACCTGGGAAGCTTTCAAGTATACCAACCAATAATTTTATTCTGGGAGATAGATATTTTTATTTGTGTATTGTATTATAGAGACAAGTAACCTGAATTTCAGAGCATTTAAGCGACTTGGCCAAGGTTAAATAAACAGCAGTGTCAGAACTGAAGCCTGAAATCTGATTTCCTCGCTTTCAGTATCACGTTGTTTCTATTTTCTCCACAACGTTGAGGAAAGTTGAGTACAAACTGTCAGGGCTCTACAAACTTAAAAAGGTGCATCCTGGAATGACAATTGACAGCAAGTTCTACGGTAGATCTGAAATATGATTTTAAAAATGAGAGTCCTAGAGAAATTAATTTGCAGGAACATGCCATGCTTATCTCGGGCCATAAATACCGAATATATTTTTAAAGCTTTTCTTTATGTGTGCCAAACATTCCACATCACTGAGAACTATTACACAGATTTCTAGTCTAATTGGTTTTATGACAAGAGATTCTGATTTAATTTTCTCAGATATTTGGAAGAAAAGCTTTTCCTTTCGTGAAGATCCTACAAATCTCACAAAACCAGCCAAGCCTGGACATCCAGGAGCTTATTCTTAAAACTCCATGGTTCAGTAAAAACACACACCCTTTAGTCATTCTGAGCTTCCCACTCCCACCCTAAATGTGTCTTGCTCTGGTCAAAGTTTGACATAGATGGGCACACAGCAGCATGCCAGAAATGATACCCCTTGAATCCTTTATTCTTTCTTTTTAAGTCAGGCCACACAAAAAGTCATTCAGCCAGATCAAAAGCTCCTCAGCAGATTTCAGAACTGCTTAGGAAACAGAGAGAAAACACACCAGAAAGAGAGCCACCACCAGAGCAAACGTCACAGCTGCTCCAGATGAGTGCCTCTCACCCCCCAGGTGACAGCAGGGGCCTGGCTGTATTCTCCCAGGCTCTAATGCAGGCTGTCCAAAGCCTCATGAACTTGGTAACGGAGCACCTCTGTTTGGGCTCCTCCATGAGTCACACGGAAGCGCCATCTCTGTCAATGCCGGTGGCCTCTTGGCTTCCTAGGCCAATCAACAGAGCCTTCCGAAGCCATACAGACCTGTTCCAGCCCACTGAGGAGAGCAGGCTTTAGGCTTAAAGCCCTTGCTAGAAGGCAGAGAAAGGGGAAGTGTCCCCAGGGCTTAGCAGGCTGCTCCTCCCCCTCCTAAAGTTTTAATTGCACATTTTGCCCCATTAAATCAGAACTGATGAAAACTTTACAACTGTGGGTTGTCTGAAAATTGAAAATCACCTTGGAAAACAACAATGTCGTTGACTATAGAAGGCAATGTCTTCAAATCAAGTAATGATGTGATGTGTGTGGTTAACTGTATCTGCGCAGGAAGTGGTTTTATTTAAAAGTTTTTTCTGCTAACTCCACCCCGCCCCTCCACCGCCCCGCCTTTTATTTTTTTCTTCCAGTACTGAAATTAAGCAGCATCCAACCTAGGCCTACTCTTATGACATGTGACTTGAGTTGACTGTTTTTCGTTTTTGTTGAAAGAATCATTAACAGTTAGAAGTTGATGAAGTTTCAATAACAAGTGGGCACTGAGAGAAAGGTAAGTGAGTTTTACTTTGTATTAAACATGCAATTTAAACTTGAAAATATTTGGCAGAGTATTCTATGCTTCAGTAGCAACATACAAACCTTTCCAACAAAATTGTAACATTTTCACTTGTGACTGAAACATCAATTTGTTTCCTTTGGTGTAGAGAAGAATATTGTTTTTTAAATTTGCAACCATTAAATTCTAAAGTTTTTAAAAGATATTACACTAAGATTTTATAGGAAAATATTAAAAACAGAGTAAAAGTAAACTTTTAGTTTCAAAGTGCTTCAAATACTGAGAGAAAATGTGAGACTTTGTATCTTTGACTGCTTTATAAAGTGCACTCTTCATGATCTAGATAATAAAGAGAAAAGGGCATTTTGTAAAAGTAAGAAATAACATCTGAATTGCATGCAGCATGAAAGATAGCTACTGTAAAGTATTGTATTAAAGTTAGCATGAGAAACCCTTGAAAAGGTGTAGTTTATTTAATCTGTAGTCTATTAAATGGCTATTAAAAAGCAGGAAGCTTTCAAAATGCAAAAGAAAGTTCTCTAACATGACATTTGAGTTTTTTCCGATAAATTTTATTTAAGATACAGGGTAAAATGAGGGCAAGTTTCTATTTCATAAGTAAAACTCTGCATTTAAAAGAGAAGTCACAGATGACTTCACAGAGGATTACTTATGGGAAAGAGGCAAATTAGAAATATACTTCTGTTATTTAGGTAATTATATAATTTTCTTTCTTTGAGATTTCCAAAACAATAACCTTAGAAATTAAAATAATTTGTTAATCATAAACTGAGAAGAACTTTTCTTTTATAGTGACTTCTTACCTTTACAGAATGTCTTTATGTGCTGTAACATATGTATGAAAAGTATAGAAGTATTGCTAATCTCAGAGACAAATACCTAAAATAAATCTGACTGTAGATTTTTGAGGGAATTTTAATAAAAGCTCCAGATATTATACACTCTTCCATAATATCATTTTTATTGTACTGTTGGATGGGGGACATGATGACCCCACAACACTATTTTTTTATGTTATTAAAAAATGGTTACAGGGTTGATAAGTGGCAACAATTTTCTTTTCTTTTATTGTCTTCTATTGAATGACTCATATAAATGATTTTTGATGTGGTCAATTTGGTAGGAAATTATTATTTACACTAGTATACTCCATTTTAAGACCTCCTCAATTGTCAATACTGAAGCTAGCTACTTGTTGACTATTAAAATGATCTTGGAAAAAACAGAGATTAGGACTTGATGTTCAATACATTTTTTTTTATTGTTAGAGTATAAGAGAACCCTGCTAATATTTATTTGCTTTGATATTCTGATTAGCTTTTCAATTTGCTCACAATGGAAAGCCTTATTTAAATTTGTCTTCAATATTATGGTTCTGAACATCTATAGAAGCTTTATAATTCAGATAGCTTTGGTTGATATGTTATTACTTTATTTCATTTTACTATAAAAGAGCATCACATGAATAAACATATGTAGTACTTACACGTTAGCAAGAATGTATATCTACATAAGCATTTGGTACTGAAAAAGTCCACTACAGTTTTTTAAAAGCCAAATTATTTTTTAAATGATTGTTTCTTGCAGAAACTGTTAAATTAAAATGCAAATATTTTATGGCGTATGTGTAAAATTAAGAATTAATTAAACATACTTATTATGAAATTATAAAGAGCAACAGGTAGAGATGATAGACATATAAACGAAGATGTTCTCATTTTGTAGAAACCAGGTATGTGTTATCCCTGGAATGCACAGATCAAATCTTAAGAGAATAAATTACAAATGAGTTACTATAAGTTATTATAACTTTATGCATTTTAAGTGAATAGGAAAAAATTCTGATGAAATAAAAACAAGGCAGAGGATCTCATCTGGAAAGTCATTTTTTAAAGAAAAATATGCTCTTCCACTTCGAGCCAGGATTCAGCAAAATTCTGAAAGGCTTGATATTCCTTCTCTTATTCTTTTTAAAAGCTCTATCCCAGAATGGCCTACTCTGTCCCTAACTTAAGGTCAACCATCCTTGGTACCTAGAGAAACAGACCATACTTTTAATTTTTTTTCCTTCCCAACACGCCCCCACTGTTGTTAAAAAATGTACACATCCTATTTTCCAGAAGTTAGAGCATCTGATGAAAAGAATCCATGCTCACAAGAGAAGACTCCAAAGCTTTGTTTCTTGTAACTTGTTATTCAGGACTCCCCTCCCTCTAGTAGAATTTTAATAAGTTCTCTCAGCAGACAAGATCCAAGGGAACAGCTAAATGTTGACTACTCGGTCTCAAGTGAGGAGACTAATTCCATGACAAATAGTTTTGGGGAAATATTTGGGGGCACAAAGACTGTTTTGTTAACCATTCATCCTGTCTCTGGCAATTAACCCCAGAATATCCTGAGAATGTTTTACATGAAGGGTCCATCACAGAAATATGTCCATTTCGTTAAAATATACCTAAAGAAATATATATGTTTCTTGCAGTGGATGAAAATTAACTGTACTATATTTTCAGGGTATTTTGCTATTCTCATACAATTAGAAACTAACGTAATCCAATGTTTTACATGTGTATTTTAAATATCATTTAATATCCTGAACACTTTGGGCACCATATTTTTTGTACTGCAAGATAATGTTATATAACTAAACTATAAAATGTACTTATAATTATTCTAAATTTCAGCTTATAGTAGATAAAATGCCTTTGTTTGCAAATGATAGAAAATAAGCTAAAATTACCCTAGGAAATAGAGGTAGGCACTGATCTGTATAACTGAAAATCCAAGGAGAGAAAAATCAGGCTGGACCCAGCAGCGCACACAGGATTACCAAGACCATTTTCTTCATTCCCTAGCTCTTGTTCTCTCTTTTCTATAAGCACTCTCTGGCAGAAGCTCATACTAAGTTGACCAGGACGCTTCAGGTTTACATCTCACTCTTTTAGAAAACTTTGTACAAAAGAGTGTCTTTCCTCCAAGGCCACAGCAAAGATACTTCAGATTAAGATCTGACTGAATAAAAGCAGGTCACGTGACCATGCTGAGCTGCCTTTGAGATTCAGATACCCTGAGTGATCAGGTAACTGGCTTACTCTTGCACTGATGAGCCACCTTCCCCTGCAACACATGGAGTCTCAGCTGAAAAGAGGGGGCTCCACACTGAGGAACTAAAATTCTTCCCTCAGAAGAAAGAGAACTTCATATCTTAGAGCTGAAAGCCATAGAAAACCATTACACAGCCACATAGGGTAACATTTAAAAGCATTACTTGGGATTTCTCTGCTGGTCCAATGGCTAAGACTCCTGGCTCCCAATGCAGCGGCCTCAGATCAGATCCCTAGTAAGGGAACTTGATCCTGCATGCTGCACCTAAGACCTGGCACAGCCAAATAAATAAATATTTAAATAAGAACAAAAGAGCTACTTAAACTTTCTAAGCTCTGTAGTCAGACAGAAACAATGTCAGTTTAAGAGTAGGTCTAAATGAAGCAAATGTTTTAATTAAACTGAATTTTAAAATATTTTCCCACAGCCATTCCTATGTGCTTCCCAGGTGGCTCAGTGGAAATGAATCTCCTGCAATGCAGGAGAGGTGGGTTCGATCCCTGGGTGGGAAAGATCCTCTGGAAGGAAGCGATGGCAACCTACTCTAGTATTGGAACTTGAAAAATCCCATGGACAAAGGAGCCTGGTGGGCCATAGTCCATGAGGTTCCGGAGTCAGACACAGCTGAGCCACTGAGCACACACGCACTCCATGTATAAACCCTTGCCCCTCAATACTTATCTTCTAAAAGTTTATAATATCGTTGTTGTTTACTTGCTCAGTCGTCCCACTCTTGGCAACCCCATTGAGTGTAGCCTACCAAGCTCCTTTGATCATGGAATTTCCCAGGCAAGAATACTGGAGTGGGTAGGCATTTCCTTCTTCACAAAATCTAGTAAAATCATTATATTAATAATTATAATGGTGACAAAATATATCAAGTACCATAAAAAGATATGAGATGTTCTATTAGGATTCAGACCTTCGTTGAACATTTTTGTCTTCCTGTTATATGCCAGGCAATAAACTAGAGAATTTTGCAGACATATCATTTACCATATTCAGTCAGAGAAATCAGGACAAAATTTTTGAATAAATATGTGTACAGCAGTTCCCCCTTCTCCAAAATTTTGCTTTCTGCAGTGTCCATAATCAACCACAGTCCAAAACTATTGAAGACAAACTTCCAGAAATAATTCATACATTTGCAATTGTTCACCTTTCTGAAGTAGCTTGACGAAGTCTCACCTCGTCCTGCTCCTGCGAATCAGTCCGGAGTCTAGCGTTTCCTCTGTAACTCACTCCTCAGCCATCTTGCTTATCAGATCCATGCTCTCCTGGGTTTGAAGTTTCGCGTTTGTTCTGGAGTCCCCCTTATTTCACTTAATACCGGCCCCATAGCACAAGAGTAGTGCTGCTGGCCTGGTTGTTTGGACATGCCAATGAGAAGCCCTGCGTGCTTCCCCTAAGTGAAAGGGTGTGAGAGAAAAAAAAAAAAAAAACATATATATGTCGAGGCTGCTAAGATTTACAGTAGGGGTGAACCTGAATCTTCTATTCATGAAATTGTGAAGAAGGGAAATAAAATCCTGTGTGCTTTGCTGTTGCACCTCAAACTGCAATAGCTGTGACCACAGTGCATGGTAAGTGCTTAATTAAGATGAAAAAGACATTAAATTTGTACAGTAAAATAATTTGTGTGTGTGTGAGAGACCACTGTCCACATAATTTTACAGTATGTTGTTACAATTGTTCTGTTAGTAGTTGTTAATCTTTTCCTGTGACTAATTAACTAAACTCTATCATAGGTTTGTATACTAAGAAAAAACATTGTCTATATAGGATTTGGTACTGCCTGTAGTTTTGGGTACCCATTATGGCTCTTGGAATGTATCCCCATGGATAAGGGGGTGCTACTGTGGTAGTTTCCAGAGAAAGTTAGAACTGGGGAGATGAAAAACATTCTAAGGGACAGGAAAGAATGTGTCAAAGGATGAAAACATGGAGTAACAGAATTTCCAAGGCAGAGTGAGTTGTCTCCTGCTGTTAGCGACAAGTATACTAGTAAGAGGTTGGGGCAGATAGTTTGAGATTCTAATAGAGTGAACTTGCTGAGCAGATCATGACTCTATAGAATAGGTAACTACAAGGTTGTTAGGCAGGGGAAATCCCTAATTGGATGGCCATAATTGCATCTGGGTGGGTTATGTAGCATCAGGATTTGTTTACTTCTTCCATAGGACTTACTGTTGATGATATACTCTTTAGGGTGGTTTGGAGAAATGCTTGTCTTCTATGAAGAGAGGTTCTAATATAGGCTGTGCTTATAATATTTTGTTTTTTCTTCTATATTGTGGAACTCTGATTGGTTGTTTTTAATTTTGAGAATAAGTGACACAGTGAAATGGTTTGAAAACAAAACCTAAATATAAGCATTTTAGTGAAAATCTTTCTTATTTTCCTGCTTCTATAAACCTCTGTTTTTTCCCACCTTAACCCAACAAGTAACTACTTTTCATAGTTTTTTTAAAAAATTCCTTTTATAGTTTTTTTTTTTTTATGCAGAAGCATATATGTATATACACACATGTATGTGTGTAAATATCTTTATTACATTAAAGGTAGTATGCTATATATATCTCTTCACTTTTTTCTTTCAGTAATATCTTGGAGCTATTTTAATTATAAAGATAATAAACTGTCTAATTCTCTCTCTCTTTGTTTATAGCTGTACTGTATTCCACTCTGTGGATATATTGTACTTAATCTAACCAGTGTCTTTTTTAAAAGAGTCATGAGTGCTTTAAATTTTTTTTTGCTGCTGAAAAGAATGTTTTAATATAATTGTGTACATTTGAAAATGTATCTATGGAATGAATTCCCAGAAATACTGTGTTTTTATAAGCCAAGAGATAAAATGGTACTGATAGATAGATAGACAGATAAAATGGTATTGCCAAACTGTCCTTCATGTTAGTTGTAAGTTTTTGAACTTCCATCAGCACTTATTGAGACTGCTGGTGGAGGCTTCATAGCTTTTCTAACAGATTGTGTTACCAAACATTTCAGGTTTTTCCAGTCTGTAGAAAACTGTGTCCTCATAAAGTTTTATGTAATATTTCTGTTATTATGATTGAGATAAGCTTGTTTTTTAAAAGGTTAGAGGTCTTGTTGTTTTTTTACTAATAACAGAGTGTATCCTTTCTCAACTGTATAATTAAGGACCAAAATCTTAGTTAAGTTCAAGGCTAGAATGAGATATTAAAGGAAGTAGGGAATTGAGGCTAGTGTATATAAAATATTCTTTTTATAAAGCTTGAAATAGGCAATAGCTAAAATGAGTATGAAATATGAATGTTTAAGTGAAGGGAAAGAGAAAAGAAATGAAAATAAAGAAAAAAAATATATATATATTCAGATATCCAACAAGGTCTCAGATGATACAGTACAGATTGGTGTAATCACTAGCTCAAATAGATAAGTTAACCTGAAACAGAAGGAAGAGCACTTTAATGAGTGTGTATGTAGATGAATTGGATGTAGAGACGATGAAGTGAGGAAAGGAAGTTGAAGGAACACTTTCTCTGTTGATTCTATCTTCATTGAAGTGGTAGGAAAGCACATTTGATGAGAGGGAGTATTTAGGGGATGCCAAAAAATAGGCAGACTATCTTATTTTTAAAAAATCAGTCTTGTCAAAAACATACAACTGTGAATTTTAAAATTGATTTTTCTCTTTCAATGGGCATCAGCCCAATTCAATTCCATAAATAATTTTGAGCTCCAACTAAGTACAGTGTATTATGCTAGGAATTATTGGGGATACAGAGTCAGTGTGCTATCTAGCCAGTGAAAACTTCTTAGGTAGCTAAGTGTATAAACATAAGAATTTAAATATAAATTCATAAATTTAAAGTCAATGCCTTAGAAATATTACAGAATATGCTATTGTCAGAGACTGGTTGTGCTGTGCTGTTCTCAAATGCTCAGTCATGTCCGCTTCATTGTGACTCCATGTACTATAGCCTACCAGGCTCCTCTATCCTTGGGATTCTTCAGAATAAGGGTACTGAAGTGAGGTGCCATTTCCTCCTCCAGGGTAGCTTCGCAACCCAGGGATCCAACTGCTTCAGTTAAGTCTCCTGTGTTAGCCTGTGGATTCCTTACCATTAGCACCACCTGGGAAGCCCAGAGTTTCATTTTACTAAACTCGGTGGCTTATTTATGTCTTCATGTTATTCACATGTGAGTTGCATCTGATGCAACTGAACATTCCTTCTCTCTTGAAATTCTCTCCTTATTTAAATTCTATGATATTTCATTCTCCCAGTTTTTCTCCAAACTATTTGGATGCTCCTTTTCTGTCTCTTTGCTAGCTGTTCCCCATTACCCAACCCTATAAATTTTAAAATGTCCTGCACTTAATCTTCATATTTCTACTTTTTCGGTCCTAGCTATTGTCTTCAAGTTTATTTCTATGCAATATTATATATTGCCATGATTTTAAATACTACCTAAGACTCTTGAGAGTCCCTTGGACTGCAAGGAGATCCAACCAGTCCATTCAGAAGGAGATCAGCCCTGGGATTTCTTTGGAAGGAATGATGCTAAAGCTGAAACTCCAGTACTTTGGCCACCTCATGCAAAGAGTTGACTCATTGGAAAAGACTCTGATGCTGGGAGGGATTGGGGGCAGGAGGAGAAGGGGACGACAGAGGATGAGATGGCTGGATGGCATCACTGACTCAATGGACATGAGTCTGAGTGAACTCCGGGAGTTGGTGATGGACAGGGAGGCCTGGTGTGCTGCGATTCATGGGGTCGCAAAGAGTCGGACACGACTGAGCGACTGAACTGAACTGAACTGATATTCTAATTAGCTCTCTAGACCAAGCCTTTTGTTTTTTAGCACTAAAGCCGTAAATGCTATTGCCTATCATCTCCACTTGAATGTTGCAAGAGACAACAAAATGAGTATGTTCAAAAACTAAGCTCCTAATTACTCCCCATCTGCCCCCAACCCAGCCTGCCTCTTCCCTATTTTCATTTATCTCATTTAATGGCACCACCATTTATCTCTCTGTTCAGGATAGTAAATAAGAATTATCTCCAGTTTCATTCCTTCTCTCATACTCCCTATCCCAAACCAACATCCAGTTAATCAGCAATAGGCAGAACCTGCAAAATATTAATTCACCTCCCATAATCCTGTTTACTTTTCTCAGTGTTGGCTCTTAAAAAGGTATATATATATTTTTTTTTTTTCAGACTATTGGGTCTTTTTATTTTTTGTTTGTTTGTATACTGAATATTCCTCAAAACACCGATAAATGTATACACTACAAAACGTGGCATTTAGATGACATCACAATTTTAAATAGAACCACACTTACTAATTTACTTCCTAGCTTCAAGTTAGAGATAAATCATGTGAAATATATGGAGCAATGTTTATTTGAACATATTTAATGAACTGAAAAGGTTGAAGAAATAGGAGCTTGTAGAATGTTCCTGTCAGATTTTCTGACCCTATAATTGTTTTGTTTGTTTTTGTTATATCATTAAGTATCATTTATATAATTTATCATGTAATCATTAAATGATAAATGTAATTTAGCATTTTCTTGCCCATCTGAGGGCAAGAAATCTGTCTCAAAAACATCGGTGAAGACAAAGATACAGAATAAAAGAAATATATTAAATACACTTTTAATATGTTTTATGTAGAGTATTTTTCAAATTGTTGTTACTACTTACATAAACCCATTTTTAAAATCTATTCATGAATTTTTATATTTATAAATGTTGGTTGGGTATCTTGCTTTTATTTAACTGGTTTTCTCTTAGGAGGAATGAATTAAACATTAAGCAAGGGGTAAATGTATATCAAGATATCCCAAATTTAATCACTTCTTAACACCTCTACTGCTGGAGAGTTCTCCTGACTCATTTCCCTGATTCTACATTTCCTGATAATCATTTTCTGAAGAGTAGCCAGAGTAACTTTCTTAAGACTTAAATCATACAACTCTCCAACTAAAACATTCCAAATGATTTTCTATTGTACTTTAATTCAGTCTTTTTCCATGATTTTTCAGATACTCTGCCTAATTACTCTGCTTTTGTTTGCTTAAATGGCATTTTGGATATGAGGAATCATTATTACATGTGAAGTCATTTAGTGGCTGTCTTTACCCAAAACTGAATGCTCTATGAAAGTGTTGACTTTTTCTGCCTCTTTACTACTGAATACTGAGAATCTGGAACAGTGGTAGGCGTATAATAAACACTCTAAATATTTGATTAGTGAAAGAATAAATAATATGAAAGCTGAATGTGGACTGTGGAGCCAGGGAAGGTTTTCTGGAGATTTGTGACTTCTGTTGGGTCTCACAAATAAGATAAACTTAGGGGAAAGAAAGCTAGAAACATATTTCAAACAATGATACTTTATGGACTCCTTTTGAGTAACATGACAGTGCCGAAGGTGGGATTGGAACATTGGATCCATTCTATACTGTGGCGCTTTTCTGAAACTCCAAATCAAACAACCCTCCATCTGAGAACATATTGAATAAACTGATTAAAAAAACACCAACTACCTCTTAGCATTTAAATTTTAAGCTGTTTCTCTAAAACCATGGTGTTACATTGAATAATTTTACTTATTTTAGATTCATTTCCTAAACAATTAGAGAACTTTTTGTTCTAGTCTCTGCTGATATAATGACAAGCTTGGAGTCATAACGAGATTTCTTTTTAAAATAGCTGTAAAAGGTAGAATGCTCAGGAAGTTGAATGCTGTGTCAAGGGAATTTTTTTTTTTTAATTAATCTTTCTGCTTCAGTTAAGTTCATATTAGAACTTTAAGGGATAGAAACTGAACAGTGAGGCCCATATTAATCTTTTTCGCCTTTCTGCTACATGCCCTGGGAAATCAAGTAGTCTGAGCCTCTATTCATACCTTGATGGTTCTCCTAAAGGAAGTAGAATGTAGGAGGAAAAAAATGAATGTTGATTTATCCCAGTGGTGTCTCCAACACTGTGGTAGGTACCATGATGTTAGGCTAAACAAACAGTATTCCTTTCTTGTCTAGATACTTGCAGTAGCATGAGACATTGTTAATAAAAATGATTATTAGAGTGGGATTATTAATAGTAATCATTAGTGCTATGATTTATTCACTGTGTATTATGTATCAGGTGTTTTGAATACTTAATAGCATTTGAATCCTACAAACATTATGTAAGGGAGTTAGTATTCCCATTTTAAAGATAAGAAAGCTTAGGTTAAGTGGTTAAGTGCCCAAATTTATAGTGCTATTGGTAGGCTGAATCATGATTCGTATGAAGATCCACATGATATAAAATTCTTGTTATTTTCCACTATGTCATGCTATCATTTCTAAGCCTGTTAGGCGTCGGTAGTTAAGCCATACTGAACCTCATTCAGGAGGCGCTATAGTCTGAAACAGTTTAGAAGGATCCTGCTCTGTCTCATATGTAAAAAAACTATTCCATCTGTAAAAACCTGTCCCTTATTCATATATATATGCACACATCTACTTTATGTACAGATGTTATAAAATATGTGAGGAAGAAGACATTTTTTGCCTTAGTTTCCTGTTTCTCTTTTCTTATCTTCCCTGGACCCTATGTTTCCTTTCAGCCCTTAGATCCCACAAATTCTGTCCTAGAATCATGCTGTCCATTATGGTAGAAATTAGCCCTAGATGGCTATTTAACATTTAAAATGCATGAATCTAAATTGAGTGTTAAATAAGCACCAGTTTTTGAAGACAATAGAAACAAACAATGTAAAGTATCTCATTAATATTTTTACATTTTTATATGCTAAAATTATGTCAACATAGGGAATTAAATAAAAAAATATTATTTTAATGGGGTCACTTCTTTCATTTTCCTCATACAGGATGGCTACCAGAAAATTTTAAATTACTCATGTTACAACTATTTCTAGTGGATGGCAAAATTTTAGGCCATCTCTTCTTCTCACAAGATTACTTGACATTCTTATTCATTTTTATGATTTGAATTTAATCAATATGGGCCTTCAATTTTTATGTTTGGCTTTGGTCTCTCTCCCAGTATTGTTCCTGGTTCCGGTTGTCACTTGATACCTCTTCCCTAATGTCTAGTCAGCAGTTCAAACTGAGTATACACCTCATGTGAAAACCATAATCTCCCTACAGAATCCCCATTCTCTTTTAAACTTCAGTTAAGTTCTTCAAATCACCTAAAGAAGTAAGCTTGGGATCTCCATGGACTCCTGTCCATACATCCAATCAATTACCATTGGCATTCAGTTCCTTCTCTCTGTGTTCAGTTATTGTCTTAGTTACTCATTTGGTTATCCTTTAAGGCTTGTCTAGACTATGGCAAAGGGTCTTACTTTAGTACTCATTTCTCTTACGTCATTTGGCCTATGTAAAGTTTATTTTATGTCTTTATGGTGATGGTTGGGTTCAAATTAATTAATACAAATAAGAATGTCTATTGTCTATTTATAATCTATTTAGAGTTTTAAAAGTGACTTTGCATAATTATTTTTATGTAGCTATTCTAGCAAGCTAGTGGAAAAAGCAGATTTAATAAAAGACAAGGAAGCTTGGAGAAAAAGAAGTGTTTGAGGACAGGCTAAGGACATATTCTTCCCAAATTCTGGTCCAGAACATTTTAATTTCTTATGGAGATAGTAAAGATTATATTTATATATAAGTATATATACATATATATGTATATATGTATATTTTACATGGAATATATTGCTTTATTGGAGAAGGCAACGGCAACCCACTCCAGTACTCTTGCCTGGAAAATCCCATGGGCGGAGGAGACTGGTAGGCTGCTATCCATGGGGTCGCTAAGAGTTGGGCATGACTGAGCGATTTCACTTTCACTTTTCACTTTCATGCATTGGAGAAGGAAATGGCAACCCACTCCAGTATTCTTGCCTGGAGAATCCCAGGGACAGAGGAGCCTAGTGGGCTGCCATCTATGGGGTCACGCAGAGTCGGACACGACTGCAGCGACTTAGCAGCAGCAGCAGCATTGCTTTATACTTTGTGCTAGTTTCTGCTGTACAACAAAGTGAATCAGTTTTACATATACATATATCCATTCTTTTCTTAGGTTTCCTCCCATTTAGGTTATCACAGATCACTGAGTAGAGTTCCCAGGGCTGTACAATAGGTTCTCATTAATTCTCTTTTCTTTTTACATAGTAATGTACATATGTCAATCCCAGTCTCCCAATTTGTAGTACCACCTCCTTCTCCCTTGGTAAATTTGTTTGTTCTCTACATCTATGACTCTCTTCTAATAGCAAATAAGTTCATCTATACCATTTTTCTAGATTCCACATCTGAGAGACATTATACGATATTTGTTTCTCTCTTTCTGACTTGCTTCACTCTGTATGACAGTCCCTAGGTCCATCCATGTCTTGAAAATGGCACAGTTTTGTTTCCTTTTATGACTATTATAATACTCCATTGTGTGTGTGTGTATATATATATATATATATATATATATATATATGCCACATCTTCTTTATCCTTTCTTCTGTTGATGGACATTTAGGTTCCTACCACCTCTTGGCTATTGTAAATAGTGCTCCAGTGAACATCGGAGTGCATGTATCCTTTTGAATTATGTCTTTCTCCTTATGTTTACCTAGGAGTCGGATTGCTGGATCATATGGTCAGATTTCTGATCATACAGCCAGATAGATAATATCTGGTCATCATGGCTTGGCTGCTCCCCTCCTCATACTTTTTACCACATAGTAAATTGTAATGTAGGTGCTTCCCTGATAGCTCAGTTGGTAACGAATCCACCTGCAATGCAGAAGACCTGAGTCCAGTCCCTGCACTGGGAAGATCCCCTGGAGGAGGGATCTCAACTCCAATATTCTGGCCTGAAGAATTCCATGGACAGTAATAGTCCATGGGGTTGCAAAGAGTTGGACATGACTGAGTGACTTTCACTCACTTCGCTCATGGTAGTTCTATTTTTGCTTTTTTAAGGAACTTCCGTATCATTCTCCATAGTGGCTGTGAAGTGAAAATGAAAGTGTTAATCAGTCGTGTCCGACTCTTTCTGAGCACAGTCTCCTCAGTCCACAGAATTTTCCAGGGAAGAATACCAGAGTGGGTTGCCATTCCCTTCTCCAGGATATCTTTCTGACCCAGGGATCAAAACCACATCTCCTGCATTACAGGCAGATTCTTTTTTTTTTTTTTAACTTTACAATATTGTATTGGTTTTGCCATATATCAACATGAATCCGCCACAGGTATACTGAGCCACAGGAAAGCCCAGTAGTGGCTGTACAAATTTACATTTCCACCAACAGTGTAGGAAGAGGGTTCCCTTTTCCCCACACCCTCTCCAGCATTTATTGTGGAGATTTTTGTTTGTAGATTTTTTTGATGACAGCCATTCTAACCAATATGAGAGATAGTAAAGATAAAAGAGTATTGCCTGGGAAGTCAGAAAAATAAAGTTAAATCTTGGGCTCCATCAGTTGTTAGATAGTATATATGTTATTTTATACAACTTACTTAATCTCTCTGAGCCAGAGTTTCCTGATTTATTATTGTTCCTAAGCTGCTAAGTCATATCTGAATCTTTTGTGACCCTATGCACTATATAGCCTGCCAGGCTCCTCTGGCCATGGGATTTCCCAGGCAAAAGTACTGGAATAGGTTGCCATTTCCTTCTCCAGGGGATCTTAACCCAGGGATTGAAACCGCATCTTCTCCATTGACAGGTGGGGTTCTTTACTACTGAGCCATCAGGGAAGCCCTGATCTATAAAACAAGGCTTTTTCTCACAAGATTAAAAAAAATAATAATGTACATAAGGAACTTTGCCTAGTTTGTGTCATAAAATACTGTTTTAGAAAGATTAAATGTAATGTGAATAGTAGTTGTAGTATAACTGTTCTATCAGATTGTCTTGAAACACATGATGACCATTTTCCCCTTCCGTATGATATAAAAATCATGTCAGGATAATTTTGGTTTATTTCAACTCTGATTAGTCTGACAAGATTATGAAACTCGTCAAAAGCAATTTCTTGCTATTAGTTTCATTTCCTCAGTACAGCTGTGTGGGAGACAAGGAAGGAGGCTCACTCTTTTCTTGTTTATTTACCAATTTTTGGTTGATATGGAGAATTTCCTTTGAGCAGTTCACGATGTGTCCTAACCAAAAATACCCTTTAATTTTGAAAAATTAATATTCATCACACAGAGCAGTTAAAAAAGTGGAAGGCAGCTACTGAATCTTGGACCTAAAATTAAAATGAAGCAAAGACGAACTACATAAACTAGGAGAGAGCAAAAAAAAAGTAGGTTTTTTTGACTCACTTTTATATTATATCTGATTTTTGCCTTGGATTTTAAAGTATCAGTGTAGATTGTTCACAAAGCATGGGGGTCCTAGAAAAATACTCTCGGGGAAAAATAAGAAAAGATTTTGGAATGTCCAAGGTCTAAGGTGCTGAGCCAGTGAGCAAAGTCTTTTTCTGTTTTTATTCTGTTTTGTTTTCCCCTTGAGGAAACCTGATGAAGATTTCATGTATGGAGGTAGACTGAATATACCAATCTCAGTCCTAATTCTGAAAGCGCTTGGTATTAGGCCATCCATTAAATGGTAGAAGGTGTGGCAGTGGGAAGTCCCTGACAAAATACTTGGGAGATAAGTGGCTGTGGGGTTGTCCCTGGAGAATTAGCTGCTTTTTACAGGCCAGAAGTTTTAGATTAGAAGTCTGGCTCTAAGAAAGGGGATTAACAAGTTTACCATAGCTGCAGGGTGGGAAATCAGTTGGAGAGGAAAACCAGAGACTAGTCAGCATGGCAGATGGGTAGAGAGTATGTCTTGAGTCATGAATGGAGCCAAGGTGAGATGCAGTGGATATTCTGACTTTCCCTGACCATGGTGCACTGATCCCAGGTCCATGTGGCAGCTTTTGATGTGGAGAGTAGAAAAGAAGCACGAGAATCCAGTAACACTTGGGACTGCGAATCATGACCGTTCTAATATGGTGGCAAACTTGCACTTGTTGCAAATGCTCATTTTAATACTGGAAAAATTAGAAACAAAGAATTTCAGTCAGGCACCAAATGTTCTTGGTCCAGTACAGTGTATCAACACTGAAAAAAATACAGCATTTGACTTTTAGGAGTCCAAAGTCAATTTGGCAGGAGGGACATCTAACTCAAGTAGAGAACAGAGAACAAAAGAAGTCAGGATATGATTATCTGCCAAAATATAATAGAAACAGTAAAGGAGGTCAGAGCAGAGAGGGGGAAAAGGAACTTGCTTAGCAATAGCAAAGAGCACAGCACAATATCCTATTCGTGGTCATTTCAGATCATGTTGAAAAAATTGTATAAATAAATAATGTTAATCTCCAGTGAATTTCTTTCTAAAGTTGAGATACAAATGCAGTCTCTTGATTTTGTTCTCCATTTTCAATCCTATCAGCTTGGATTTAAAAATAATAAGATATTGAAAATCATACCAGTTCAATATGCAGCAGAAACTCTGCTCAACCCACAAATCAGAGAAGCAAAACTCTTAGAGGTGATTGACTCCTGGGGTCACAGTCACAGATATCCCCAGGTCAGTCAGGTTATCTATGCAAATAAAGGGTGAAGGGAGAGAAAGCCTGATTCAGAGAGAACTCATTCTGTTTACAAGATACTGAAGCTACACATCTCCACCTGATAGTTCTCATGCATACCTTAACCAGTTCTTCACATCTCATCATTTTTTAAGAGAAGACACACAAATACAGACTTGTTTTTAGAAAAAGTAAAAATTATCATGTTTCAATTGGAAGCTGATTCAAAATTCTCCAAAACATTGTTCAGGCCCAACAACATATGTCTGTGGGTTGAATTTGGTTGGCAGTCTGCCGGTTTTCCACCTCTTCTTGAATTTATAGCTGCTCCTAAGAAAGCAGGAGCAGGGTGTAATGATTAGAGAGAACTAGAGTCCTCTGAGTAACTTCTGTGCACACAATGAATCCTAATAAATGGCTGGAGACTGACTAGCACATTTACTTTATGAAAAAGCTTCCGTTTATCTATAACCTTTTCATTTAGGCCCTTCTTTTGTTTGTCTGCCTTTCACAACTAGGCTCATTTACTTTACTTGGAAGAACAAACTCTTCTGCTGCTAGTCCTCCTCAAAGCATTGTTTTAACCATTAAGATGTCTCCAAAATTTAACTTTTCTAAGTAATAACAAATATAATAATCTTTAGTTTCCCTGATGTTCACAAAATCATAAAATATCAAATACAGATCAGAACACCTATACTTGTAAAGGATCAATTGTCATAGGGCAAAGAAAAGAGAGTTTTAGTTTTGTATACCTTAGGTGGCAATAATAATAGTAACAACAATTTAAATGTGTATGTGCATGCACACACATACATGTGTGAAATTCTCAGTGCATAGGATGAGGAAATATAGCCCAAGTGTGGTTGTATAGCCCATCATATGTGTTATCTCTTAATAGATGATTATCTCTTTTCCAGAAGTAGTCATGACAATGGATATAAATGATATGGGAGGACACAGAGAAAAAGAACTACTGTTCAATAATTTTTAATTAGGTAATCTGATAGACATTTTAAAATTCTACCATTTATGAATTCCTTTTCACTTCAAGATGTCCAAATCAAAATCCTATATTTTACTTTATGAGGGGTCTAAATTAAGACAGAAATTTGGCTAAATTACTTCAAATTACAGTTACACTCAGTTAGCTGGAACCTAGTTTGATAATGCATACAACTATCTCTTCTAACTCCTACTTCCTGAGTAGAGGCCTCTGAAATCTACTTTGAGGAAAGACAAGCAAAACCACTTATTTCAGTGGGAAAATATCCCCTAAACAAATCCTGGGTTGAGGTTCCTAACAATGCAGCTGAAGCTCTTCAAGCAATTATAGCAACATAAGAGCCTTTAGTTAAGCAGCCTAGAAAGGATACAATTTAAGATATATAATAACAGAGGATATTATAGTATCTTCAAAGACTAGCATTGAAAAACACACTCAAAAACTTTTAATTTAAATAATGTGGACTGCTAAAAATGTTTACTATTTTGATATTCTTGACTTGATGAAAGAAAGCTTTCAGTTCAGTTCAGTTCAGTCACTCAGTCATGTCCGACTCTTTGCGACTCCATGAATTGCAGCATGCCAGGCCTCCCTGTCCGTCACCAACTCCCAGAGTGCACTCAGACTCATGTCCATCGAGTCAGTGATGCCATCCAGGCATCTCATCCTCTGTCGTCCCCTTCTTCTCCTGCCCCTAATCCCTCCCAGCATCAGGATCTTTTCCAATGAGTCAACTCTTTGCATGAGGTGTCCAAAGTACTAGAGTTTCAGCTTTAGCATCATTCCTTCCAAAGAAATCCCAGGGCTGATCTCCTTCAGAATGGACTGGTTGGATCTCCTTGCAGGCCAAGGGACTCTCAAGAGTCTTCTCCAACACCACAGTTCAAAAGCATCAGTTCTTCGGTGCTCAGCTTTCTTCACAGTCCAACTCTCACATCCATACATGACCACTGGAAAAACCATAGCCTTGACTAGACGGACCTTTGTTGGCAAAGTAATGTCTGCTTTTGAATATGCTATCTAGGTTGGTCATGACTTTCCTTCCAAGGAGAAACTTTACTGTCCCCAGATTTCAGATTAAATTTGAATGAAAACAGCAATATTTTATGGAATCTGTTTTGTTCTCACACTAAATATCTTTTGATGTTTAACAAGGAAGAGAATGGCTTTCCACATGTTCAAATTGTTCAAGTTGTTTTACTCAAACTTACTATGTTTATGATATAAAAAACAACAACAAAAAACACTTGATGAAAGTTCTACAATAGACCTAGATTTCTTGTAGTATAAGCCAACTTGGTTTTTCCTTGCAGCAAAAGTTAGGACTGGATATATGTTCTAGATAGCTAAACATCATATTTTAATTAATCTCAAATAAGACATTCACAGTATTCCTTACATGTACCTAGGTGTCTGTGTGTCAATCTATATACTAGATAATATATAATTAATGCTAAATCTATATACTAAATAATATATATTTATTTAGCTACCTACTCATTTCTCTTCTTGCTGTTCTCAACTGTGATCCACACACCACTCCCCCAAAGCACCGGCATATTCCAAAGGGAATTTTAATTACGGAAAACTTAATTAGAGCAAAAATATTAACAAGTATGAACCTAGTACCATTGGTCTTTAAAAATAAGACAATTGTAATAATTGTTACAATTTTAGGACAATGACGATATAAAATTAAAAAAAAAAAACTATATAATTCTGTCAAAGTTTCTCATCAAAGTTCAATGTGCATATGAATCACTAAGGGTGGTGGCCAAATGTGTTCTTTCTCAGGCTCATTCTCAGTCCTGCTAAATGGGAATATCTTTGGAAGGTACGGTGAAATATGCATGTCTGTGAAGCTTCTCACACTGATCCTTGAGAATCACTGCTCTACAGCTGTCAGCTATCTTCTTTCTCACTTCTAGAGTCTTTTTTTTTTTTTTTTTTAGCTGAAGTTGAGTTATTTCTGACCCTGCCTCTCATGGGAAAGCTTAATGTAGGGGATCTTTAACTAATTCCAGTGAAATGGAGTTCTGTGAATTTAATAATAAACTGTAACAAGTGATTATGGCTTTTAGTCTGCACTTAAGATACACAAATCAAGTATGTTACCTCCTTGTTTACAAGTCCCAGTGCCTCAGGAAGTCACACCTTCTTCATTAGGCATAGTTTTGTCCCTGACTACAACATCCTCTATTGGAAAACTGGTCATTCATTGCCTCATTTTCTTGCTAAGATTAAAACCCCACTTCTCTACTAACAGTCTTCTATGTGGGTAATCGAGCTGGCTCTGAACAAATACCCAATGTTCAGAACTCTGACTGTAACAAACCTCCTAGCTGATAAAAATCTGCAAAGCTGAACTTCTGAGGATTGCTCCTCTAAGAATGGGTATTTTTTCCTACTTGTTAAAAAAAGCTTTTTATTCAACTTGTATCCCCAGTTACCAAGTATTTACCAAGATTGTAACCGAATAGTTATGTAATTATTAGACTCAATGGTACCTACTGTCGATACCTGTGGATAAGAGAGCTCTTCAGCATCTGTTCACTTCAGATGTAGAGCCAGGTCCCAGGTCTTGTTTCACCTAGATAAATCACAAGAAATGACAGTTCCTTCTAATTAATATTATATATATATATATATATATATATATATATACACACACACACACACACACACACACACATGTGCTAAGTCGCTTCAGTTGTGTTTGACTCTGTGTGACCCTATGGACTGCAGCCTTCCAGGCTCCTCTGTCCATGATATTCTCCAGGCAAGAATACTGGAGTGTCTTGCCATTTCCTCTCCAATATATATATGAGTTATTTATATAGAAAGAACATTATCCTACCTCACACAAACAGCAATTATTTCCAGAAGGATCACAGTTCTAAAAAAAAAAAGTTTAAACACCAAAGCTTTTTAGAGGAAAATACATGAATAGTCTTTGTAGCCGTGGATTAGGCAAGGACTTCTTAAGAGGACAAAAAGAGCACTAATCACAAAGTTAGATAAGTGATACATTGGATATATTAAAGCTAAATCTCTACTAATGAAAAGATGAGTGAGTAAAAAGCAACCTACAAAAAAAAGAAAATCACTATTGCAACAGATATACTAAAAAGAAACTTGTATTCAGGATATAAAACAGCTCCTACAAATCAGTAAGAAAAGGACAATTTTGCACAGATACTTCCAAAGAATATCAAATAGCAATCAGCTACACAAATGAAATTTTGAGTGAAATAAGCCCAGCAATAAAAAGTATATATTCTAGGTTTCTGTTATATATAAGTTCAAAATAGACAAAACTTAAGAAGGTAGAATGATGGTTATCACTGATGGGGTTGGGGATGGACAGTGACTGGAAGGGAGCTTCCGAGGGCTTTTGGAGTGCTGTTGATTTTGAGTTTCTCAGTTTGGGTGTGGTTACATGAGTATGCATTCAGTTTGTGACAATTCATGTTATAAAAATACAGGCATACACACACATAAAAAAATTGATTTAAACTGTATTTTAGGCATATGTTATTGAGCGAGAAAGAAATCATTTTTAAATGCATTTAAAAAGTTATTCTGAAATATTTGTATCTTAATGGGGCTATCATTGTCACAGTGATGGACCATATTACTGTCCCATTCTCAGACATGTCCCTTTGGCACTGAAATCCAATTCAATCAATTCAGAGTTTGAAGACATGGGCATTAGGGAAAAACTAATAGGATACAATAACAAATTTGCTAAATAAAACAAATGTCAGCCACATTTTACTACCCTCCATTACTGACTCTCGTTAATTACTGTCGAACACTCATTATGCAATATGCTGCTTCCCCATATTTTAACTTGGGCAGGCCAAGATGGAGATAGAGGGAGCCTAGTGTACTGCAATCAATGTGTGATTAGATTTCATCTGCTTGATAAAAGGGCTTTGCAACTGAGTCATGTCCTTTAGGAAATAAATGCTATAGGACATGAAATTCCAGGAAACAAGCCATCACAGGTTGAAATGTGTATTTTTGCACTTGATACACTTCCAACAAAGATCAGAGAGTCAGGTCTGTCCCAGAGAATGAGACAGCTTGTTTTGCCAGTTATTTTAATTCTGTGGCTGCCGAACAACTTGTTGTACAGCTGATGTTTTCTGTGTAAGTGACATTTCATCGTCCGCTGCCCTAAGATAGTCACCCTGTTTTCCCTTAATTGATACTTGTACGCAAGAGGCGGAAAATGGCTCAGCATTTCTTGCTAGATTAGGTCAAAACTGACAGAGGAAGCAGAGAGAAGATTGCATTACTTATACCCCTTATGGTTCTCTTCTGTATCTAAGGAGATTGCCATTTCATAAAATTTCTTTTGCTGCCTGAACATCAATGTAATAATACAAGCATTTAGTTCCTATTTGCTTTTATTTCTTTTTTTTTTTTAACTGCTTACCTGATCACCAGTGGGAAATTCATAAGCAGTTCTACTAACTCTCAACTTAATTTTTCTTCTTTGTCCTTAATAAGATGTAATTGTATCCTTGGACCTCTCTTCCTTAAATGCTTCATTTTGTCTTTTCTATGGAGCCTTTACTTTTCTCTTCATTTGATTTATAACCAGAAGAATTAAACATGCCTCTGAAAGTTCAAAGTGAGTTTCCTGAAGGTTTTTTGATTTTGTTTTTCCCGGATTGTGGGGTATTCTTATCATAAGATTAATGTTTACAAATAGATGTGGTGGTATTTATTCTGATTCAAAGTTAATTAAGAAGCATCCCATGAAAATGTTACTGTTCATTGTGCAGCCTCAGTAACTGGGGATCCATTCTTCTGGGTCTCTTTTCACCAAGTCTTTTGGAAAGAGATTATGTCTTTAACAAAGTCATCAACAGTTCCCAGAATCTATAAGACAAGCCCACATTCTTTAATGAAGCAGTAATATTTCTGTGCATGTGTGCTATGTTGCTTCAATTGTGTCCAACTCTTTACAACCATATGAACTGTAGACTGCCACGCTCCTCTGTCCATGGGATTCTCCAGGCAAGAATACTGTAGTGGGCTGCCATGCCCGCCTCCTGGGGATCTTCCCAACCCAGAGATCAAACCCGAGCCTCATGTCTCCTGCATTGGCAGGTCGGTTCTTTACCTCTGGCATCACCTAGGAAGCCCCAAGTTTGTCCTGCTGCTGCTGCTAAGTCGCTTCAGTCGTGTCCGACTCTGTGTGACCCCATAGACAGCAGCTCACCAGGCTTCCCCGTCCCTGGGATTCTCCAGGCAAGAACACTGGAGTGGGTTGCCATGTCCTTCTCCAATGCATGAAAGTGAAAAGTGAAAGTGAAGTCACTTAATGGTGTCCGACTCTTAGCGACCCCATGGACTGCAGCCTACCAGGCTCCTCCATCCATGGGATTTTCCAGGCAAGAGTACTGGAGTGGGGTGCCATTGCCTTCTCCGCGAGGTTGTCCTAATCCAGCTCTAATCCGCTGTCTGTATCTAGCTTTCCAAATTATCCACTCCCCTCTATTATGTGTTGTGGATGTTCACCTTGCCTTTCCTTAAATTTTTTTACCTCAGCCTGCACTGCTCTTGAAATCCCTTCTCTGCCTTTTGAATCGTGTTTATCATACAGTTTCAAGTTTATCATATGGTATCACTTTCACCATCACCAGAAATTGCCCTCAGACCCATTCTCTGTTGCACTCTAATCAGACTCCATTGTAAGTAAGCGTGTATATGTCCAACTCTACTCCAGAATTTTTAATAATTTTTGTAGAAACTGTGGGACCTAGAAAGTCTGTTTCTCAGGGTAGAGGCTCAAAGATTATTTGAAATATAATATATGTTGCATTTCTCCCAGTAGGATTGAGACTAGTGGACTAAAGTGCCCAGGGAGGGAGCACTAGCAGCATGATACTAAGGTTGCCTACCACAGTTTTGTTCAGTATTTATTCTACTTAAAACACATTTTATATTTTACTTGTCATTTTCACTATTTAGGATACCCATGTGAAGAATAACTGTATTACCATTTATCCATGAAGCTGATCTGCCTGACTTTGTCAGTAAATGCAGCGTATCACCCAGATTTCTTGATATAAGTTAACTAAATGCAAAGTCTTATTATAACATTTCCTATATGTAATACCTGTCCAGTCAAAGACAATGTTACCCAGTGGTGTGGCTATGGTCAAATTCCTTTACTGTGAGCTTCCTTTCTCATTATATTTGACATTTTTGAAACTGAGTTTTATTGCACTTGCTCTGCTTATGAAAATGGTCTAGGGAAATTAGACTTAATAGAGATGTAGAAGCCACAGGGAAAAAAAAAAAAGAAAAGAAAAGCAAACTCGAAGGAAAGTGAAATTAAAATGTTATTTTGGTAAATGGCTGCTCTGGTGGAGATGACAAACAATCGCAATGCAAGTTAATTACTGACCTATCAAGAAAGGGTAGCATGGAGGTTGTGCCACACATTACTGGAGCAACCACAGTCACAAGTCATTTCCACAGGGGAAGAAACAGGCTGTGCTTTACCACAGATCAACAGATCTTTCCAGGGGACAGAAATGAGTTTCTCACAAATACAGTATCTGTCTGTGGAGTTTCCACACACTCTCAGTAGACCTGGAGAAAGCTCTTCCTACACATTCCGGAAAAGGAATGGGGTCATATTGCCACAAGGAGTTCCTGTGTGTCAAGGCAGAGAGAACCTTGGCTTTTGGTGGTTATGGTGACCATACAGCTCACTGCGACACAGTGGAAACCCAAGCTGACACCCAAGGAACGGGAAAACACTGAGGCACACTCAGTGCTTACCTCTGAGATAGTTCTCCTCACTAAGTCTTTAGTGGGAATCCATGTCAGGCAAGAGAGTCCTTCCATTTAGAGAAAAAATGTCAAGCACCCAAAGAAAATTGAAACTTGAGGGAGACTTTCTCTATTGTTAGAACATAGAACCCTGATAAATCCCAAGATGGTCATAAATGTGGTCATTTTTTTTCTTAATAAGAAACAAAATGGTTGTCTGAAATGGAAGTAGGCTAATGTTCATATTTTTAAAATTTTGTATGATTTTCCAAATATACCTTAATGTTGGCGTCAAAGAGTATGAAAAACATTGCTTATTTGCAGCCTTATTTCATTAACTTACCGTGAAATATCCTTCGTTCACTGGTCCTCAGACCCACTGGCCAGAGTAAGTTATACATATTCTTTTTAAAATAAGAAATAAATTTGATCAGAAGCATTTCTATTGGTAATACTTTCCTGGGCTATATACTCCGGCCTTAACTAGGGTCCATATTTATTTTCCATTTCTATATTCTGCAAACATTTATTAAGTCTTTGTGGTTTTGTCAGGAAGCACAGGGATGTAAATGATTAAAGACTTACATGATCTATACTTAATATGGGTGCTCTACCATCATTTTATCCACTAGATCTCCATTAGATTTCCTTTGGAATTCTTGTTACCTTAGTTTTCCAGACACAGTTTCCCCCTGATCTAGGGGTCTGTGACCAAGGCAAGGATGTTTGGAGATGCAGCACCTGAGATCTGTCCTGGGACTACTTGGAACAGGTGGGGAAACTTTGGGGAAGAACCACCAATATCCTTCAACTTTAATTTTCTCTGCTCTGTAGCACGGAAATAATTTCATAGTGTCCATTCAGTTTCTCCTAATTCAAATAATTCTTAATACACTTTTATTTTAATGTTTCTGATGGGAAAGAGATGTCAAAAATAAACTTTCTAACTCAGGAGACTTAATATAATTAACAGAGTGCAACAGATAATCGACAGAGCAGCTATGAAATTTAGAATTAGATGAAATATCACATTCATTCCTATTTAGGTATTTGCAGTGTGAGTGGGAAAATCGGACCCAGAATATTACTGAGCCAACCAAGTCTGTTGAGCAGAGTCAAAGTTTGTGGGGCTCTTATGAAGTGCATTCTCATCACTGTTTCCTGTTTTTTAAACAGTATTGAAAGTGGAACTGGTGTAATATCACAAGCTATTCTTGCTCTTCTCTTGGTACATATAAAATCAGGAAGTCTAGAGAAATTGTGAAGGCAGCCTTAAGTGATTTACATTTAAATTTCTAACTCAAGGATGTTTATTTAGACAGTTTTGTAAAATAAAATTGACATTTTAAACACATGCAAAATGAACTAATTCTTCAATATTTTCCTTAGGCTTCCACCATGCTTCTGTGTGCTTCCTGTAAGAATATAAATGCACTAGTCATCATTTTTTTCTAATAGAATTTAAAAACAGTGATGATGATGATGATAAGATGTTATAGAAGGAACACAGGAAATACTGAATAAGCATGTAGATCACATGAAACAAACTTAATATGACATATAGTTAGCAGAATGCTGGATGTTCTGAAACTGTATAGGAATAAACATAGAAAAGGGCTTCCCAGGTGGCACTGGTATAAAGAACCCACCGACCAATGCAGGAGACAAAAGAGATGTAGGTTCAGTCCCTGGGTTAGGAAGATCCCCTGGAGGTGGGGCATGGCAATCCACTTCAGTATTCTTGCCTGGAGAATCCCATGGACAGAGGAGCCTGGCAGATTATGGTCCATGGGGTCACAAAGAGTTAGACATGACTGAAGTGACTTAGCACACATGCACAAGCATAGAAAAATATTACTGATTTTTCGATATACTCTACCAAATCTAGAAACTCGAGGGTCAGTGAGAAATGAAAATACAGGTGGAACAACAGAATATGATTTCAAAACCCTATGCATGTTCTTGGAATAATAACATAAAACTCATTGATTAGAGCTCTTCATTGCCTTCCTTAACACATCCTGAAATTAATACTTCTAGGTTCCTGGAATTATATTCTTCCCCTGATGCTGGAAGCAAGTCGTGATGGACCCTGGGGTTTGAGGGTTTCTTTCGACTCATAGTTGGGCAGACTTTATAATGGAGTTTGTTCCCCTAGAAACTTCTTTCCTAAAGACTCAAAAATTAGAGTACCATGGCAAGCCATCACATCCCACAACTCCAGGAGACACCATTTACTAGAATACAATCCTGATCTCCTTTCCTTAGTCATAAATGCTGCCTGCCTCTACAAGTACTTAGGAACACACACAAAGTAGAATAACCAAAGATTTTCTACTATGAGATGTGTTCCCACATAGCCAGAAGAGTTTCCAGTATGAGACTCAGGTAAACGGTTCCTGAGGGTTAATGTGAAATCTGACTACTCGTTTATGGTATTGTGTTAATTGCTATAATCACTCCTCTCCCATATATACATCTAAGTGATTCACTGAGCAGATGGATTAAGTAAAAAAATGTAAGTAAGAATTGATGATGGCCTTTCAGAAATATTGACCCTGTGGATATGATGGGGCCTAAGTAGGTGGGAGGGCTTTGGCAGCCAAAATGTTAAAAGGATCATAGTGTTCAAGGTAGAGGAAAAAGAATATTAGGGTGTGGGCGAGGGGAAAATGGGAAAGTTGAAGGAGTCTAAAGAGAAAGAACTGTAAGTGGGATCTGAATATGACTTGCAAAATTTGGTATAAAACAGCCTTATCCACTTGGTGTGAGAGGTTTCTAACAGGATGAAAAAGAATAAATCACCTCTGAACCCACAGAGTACAACAGTTAGAAGTTTCACAGCTACCAGTGCAACTGTCATTTCTGGCAATTATATTTCCTTCCTCCTCTGTCCTCCCCCTTCCCCAGTTCCTGCTGAGGGTGAGGGGGTCCTGCTTCCCTCTGTCTTGTACTCAGTTCTTCCACACAAGATGTTTGTGTATTATGCCAAGGAAAGCCCTCTTCCCAAATTCTCTTCCTCAGAGTGTCTAGAATACCTTGCCTCTTATAGCACTGGTTGGCTTAGGAGGGTTGAGGCTCTCAGTTAATCCTTCAGCCTGATGAGAGGATAGCAAGATAATCAGACTTACCCACATGGATACTAAATGCCATTTCCTTCATGAAATCCAGCACTTGTCTTTTCCTTCAACTTCCTCGGTACTGTAGTATTTCTTTATAACACATGTGAAATTTTACCTTATAATTTCACAATTATTTGCATACCTCTGCACTACCAAGCCTTTTGCCCCCAAAGCCCAACTTGTCTTAATTTAGCTCCAGCATCGGCTGGTCTTCTTTTGCAGACTTTCTCTCTCTACACCTCACCGTTCCACCAGAGTCAAATGCCATTGCTTCTCTTCCCACCTGGGCACAACTCTTTTCTCATTTAATTTGATTTATTTATTTATCACACTCACTAAACTACTACAAAGCACTTGGCTGAAGCAAACAAAAACACAAAAAAGAACCTCTACTCTAGTGTCTGTCACTCAGGAAAGTCTCAATAAACCTTAAATAGGTCATTTATTTTCTGTGGGTAAGAGGAAGTTTGTGTCATTTTCTGTATTCTTCTTAGAGCAACATGAAACCACCATATTACAAATATGAGAATAACTATGAATAGTATCAAGGGAATACCATTGTAAAACAAAATACAGAAGAAAAAATAAGAGAGCAATGTGCTTCCAACAAAATGTGAACTGGGGTCAGTTGGGAAAGAGAGTGATAGCTAGAGGAGTGAGAGAAGAGAAATAACATTAACCAGTGTAGGGGGAAAGCAGCTTAAAAGAAAGATCTAAAGGAGGAATTTTGAAATTCCTTTCTGCAGATTGTCCCCTAGAAAACAGGTGGGGAAGCCAGATAAGAGGTTTTTTAAAGAAATCCAGCCTGTTGACGGAAACCCATCCCCAGACAAATTATGGGTTAATTGTGAAATCAATACCAGAATGCAGATGTTGATTTGATGCTGAAATGTGTGCCGTCTGAGGAAGCAACATTTCCTATAAATGGCACATGGTGAGGCTATGTAAATTCAGTGGCTTCACGCTCTTGGTCAGAAGATAGTGGCTCTAGCTAGAGTATTTCCCTCACCAATGTGGCAAGCACACTATCTTTGGAGTACAAATCTAATGAATAATGTGGAAGATCAAGCCTTGAATGAACTCCAAGGAGAATCTAGATTCTTTTAGAAAAGATTTATATGTTTAATCCTTGATTCTCCTCAAGCATAATCCACATCCCTTGGACATTAAATCATACCAATGCGTTTTCATTGCTGCCTATTTGCCTGAAACTTTGGAGCTCTGTAAATCTGCAGTAGTACTTCAGCTCCCAGTTTTTAGTGCAGTGGTATCAGAAGTGGAAAGGATGGTGCATATCATAGCGGTCCTCCTGGTTGACCATGCACCCTCACTCTCAGTTTTCTTCCAAAGACAGAACAAGGGGCCATGGACTTGTTCAAAGGCATTAAGGTGGACATTACAGGCTGTGCTGCCACTAGAAGTCATCATGAGTTCTTTTTATGCAACTGTTGCTGCTGCTACTGCTAAGTCGCTTCAGTCGTGTCCGACTCTGTGTGACCCCATAGACAGCAGCCCACCAGGCTCCCCCATCCCTGGGATTCTCCAGGCAAGAACACTGGAGTGGGTTGCCAGTTCCTTGTCCAATGCATGAAAGTGAAAAGTGAAAGTGAAGTCGCTCAGTCGTGTCTGACCCTTAGCTAGTCTAATTATAATGAATCCAAGGTCTCCATCACAATCACAGTGCCTAGATTCTCATTGTTTCACTCATAATTACTTCATTCACTGAAACGCTGAAAAAACTCATGCCTTTATTATTAGCACTTTATCAATATAAAAAATCCATAGATTTGCTTTATTTTGAAATAATGTCTTCTTGGTTATGAAAAATTGATGGCCTCGATAATAAATAATACACAGAATAAAACCAAAAATGTATTATCCTGTACTAGGGTATATGGAAAAATAACTATTTATATCATTTGCCTGTGATTGCATTTACTTTTTAAAACACACTGATATATTTAACCTTCTATATCTTATTCTAGTTATATAAAGAGGTAAGTTCCCTTATGCATACATTAGTGGTCAGATTCGATCCATTTAAAAATTCTATTAAATGTAGTTGTAATCATATTTCTATGGAATAGTGGGGATAAGACTTCCTTATTTTATTACCTCAAAGTTGTATTTCCAATGTTGTCAAAAGAGCCTTTTTGTTCTCAATTAAATGTTTTTTAAATATGTCACTCATAGGATTATGAAATGAAGAGAGGGAGAGGGAGAGGGTGGGGAGATTTGGGAGAATGGCATTGAAACATGTATAATATCATGTATGAAACGAGTCACCAGTCCAGGTTCGATGCATGATACTGGATGCTTGGGGCTGGTGCACTGGGACCACCCAGAGGGAGGGTATGGGGAGGGAGGAGGGAGGAGGGTTCAGGATGGGGAGCACAGGTATACCTGTGGTGGATTCATTTTGATGTTTGGTAAAACTAATACAATATTGTAAAGTTTAAAAATAAAATAAAATTAAAAAAATAAAAAAATAAAATAAAAAGCAGAGACATTACTTTGTCAAAAAAAAAAAAAAGAAAAGAAAAGAAGTAGAAAAATAATTTGGTTCAGTCAGTTCAGTTGCTCAGTCGTGTCTGACTCTTTGCGACCCCATGAATCGCAGCACGCCAGGCCTCCCTGTCCATCACCATCTCCCGGAATTCACTCAGACTCATGTCCATCGAGTCGGTGATGCCATCCAGCCATCTCACCCTCTGTTGTCCCCTCTTCCTCTGGCCCCCAATCCCTCCAAGCATCGGAGTCTTTTCCAATGAGTCAACTCTTCGCATGAGGTGGCCAAAATACTGGAGTTTCAGCTTTAGCATCATTCCTTCCAAAGAAATCCAAGGGCTGATCTCCTTCAGAATGGACTGGTTGGATCTCCTTGCAGTCCAAGGGACTCTCAAGAGTCTTCTCCAACACCACAGTTCAAAAGCATCAATTCTTCAGCGCTTAGCTTTCTTCACAGTCCAACTCTCACATCCATACGTGACCACTGGAAAAACAATAGCCTTGACTAGATGGACCTTTGTTGGCAAAGTAATGTCTCTGCTTTTCAATATGCTATCTAGGTTGGTCATAACTTTTCTTCCAAAGAGTAAGCGTCTTTTAATTTCATGGCTGCAATCACCATCTGCAGTGATTTTGGAGCCCCAAAAAATAAAGTCTGACACTGTTTCCCCATCTATTTCCCATGAAGTGATGGGACCAGATTCAGGAATTCTTTATATAACTATCCTGTAAACAACTTAGTGGAGACTTTCCTGGTAGCTCAGATGGTAAAAAATTCACCTTCAATGCAGGAGACCCAGTTTCAATCCCTGGATCAGGAAGATCCCCTGGAGAAGTTTAAGTTCAGTTCAGTTCAGTCACTCAGTCGTGTCCGACTCTCTGAGATCCCATGAATTGCAGCACGCCAGGCCTCCCTGTCCATCACCAACTCCCAGAGTTCACTCAGACTCACGTCCATCGAGTCGGTGATGCCATCCAGCCATCTCATCCTCTGTCATCCCCTTCTCCTCCTGCCATCAATCTTTCCCAGCATCAGGGTCTTTTCCAATGAGTCAACTCTTTCTATGAGGTGGCCAAAGTATTGGAGTTTCAGCCTCAGCATCAGTCCTTCCAATGGACGCCCAGAACTGGTCTCCTTTAGGATGGACTGGTTGGATTTCCTTGCAGTCCAAGGGATTCCCAAGAGTCTTTTTAGTGAGGGGGTAAAATAAATATTCCACTTCTTTGTGTTCACTGTCCTTAAGAAAATTTTAGTCTTTCCAATGCTCATTTTTCTCCTCAATAAAAACATAAGTATAATGTGAATATCATAGGAGCTTTATAAGGATTAAACCAGCTAATTGCCTGGCACATAGTAAATACTCAATAAATATTAACTTTTTAAAAAATATCACTCAGCTGCCTAATTGGTATCAGTTTTTCCTGATACCACTTTTCCTCCTATTAAAATGCTTTTATTTTTTCCTAATTATTTTCATGTCCACTCAACCAGAACATTACCACGATTTTAGCCTGGTTGTCTGTCCAACCAATGTAGAAGTACCAATACAATTGGCTCCTTAAAATATAATTCTTCTTTAGGATTATATTGACTTTTAAAACTGACTGATGACAGTTTTTTCTAATATTGTACCCAATTGACCAGGTTAGCACTGAAGCATCTGTATAGGTGAGAGATGGAGACAACACTCAGGCAGAAGCGGATCTGTTTCTAGAAACTTAGAAGCTATATTTGCATTGCAAATGTTCTATTTTAAATGAGTAGATGTATTCATTTGAGGAACTTGTGGGCAGGAGCAGCTGAAAAGGATTATGTATTTGGGAAGCAACTCAAAGCCCTCTTGGTCCACCCACCCAATTTATTTTCTTTGTTTTCTTTTTCTGAAGTATTCTTTTTTCATAGCCACTCCTTTAAAATTTGCCCACGCTGGATTTTCCTGGCTGAATCAGACTCCTTCCAATAAAATAAATGTAAATAAATAAATAAACAGTGTTGATGTGTTGATTTTCTCTTTCTTCATAAATATTATATCCAATAAGTTATTAATACTAAACCTAGTTCAGTTGGCAGATGGCAGTGGACAAAGGAATTTTAATTTTTCCCTGTGGATATTGCAAGTAGAGGTGGGGTTAGGACTCTGAACCAGGCTAATGAGGCCAAGCCAACATATTTGATAGTCAGTGGGACCAGCTTGGTTTCCTCTAAAGCCAATTTTATACACTTAAATTTGACCTTATTCACAGTTTTTTGGGTTTTTTTTCCCACTAAAAAAAAAAGTTGCCAGTAATAGTATCTGAAAGTGGTGTGGGATGGGGTGGCTAATAGATCAAAGACATTGTGAATGAAAACAGCATATACCCTGAAAATGCTTAGTTGGCAATAGCATTTCTATATAAGGGAGACCATATCATATTGTCATTAGGAGTTTCTTAATCAAATGAAGGAACTACACAGAATTTGAGTGTATTATATTTGAATTGAAATCCTCTGGCATGAATACAGTAGTGTTGGAATATAGAGGTCCTAACTGATAAAAAACAAACAAACAAACAACACACTGCAAAATAACTACCTTCTTCCTCACCACTCAAAGAGGCGGAGACTTAACGCCATTTTCGTGCCTTAATGATGAATAGAGATGTCCACTCCACCAAGAGTTTTTCATGGAAAACTATGTATATTTAGAATAATATAATACTTTTATATTTTATCAGGATACCACTGTACTATGCAGAAATCTACAAATTCTGATATCCCTGTGGAAACACTGAATCCCACCCGCCAAGGCACTGGAGCTGTGCAAATGAGAATCAAAAATGCCAACAGCCACCATGACAGGCTGAGCCAAAGTAAATCTATGATCCTCACCGAAGTTGGGAAGGTCACTGAACCTGTAAGTCAGACACCCCAAGTTCCCTGATATAGAATTTTATAAAAAAGTAAAAGTGGGGGGGCTAATTAGCCGTGTTTTATTTGTTTTCCTAATGTGCATGAGAAAACTGTTTTTGTAATGCATTTTATCTTGCCTACTTATAATCATAATAATATCCCCAGTTGCAAAAGAAGAACTGGGCTTAATCCAGAGTGATAAAGTGGATTTGGAACTAGACTGAAGAGCACCTTTGACTCATTTTAAGGGCCTCCACTATCATGCTTCAGTGTCATAAAAATAATGAGGTTATGCTGGCATGTGGTGTTTGTACTTCCAAATACAGTACATCACTTTGAAAAGCCAGAGGCTAAAATTAGCTAAGAATAAACTGAGAAAAAATATAGTTTTTAAATGTGAAAATCTTTTCCTTAAAAATCTTCCAACAATATATGATATTGGAAATTACAGTCTGATTTGGAATGAGTTTGAGCAGTGGAAATGGTGTGGCAATTTAAGGTTTGGAGAGGAAGCCATTTTGTCTCCATAATGTGTCATTAGGAAGATTTGAAATAAAATAGTTAGAGATGAACTCTACTGCCAGTTGTGTCCCTGCCCCTGCACTCATCCTGAGCCACTAAACATACTGATTGCAATGAGTCTCCTCTGGTTAATTTTCTTCCATAATGGTGGTAACTTGCAGCTGAGGCCATAGGATGTTACAAAATTATTTATGCAATGTTAGCCACTCTTTTGGACCCCGGATCTGTTTTGTTGCTCACAGTGAGAGCAAGAGCAAGAGCTAGGTTAGCTGGGGATAGCCTGTGAGTCCCAGTCACCCTGCAGTAACATGTGAGCTATTAATTGAGTGTTCTGTTAATATCATAGGGGCCTATGAAATATTCAGCTCCCTAACTGAGTTATTAAATGAGATCAACTTGCTGAGTAGCATGTTACTGATTATATTTATTCCCTGTTTTTCACTCGAATTTCAAGTGCAGAATTAACCCACCACAATTTCAGGAGCCTGAGGAATATATGATTTTAACCATTCTTTTTTCAGGTATTATAGACAGATGTAGCATGAGGAAGCCAGTGATTATATTTTGGAAGTGAGAAATATGTCCCTAGATAAGGTTCTGAGAGAAACATTTTTCTTTCTTTCTTTTCTCATTTAAAAGTATTGTCTGCTGGGAGGCACAACACAGTCAGCCTGACTTTGAAACCTGCTAAACCGTTCCTCAGCCGTGAACTTGAGATAGTGGTTAGAGTAAATTATTGGAATCTCTATAATGTATTATCAGTAAGAACTGTACCTTTGAAAAAGTTTAAAAGTTAAGTATATTTAATGATGCCTAACATATTTTATTGGCTGTGTTTAACAAAAGGCACTATGCCGCAGTTGTTTTTGACAAGCATGAAAACATCACAGCATGAGACTGCAAAAGGAATTATGGAGAGAAATTACAAGTGATCCATCTCTCAATGAATTATCCACCTCAATAGCCCGCAGAACTCAGCTACCAATTAACACCTACTTTATTACATGTTGGGATGTACTTAATAACTTTCATGTGTTTATGCACTATTACCTTGACTGATGCCTCTTGTACAATTAGGCATAATTGGCATATCAATATGCAAAAGTTAAAAGGATTAACCCTCTTAAAACTAATGAGCATTTCTGTATCCAGCTGCTAAATGAGACAAAATTAGCATTTTTCACTTTTGGGCAGGATTTTATCATGCAGTTTCTCATTGTTGATATTACCTTGTTACATAACTTTAGTTTGGGGGGTTGTATGCTGGACTGCTGGAGAATCAGAGTTTTCCAAAGTTAAATTAGCTATAATTATCCCAGCTTTTGTTTCCGCATTCTTAGCCTCGGCAATATGTATTCCTCGATAAGGAACAAAAATAAAAGTTACTTTTGGTTATGTGTGCTCAGTGCATAATTATATAAAAGGGGTATTTTAGTGAGGATATGTCATTTCACCAAGAAAACTTGGCTCAGAGATCCTGTATTGAAAGCTTGCCATGGCACTAATTTTCTTTCTGTCTCAGTTCTTTTCATCTCTTTTTTCCATGCACAATTTTCTGACTAGATACTGACAGAATGTAAAGTATTTTGGCATATTTATTCAAACAAGCCTGTTAAAGATATCTGCTCAAGCTAAACTAAGAACTTGATTTCTCAGAAGTTGGAAGTTGGGGTAAGGTCAAGGGGGAGATTTTGAACTTAGGGAAAGTGGGCGAAGATATACACTAAAATGTGTGCAGAAGTTCACATGTAGCATGATTTTCTGTAACAGACACAAATACATTTAATTTGTACAGAAAGCAATTGAGTATTTAGAAACTATATATGTATTATGTGCCCTATTTAATATATTTGGCATATATATACTATTTGTTACTGCCATGCCAATTATGCAAATTAACAAGGACTTAGAGTATATACTAACACAGTCTGATATTACATTACTATGATTTCACCTATAATAAAAAATGATAGTAATTCTAGGGTCAGATCTATTATGTAATTTTGTCATTAATTTATAAAGTCCTTTTTTAAAGTTGATTAATTAAAATGTGTGTAGTAAGACTCTCATATAAAACTCTCATATATATGTCATAGGAGCCTATGTCCTTGATGTATTAAATCGAGGAGTATTTGAAATGCCAATATAAACATTTATGCGACCCCAAACTCTGCAAACACAGGTGAATTTACTTGTTGAATTAAAAGTTTTTATTGCCTAAGTGCTGCAGGGAAGCATTCCAGTAAAACAGGTATCAATAGTCCATTAGTATTTTATTGGTGGCATGCATCATTTTCTTTAAACACCAAAAAATCATTTTTATGTGGCTCATAAGATTGACGCCTTTTCAAAATTCAAAGAGGCCACTTTGCTTTCTAAGAAATGTTGGAGAGATGGGAAGTTTGGACATGGAATGACATGGTTAGTAAGAAAATTGCATATCTGTGAGAACGGTCTGGCGGTTTCGTGGGGAGGGAACGCTCTTTGGTCTCAGTGATTTGTTATCTCCCTGCCCCCTGCCCCAAGCACCAGAGACCTCTTAAAGGTGGACTGATGGTTTACCCGAACATGCTAAATACAGAAGCAGAAGGCTGAGTGAGCATAAACAGGGGCAAGTAAAGTGTGGGGCGAAAAAGGCTAATGTGCAATCCAGAGAATAGCTAATACAAAAGGTTTAATGTGACTTTGATGTTATTTGTAAGAGGGATGCCCAGCCTACTAGACAGCTTGAAAATAGATATTAATGAAGAGTTTAAATAGCCCAAGTCAGGAAACCGCAGACGTAGGATTTGCAGGCAGGAGCAGTTCTGGCATTTAATACCGGTGTCTTAAGCAGCATCATGTATGAATATTCACCATTTCCAGCTTGTAAACCCCACAGAGTGCATCACTCCATTCATAGCCATCATAGACAGGAAAATGTTTTATTTTTATTAGTATTCAGATAAAGACTTAGTTCAAGCCATTTCTAAACATTAACATACAAGACTCCTTGTGCTTCTGTTAACAGACAGTGTTCCTTCATTTTTCTTTTCAATATATTATAAGGGAAAAAAAGGAAACAATTTTCCTTTGTTTCTTACTTCTGTGATTATAGGATACTTGCCAAAGTTGTGGCTAGCTAAAAAGGCAGACATAAAAATTGCTACTAAAAATATAAGCCTTCTGTTTAGCAGAGATTTTGAGAAATATTATGAGGCTGTAGGACTTATCCCTGTTTATTTCAAATCAAGCTTATAGTTAGGTTTGAGGCTTTGTTTGTATAAATTGTCCTGAAGTGGATCCTGATATTCAATTAAAATGACACTAAATCACATTGAATTGATAAGACTTGGCATCTCAAACAAAGGTAATTGCCCGTATTGGTTTTATACAAAAATAGCACTGCTTGGAAAATGTGCAGCCAACACAGACTGTCAACTCCATTTATAGATCAATATGTGAAAACCATTGATCAGGCAGGCATGTATAACAGTAACACTTTGCATTTATTTGTTGTTTTTATACCACATTAAGGCTTACAGGATTATAGGCTTCCTAAATATTTTGACTTCCTCATAAATATATGATCTGTTGCATGTTAATTAAATGAGAGTCTGCAGCCATTTCTAAAATTGTCTTTAGTTTGATGATTTCCTTTTATTGCTGTGGATCGTATGATCTGAAAATGGATTAGTTTCCTTTTGCGTAAAGATTATTAAAGCTTATTTTTAATGTGTCCTATTTAGTATAAGATGTGGCTGCCTTTTTGCTTTGAAAAATATAGATACAGAAAATTATTTTCCCTTAGCGAGTGGCTGATCTTTTTTTATTAACTGGGCATTCTCAGAGCTCAGGGTAGAATTATTTCCTGACATATTTTGCACATGTTGTAGATAACGGGTCTTCCTGATTTTTCCTGATAGAATGAATTTGTTTTCTTTCTTTTTTTTTTGTCTAGCTCTGAAGTACAGGCATCTAATCAAACATTGTGTGGAAAACAAACTGATCATCTCAATTAAATTCTAGACACACACAAATATAATTTGAATTCTATTTTCCTGATTGGAGAACAAGCCTTACAAACTGTTCTTATACACTGCATTCTGCAGTTAAATCTTTCTTATCTCATCAATGTAAGGACAGTGTTTTGTTCCTAATCTTTATCGAACTATTGTGGATGACATTTGTAAGCCATTTTGGTTTATGAGGAAAAGCTGGAGGACAGTGGAGTGAGACTCTCCATAGATCCAAATCTCAGATACGACTACGAAATTATTTGTCTTCCACTGCAATTTTCTTTGCCACTGAGAGGTCAGTTTTGTTGAGAAATCTTTTTATATCCTCTATATACATTAGGACTACTGCTTTCAAGACAACACTTGGTTTTATATACGATATTAAAACAATAATAGAGAAACAAGTTTTCAGAAATATCCCCCCCCCAAAAAAAAAGAAAGAAATCATGATATTCAAAGGTTACCTAAGGTAACCAGTCTGCTGTAAAGCAGAAGAAAATATTTATTAGCTAGATTTTTTACTTTTACATAAAATGCCCTGGGGGGGGAAGGAGGAAAGAAGAATCAAAACCACTAGAGATTTCTTTCCTGTCCTTGCCATCCTATGTCATCTCATGCTTTGAAAATCTTTAACTCTGTTTACCAAGCACAAATTGGACATGCCAAAGGTTCGGGAAGTTTTCATTGACAGTGTAGAGTCTGTGCTTCAAAGAATGAGCTGGGGCTCTTGAGTTCATGTTCGAGCTTGCGTGGTTTCCATTTTAACTTGAGCATAGCTAAATTTGTTTATAATCTCCTACTGATTGAACATGGCGCTGAATGTACATGAGATACATTTTTTTTTTAAGTTAGTCCTCTGATTACTAATTTGAATCCAAAACTCTAACCTTGTTAGCATCTGGACTTATTTCCATAATAACAACCCCTTCAAAACCTACAAAGTAATGAATAATTGACAACAAATGAAATGTTTTGATAGTTGTCGGCACAAAGCATGTTTAATGTTTTGTGTTGCTTCCTAGCTAATTATGTAGATGACACATTTGTCAGACCTTGACTGCCATTAGAAACGTGTTTCCAGAGGGGAGAAAAACAGGCTATTCATAGAGTAATTAACTAGAATGCTCAATGACCTGTGAGAGATTCAAATCGCTGCCAGTTCAGACATTGTTTTGTTACAGAAGCAGAGGGGTAATTAAAATTCCAAATTACAGTCCTATGATGGAGCATTTGTTTGTTGACAGTATACTCTTACTCTAGTTTGTTAATTCTTTTTAAAATTGCTTCTAATCCATTTTATAGCTTTAGGAGTTCTGTCTTTGAATTTACTGACAACTAATATTATGGTAAATTGTACTTCAATGGGGTACTGCCCGCCTCACAGTTTCAAGGGAGCACAAGGTGGGTGGGATAAAAATAGCTCCTTCCCTAAACTGATATATCAGGTGCTGTCAGTGGGAATGCCACTAAACTGGAACATCTTGTTAAATACTGTATTTCCAATTCTGTATTAGGGGGAAATGTCCTGGCAGAAAATAGAGAGATAAAAAGGAAAGCGATGAACATCAAAAAAGGAGGAAAAAATACTCTCCCAACAAGAAATGATTGATTAAGGTGTTTTATTAGACAAGGAGGAAGAGAGAGGAGATAGGGCTGAGGATGATGGGGAAGGTGTTGAGATCAGTGCAGAAAATGTCTGTATGAGAGCTCTCTTGGATCACTCAAAAAACGGGTGTTTCTACAGCAGTAAACTCCATCTCAGGTCAATAATAAACTGTAGGACAGGGGTATCACGCATTAATTTTTTTCACAGCGTTATTGGCATAGTTTACAAATCTGGAAGGCTAACATAATCTGAAAAAATCAGCTCAAGAGAAATATTTATTTAGGTTGCTGAAAGTGAGAATATAGTTTTATTAAAAAGATCTGACAGAAGTCACACGGTGTTTGATGCAGGCGAGCTGACAGAGGCATCCAGTGGGCGTTGATTATCCCGAAGTCACTGTCAGCTAGGATTGATTTTCACTTTCTCCGTTTATGTAACGGTTCCTGTAATACAGCTGACCCCGAATCACGTTACCTTGTCATTTCTCTGCATGGATCAAGAAGAGATGAGCTGAAAATAGCTAGACACTGACCTTGAACTTGCCAGAAAAGTGAGAAGTGACAGTGGGGTTTTTCTGTAGTACATGTTCAGAGATGAAGGCAAACTGTGCCTTATGTTGAGTTCACTGCAGCAGCACAAGGGGGCAGAGCAGTACTAGAGATTACAGGTAAAACTGCTTCTGCACCAGCATGTACAGGCTCTGAAATACCAAGTTGAGACAGAGGTCTCATTTTTACGTCTTAGTGTAGACATAAAGGAGAATTACTGATGAATCAAAATCTCAGGTCCCCTGATGTTCATAATCAGTAATCTTAAAGTGTACATTCTAATTAAAAAAAAAAAAAAAATGTTACCTAATACTCTGTGTGGCAGCAACTATGCTTTTCCACCGAATTATTTGCACCATCTCTTATTTAATTCATATAATACTCTTCACCCTTAAAATAATTTTGGAACCACAGTCACTATTATTAAGGGAAAAAGTGAAAGTGAAGTCGCTCAGTAGTGTCTAACTCTGCAACCCCCTGAACTGTAGCCTACCAGGCTCCTCCGTCCATGGGATTCTCCAGGCAAGAATACTGGAGTGGGTTGCCATTTCCTTCTCCAGGGCATCTTCCCAACCAGGGATCGAACCCAGGTCTCCCGCACTGGAAGCAGACGCTTTAACTGCTGAGCCACCAGGGAGCCTTATTGAAGGGGCGTTTATGGCAAATTCCTAAGATGATATGAGTCATTTCAGGTACAGTTGTATCAGAAGCTGGGAACAGTATTTTTAAACTTAGTTGTCGTGAGTTAGTTGCTAAGTTGTGTCGGATTCTTGTGACCCCATAGACTGGAGCTCACCAGTCTCCTTTGTCCATGGGATTTCCCAGGCAAGAACACTGGAATAGGTGGCCATTTCCTTCTACAGGGTATCTTCCCTACCCAGGGATCAAACCTGCATCTCCTGTATTGCAGACGGTCTCCTAAATTGCAGGCAGATTCTTTACCACTGAGCCACCAGGGTTTTTTACACTATTAAGTATCAAAACCCCAAATTAAAATTAGACAATGTTATATGATGATTATAGGCACAAAGAGGTAAAATGCAAGCTGCTAAATAATGTTTGCCATTTGATTTATGTTTTTATGTGCCTTGTACATTTTCCCATTTTAATACTTGCCTCACTTTTCAAAAATTTTCTTTTCTTAGATCATCATTATAACTTTGATTAATCCAAAGCACAGTGTGTTCAGAATATTGTCCTTTGATTGTTAGCACTTAGTTAAGTTAAATCATTGTTGTACTGATGCGGAATGTTTCTTATAAATGACACTCGACTTGCCAAGTGAAGCAGAGAACTGAAGCAGATTGAGAAACAGAAGAACAAACACTGACTTTATCCCCTAGGTTGTAAGTGCCTTATGTAATGGCAAAATGGTATCTTTGTGTGCATGGTTGCACAATAACATTGCAAACCTCTACAGTAATAAGATCCTTTCTTGCCTATAGTAGATTCTTTCTTTGTGTTTATACATATATAGTAAATAAACATACCTACATCTCTCACTTCAGAGTGAGAGGGACAGGTATATAAAATTTATATATTTGAGCTTATTTTTATATTCTCAAAATATAAAAGGGAAAAGAGCTGCATACATATATCTACAAGCTGAAATATCCAGATTGCTACAGTACTCTTTTTTGCAATAGATTTAACTCAGGACAAACAGACAATGTTAGATCTGAGAAATAAGTAGAATTCCAATAAATTTTAAGAATGAAATAAATAGATCATTTGGTTGCCAGAAATGAGGTTGAAAATATTCAGAACAACTGTGTTATCAGAGATCTCTAGTACCTTGTTTTTTTCCTCACATAGAAGATGATAACTTGTGTTGTTGGAGCATAAGTCCTCCAAAGTAGGTCTTGGGGTGTGTGTGTGTGTGTGTGTGTGTGTGTGTGTGGTGTGTAGGAGGGGTGAGGATAAGGCAGATTTACAGTTACAAAGTTGATGTGTCTAAAATTGATGTCTTGAAGGCAAATCGTGAGGAAGAGTCACTTTCCTTTAGAGTCACACAATCTACATTGCATTTCTGTTCCTCAGAGTGTGCAGGGACCTCGTGTGTGCCCTCTCCCAGGTGGTAGGAAGCCCATCTCTAAAGAGTTGATTAGCTTCTGCTTCTGAGACCAAGGCATATGTAAAGGTGTTGGCTGCTAAAACACTTCCCCAGAGTTGTCATTCCACCACCCTTCAGTGTGTAAGGCTTTTAATAAGGGACTCTAGTCCCTCATGTGTTCAGATCCAGTTTATTGTTACCATCTGTTTAATTATACTCTCAGGTTTGTGTTGGGAAGCATGAAAGTATGTTATCCAGCCTTTGAATCCCTGTGTTCCTAAAGAGATGTGGCTAAAGTGCATGTCAGTTTTCAAAGAGCATATTAAAAACTGATAAGCAGAACCATCTCCAAACAACACTATGTAAGAAAAAAAGACATTTTTTATGTTAATGCATGTTGCATGTAATTAGCAGGTGTACACTGATGTGGCACTTTCTCCCGGAAATGAGGCCATCTTCTTTATGCACAAACTCATATGCTTCTTCTTTGCGATGATGGATTCTGATTCCCATTCATTTCCAATTCACTGGTAATAAGTTTATTGGGGAAGAGATATGGAATTTGAGTTGTAATAGGATGTATAGCTGTCATATGCCAAGCAAGTTTAAGGATATGATAAATTGGGAGATAAATAATATCCTCCAAAAATGAGAAGAGACTCTTTGAGAAAGGTGAAAAAACCCTAGAGGAAGCTGCTTTATTCATTCTCTTTCTCCCCCTCATTATTATTATTGCATTCCTTTTTTTTTTTTTTTTCGGAGAAACACCAGCATTTTTTTTTTTTTTTTTAATGGTAGGTCCTGTAGTCACCATGATATGGTACATTTTTCCCCATGTAAATACCTTTGATAAAATTACATTGACTGACTCAGACCTCTCACTCATTTATGTGCTACCAGATTTTGGGCGAAATAAAACTTAAAATGAAACAAAGCCAAATTCTGGTCTTTACATATCAAAATGTTGTAGAGGTCTGGCTCTGAAAACCAAAAGGAAATCAATTAAATGTTTATACTTTCTAAATAAAACCAAAACAACAAAAAAAGACAATGGCTGCTAGTGTTGTATTTCTTTTGTCCCTGAGGAGATGATCTCAATAAGCTAGTTTCCCTGAGATTCGAAGATATTTGATTAATAATGTGTTTGAAAATGTCCAGAAGTACTTATTTTTATTGTGAGTGCCTTCCACAGTACCATAAACACAGACAACCATGGTACTGTTCCTTTTTTTTTTTTAATTCCTTCATGAGGAAACCGGTGCTGGTCTTGCCTGATAATCTTGTTTCTGTGGAGGAGGAGGAGGAGGAGTAGTAATGACACTAACTTTCCTCCACTCCTTTTGGACACCTGACCTGCTTTCTTTCCCACAGGGTAAAAGGCAACTGCAGACTTCATATTTCCAATGAGAAGGGACATGTGTCTCCTTGCATTGAATTGTCTTAGATCATATCATGTAGCACAAAGTGACCCAATAAAGGAAGACAGGAAAACAAAGTGACAGTTTTGTTTGCTCAAATATAAACACCGACATCGAAACATGGGGGCAAATCCTAGAGGTCCAACCGCCAGATCACAGGAATTAAATAGCAAGAAGTACTGCTAAGTAGTGATATTCTGTACTTAAATAAAATGTGTTCAAGGTGTAGTCAATAATCACCAGGGAAAGGATAATGAATGAATAAGCTTAGTTCAGGTTAGACGAACTGATCCATGAGAAAGTGAATCTAGCTTTGACAATACGTCACCCACTGTGGTCTTACCTATAGATCATAGCCTGACAGTGGGTAACCTTACATGACAACATCCTCTTTCACCGTGTATTATTGACAGTGTCCATGCCAATAACACGTGATCAAATAGAAAGGAAAGAACTTTACATTCCTGGATGTGCTATCTTTAACCTCTGTACTTTTAATATTATCCTTTAAAAAAAGGAAAAGAAATTTTCTTTCTTGTCTTTAAAGTACTAATGAATAAGGTTTTACTGTCACACAGATTATTAATTTGGAATCTTTTTGGTTCTCATCTATAACACATTTTAGATAATAAAACTCTGAATATAAGGGACCATTATAGTGGATAATGTTCTTGCATAACAAAAATCCTACAAAATGTCATCCAGTAGTGTGTTCTAAGGTCCCTTCATTAGTAATTTCCTGCTCACAAAGTTATGATCATCCCAACGCAGCCTCTGTTTGTGTCCCTTTAAGAGACCCCAGAGTGGAAATGGGTGAGCAGGTCAACTACTTTCATCCGCTCATTCATTAGTCCATTCTTTTTTATTTGGCAGATATTTATTGGCAGCTATCAAAGAGGGCTTTGAAAACTGGGGACACAAAGCATAAAGGTTCTCTGTTCTCTTAGAGTTTACATTCAAGTGAGGTAGAATCTGGGAATAATACCCCAGACTCATCCTGTTTGCTTCCTAGATGTCATCATTGTCACCACCTGCTCTCCCTCATTCTCCATACTGATACTAGCATTGCCTACCTTTCACCTTGCCACAGATATTGTATACAGTGTTTAAAAGATACTTATGAAATAGCAGAACTTCACTGTCTCTTCCTATAGATGCATTTCTGTGGGTTGTATGTCTCAAACAAGAGTTTTTTGCTTTTTTTTTAATGTGAAATTGTGGAACTCCAACCTGATTTTAGCCTATTAATACTTTAAACTCTCTTTTGCACACTTTGATCTATTTCCCATGTAAATACAATATTTCCTTTAGCAAATCCAAATTATTAAAGTTCTTTCTTTGGTAACAAGTCATGGTACAAGTGTTCCCAACTGGTTCAGTTTATAATGCCTTTTTATTCATCACCCGTTCTTAGTCCCTCTTCCGTAGTTTTCGTGAACTTATTACGTATGTTTAACTGGAGTAGTTGAAATAATAATTTTATGACTACAAATTAAAGTGTTAGAATGTATACTTGACGTCTAGGACTGTTTATGCTTCCAATATGAAGACTGAACACAGAACTAATTTAGAAGTTTACAGAGCATTCAAAATTTTCTTCAAGTTCTTGACTCTTTAGTAATTTTTAATGTGATCTTTGCTGTTGAGATATGACTGAATATTGTCCTCCAAGTACCCGTGCTTTGTTGAATTTTGTGGGGTTAATCCTGGAAGGAATGATTTAATTTACAAACCTACCTAAGTGGTCCCTATCATTAGTGTTATCCTCATCTATTTAAGAGGAGCATGCCATCATAGTCCTTAAAACACATTGCTGGCTATGACACCAGTGTGCTCCTACACTGAAGCAAAGGGGATAACACTAAGCACAAAGCAAAGACCAGGGAGCATAGGCTCAGTTGGCAGAATGAGCTATTTTAAGGCTTACTCTATTCAGTAAAAAAAAAAAAGAAAGAAAGAAAGAAAAATGTTTTGAAGAATAATTTCTTCAAATTGCATAGACAAACTAGGGCCAAAATATAGTAATATCCAGGTTTTGTAATAAACCAGTCAGTTGACTAGTTTAAAGATTTAGCTCCATGTAGAGCAAAGTGACTCCTAGATATTTATGAATAACGGCATATTTCCCTTACTGTGCTTCACTGTATGTCACATCATAGACTGCCTTTTTTTGTTTTTGTTTTTTACAAACTGAAAGTTTGTGGCAACCCTGAGTCCAGTGAATTGGCGAGATTTTTTCCAGCAACATTTGGCTATTTCATGTTTCTGTGTCACTTTTTGATAATTCTTGTGATATTTCAAAATTTTTCACTATTAACTACATTTGTTATAGAGATCTGTCTGCGATCAGTGATCTTTGATGCTACTTTTATAATTACTTTGGGATTTTTTAGAAATAAAGTATTTTTTATTTAAGCCATGTACATTTTTTTAGACATAATGTTATAGACACAATAGACTAAAGTATAGTGTCAACATAATTTTTATATGAACTGGGAAATCCAAAACATTTGTGTGACTAGCTTCATTGTGATATTAGTGTTTTTGTAGTGATCTGGAATGGTATCCACAGTGTCTGTAAGGTATGCCTGCACTTGGTCATGCACAAAATAGGTTCTATTGAGACTTCATAGTTTCTTAATTCTCTCATGTGTGCATAATTGGACAGAAGTCTTGCCATGAGTATGGACAAGGAAACCCAAACTAGATACTGGATGCATTAAAGAGATCTGTTTGCACCCTTTGACTGTCAATCTGAGCTTTTCGCTACTCATGTTGACTTTTCAAGTTCTGAGCTCCCCACCTTCTGCCTGAATGCTTGCTGAAGCCAGTCTTGGGAGGTCTTTGCTTTCCAAGATCACTAATGTATACTTGGAACTCCAATGGCTTCCTTTTACTTATGCTTCAAGGATTTATTTAAAGACAGTATCAATTTCATATATACTTGTGACAAGAGACTAATGGTCTAAAGTAGGGTTTGCAAACAAGTGAATGAACCAATTTTTCCCATAGGTATTTTTTGCGTGGGATTTTGTTTTTAAAATTTTTAATTTGTTTCTGGCTTACTTCACTCTGTATAATAGGCTCCAGTTTCATCCACCTCATTAGAACTCATTCAAATGTATTCTTTTTAATGGCTGAGTAATACTCCATTGTGTATATGTACCACAGCTTTCTTATCCATTCACCTGCTGATGGACATCTAGGTTGCCAGGTTCGATGCATGATACAGGAAGCTTGGGGCTGGTGCACTGGGATGACCCAGAGGGATGTTATGGGGAGGGAGGTGGGAAGAGGGTTCAGGATGGGGAACACATGTATATCCATGGCAGATTCATGTCAATGTATGGCAAAACCAATACAATATTATAAAGTAATTGGCCTACAATTAAAATAAATAAATTTATATTTTAAAAATTTGAATTTGAAAGCCCTTGGTTGGAGTAGCAATGTCTCTCATCAATTTATGCTATCTGCTTGGCCCTGAAGAGATTTCAGTTTATAATCTTACAGCCTTTTCAGTGACTGACTATTTAGAATTGAGAACATAATGTGGCAAGTCAGAAGATGACAATTGTTAGTTATCAATTTGAAAATTTAGAAGATGACAATTGTTAGTCATACATTTGGAAATGTAGTCTCTACCACATTTCACTGAGAGTGTGAAAACATTCTGTTATATAGCTAAATATGAATTTTCTTATTCAGACTTTTTTCATGTGGGATTAATTTCAATTTTAGACTTGTACATTATTATAAATTAACAAACAACTTGCTGCCTTTTAGAAAACACTAGATTATCTCTGGAAATAGTGTTCTTGTTACCAAGTTATAAATGCTCTGTTTATTCTGGTTTATCTGTAATTTAACTTCTGTAAAGTTTGTTAAATATTTCTTAAAACTTGATGATAAGTTGCTTTATATTTAAGTGAAGCAGTACACTTCTAAATATTATAAAAAAGAATCACACCAGACCCTTAGAAATGAGAAATGATACTATTTGACAGTTTATAATATTATACAAAATTTAAATCAACTTATATTTGACTAATCATCTTATTACTTATCATTTACTTTACATTTTTACTAATTAAACTTAATTTGAAAGCTATTAAACTTTGTTAGAATTTTTATTTCTTTTTCAGTTGACATGTAATATACCATAAAAAATGAAACACAGAAAAAATGAACCTTACAAATAGTCTCAACGCAGCTCCTTATAGCCAATTTTTTTTTTTTTGGAGAATAGGCTTTACCAGGTCAGAAGCTGTGTGCCTTTATGGAGAGAAGATAGGTTCACATAAGGAAGAGAAAAAGTCCTTTGAAACGAAGATCAAAGGGCTCTCAGAGATCTTTAGACTTGCATCTTGCATGCTGAAACCGACCCAAAAATGTGTTTTGCCTGTCCCAGTTTCCTTCTTGTTTTTTTTAATTGAACTGGCATTTTAACATTGTGAAGTTTCACAAAAATTTGTATATATGACACATCTCAAAATATCAGACATTCTGGCATCACAGGGTATCATTCTGGCTCCCCAAAGAGTAGGCAGTAACCAGCTAAAGGTAAATAGATGTTGCCCTGTCTAGGTGCATCAAGTAGCCTCTAGTTCACCACATTTAAATCCAGGTTCCCTTCACTGGATCCTGTTACCTACCTGACATCTGAGTTGGCAATGTCAGCTTTAGAGTTTCCATTCCAACCTTTTTTAAATGCCCACTAAGGACAAAGAGAAGCTGTGTTATCATTCAGGTAACCGCAAAACTAACGTTTCCATCGAATATAACTTTTCTAAGTTGCCTCTTCCAGATGAGAATAAGGTTTGGAAACAGGAAGATGTGGTTCATTTATGTACTGAAGTGGTTATTTACATAAATGAGACTTTGGAAAACATGATCCTCTGCTGATTCCCAGAGACACTAATTAATGCCCCTGTGGCACACAAATCTCCAGTGACAAATCAAAGATGCAGTCGTGGGGAGATGTGGCAAGTCTCTGTCCCTGAAGTGCCCCCTCCAGGTTCAATCAGAACTGTCAGGGCAAGTGTCATACAGAGGTTGTGATGCTCTTGTTAGTTACGAGTTGGGTACACGTTCAGTATTTTGACCAGTAACATTTGACTCTAGCCAGGATTAGAATTATTTTTAGGCATTGTAACCCAGGCATAAATCATCCTCTCAAGCACTTCTACATGATGGGTTACCTTCAAAGTGCTTTGCAACTTCATGGAAGCAAATTGGAGTCTGGTGATTATAAACACGGGTTAGTGCTGAGCAGACATGGGAAAAAAATCCAGGCTCTGCCGCTACTTACTATGTTACTTTGGACAAATTTCTTGATGGTTTGGGGGCTTCCTAGCTACATTTTTATTTTATTTTTAAAAAATTTTAATTGAAGGATATTTGCTTTACATTAGTATGTTAGTTCCTGCCATATATCAATATGAATCAGCCACAGATATACATATGTTCCCTCCCTCTTGAATCACTCTCCCACCTCCCACCCCATCCCACCCCTCTAGGTTGTCACAGAACACCAACTGTGAGCTCCCTGCATCATACAGCAAATTCTAACTGGCTATCAATCTTACATATGGTAATGCATGTTTTTTCAGTGTTACCCTTTCCATTTTTCCCTCTCTTTCCTTCTCCTACTGTGTCCACAGTCTGTTCTCTCTGTCTGCATCTCCACTGCTGCCTTGCAAATAGGTTCATCAGTACCATCTTTCTAGATTCCCCGTGTATGTGTTAATATATAATACTCATTTTTTCTCTTTCTGACTTACTTCATTCTGTATAGTAGGCTCTGGATTCATCCTCCTCATTAGAACTGACTCAAATGTGTTCCACTTTATGAATAATGAATAATATTCCATTGTATATATGTACCACAACTTCTTTATCCATTCATCTGTTGTTGGACATCTAGGTTTACATCTTAGCCATTGTAAATAGTGCTACAATGAACACTGGGGTTCATGTGCCTTTTTAAATTATGATTTCTTCAGGGTATATGCCCAGTAGTTGGGTCATATTGTAGTTTTATTCCTAGTTTTTAAAAGAATCTCCATACTGTGAATGTAAAAATATCAGTTACCTATAGACTGATGAAAATTAAAGGAGATAATGTCTATAATAGGCCCTCATGGCAAAGAACCCACCTGCCAATGCAAGAGGTGTAAGTGATGTGGGTTTGATCCCTGCATCAGGAAGATCCCCTGGAGTAGGGCATGGCAACCCACTCCAGTATCCTTGCTTGAAGAATCCCATGGACAAAGGAGCCTGGCGGGCTTCAGTGCATAGGGTCACAAAGAGTCAGACGTGACTGAAACGACTTAGCATGCAAACAATGTATATAATGTACTAAGTATGACACCTGAGCACAAGTGTTCGGAAATTGTAGAAAATTGCCATTATAATTATGCCACTCATTTGACAAGGATTGTACAGACCTGGCTCTGTAGCTTTGATATTTCCTATGTCCCCTCTGCCATTTGACCAACATCTTCCAGCAAACTGGCTCCAATATTCACCTGTGTTCAAAAACATTTTGATTCAACCATCTTGAGCTCTTACCCAACCTATTCTGGGTTTATTTAAGCTTTTAATTCTTTGACAAAGATCTTCTGATATCTGATGCTGTTTTTAGAATAACACCTGCTGGTATCCATCCTCAGCTATGACTCAGGGTTAGCTCCTATGTTACAGTAATACAAATGTTTGCCATTTGGGTGCATCTGCTATGTACCTGGCACTGTGCTAAGTGCTGCAATGGAGAAGAATTGATTAAACCCTCACACCAAATTTCAGTGATGGAACTGAGACATAACTCCAAGGATGCTGATACCAAAGTCCAAGCTTTGGCCATAGTGAGCCACAGTCTGTATTATAGCTCCTAACCCTGAAGCCCTACCTTTCTGTTAACCCCATGGTGACATTCTGCTATGTTGTCTGGCCCACAGAACAAGTGAGACGCAGACATACATTTTCCTTTTATGCCAATTAAAATTTTATTCAACTTTAAAGAGTGAATTAAAACTCGGTCTCTTACCCAAGGGTTTCTCAACTGGCTTTTCCCTCATCTGAACTCCTACAGCAGTTATTCATTTGATTGATTATATAACTTTTCATTATGCACAGCTTTAATGTATTTCTCTATGCTTTATTTTGAAAATGTATCCCTCTTTATTATAATTTAACTTTTTATATTTTCATATTATATAACCCCTACTAATATGAAAATTCCTAGAAGTTGGAGATTATACCTAACCTCAACTGAACCTGACTAAAAATGAGCACTTCAAATGTTTTTAAAAAAATTTAAAGTGCTTTTAAAAAGTGTAAAATATTATGCGGCTAGTAACACCTAGTGATATCTCTTCTAATTTCTGAAGAAATTATCTCTGTAACAAAAATATATAATTTTATTTGTATGACAAGAAGGGGGAAAAATATACCTAGGGATATCTTATAACTGTAAAACTAAAGAAGTTGAATTGAGAGCAGGAAAAACTCAATAGCCAATCTGTGCTTCTAATCCTGAACAGTGAAGTCATCATTGCATCCATTGAGGCCCAAGTTAGGTAGCTCATCTCTTTGACGCCTTCCTTGTGATTCAGAAATAATAGTTTGCTTGCTGGCCAAACACTTGGAAAGAATCCCTGTGCCATGCAGGTGCTGTTTTATGAAACAACCAGAATTCTGTTCTTTATCCTTTCCCCACCTTATTATATCCACCCAGAGACTGAAACTCACAGAAAACACTATTGTAGAGATAGTAGAAGACTGGCAGTAGAATAAGGCATTTAGTAACCACAAGTATATTTCCAAAGGGGAGCTAGAATTACCAAGAGCACTGATAGAATGGTGGGCTTGAATTTAATTATATATATATATATATATATATATATATATATATATATATATATTCTGCTTTATTGACTATGCCAAAGCCTTTGACTGTGTGGATCACATTAAACTGGAAAATTCTGAAAGAGATGGGAATACCAGACCACCTTATCTGCCTCTTGAGAAATTTGTATGCAGGTCAGGAGCAACAGTTAGAACTGGACGTGGAACCACAGACTGGTTCCAAATAGGAAAAGGAGTACGTCAAGGCTGTATATTGTCACCCTGTTTATTTAACTTACATGCAGAGTACATCATGAGAAACGCTGGACTAGAAGAAGCACAAGCTGGAATCAAGATTGCCGGGAGAAATATCAATAACCTCAGATATGCAGATGACACCACCCTTATGGCAGAAAGTGAAGAGGAACTCAAAAGCCGCTTGATGAAAGTGAAAGTGGAGAGTGAAAAAGTTGGCTTAAAGCTCAACATTCAGAAAACGAAGATCATGGCATCCGGTCCCATCACTTCATGGGAAATAGATGGGGAAATAGTGGAAACAGTGTCAGACTTTATTTTGGGGGGCTCCAAAATCACTGCAGATGGTGACTGTGGCCATGAAATTAAAAGACGCTTACTCCTTGGAAGGAAAGTTATGACCAACCTAGATAGCATGTTCAAAAGCAGAGACATTACTTTGCCAACAAAGGTTCATCTAGTCAAGGCTATGGTTTTTCCTGTGGTCATGTATGGATGTGAGAGTTGGACTGTGAAGAAGGCTGAGCACCAAAGAATTGATGCTTTTGAACTGTGGTGTTGGAGAAGACTCTTGAGAGTCCCTTGGACTGCAAGGAGATCCAACCAGTCCATTCTGAAGGAGATCAGCCCTGGGATTTCTTTGGAAGGAATGATGCTAAAGCTGAAAGTCCAGGACTTTGGCCACCTCATGCGAAGAGTTGACTCATTGGAAAAGACTCTGATGCTGGGAGGGATTGGGGGCAGGAGAAGGGGACGACAGAGGATGAGATGGCTGGATGGCATAACTGACTCGATGGACGTGAGTCTCAGTGAACTCCGGGAATTGATGATGGACAGGGGGGCCTGGCATGCTGCGATTCATGGGGTTGCAAAGAGTCAGATACGACTGAGCGACTGATCTGATCTGATATATGTAAAATTACATTTAATTATGTATATATTCATAATTAGTATATAATTATATGTTACATATAATATATTGTTAGTATATAATTATACATAATTAGCATTTTATTATATATAAATATAATTAAATAATATATACAATTAGTCCATTACATTAGAGGAACAAGGTGGGGATAGCTGAGGATATTCCCACCTGTATATAGCAGCACTATATTAGTCTGTCTTATTGACTAAACATTTGATGGAGAATTTTGGTTACTAAACAGTTCTCAGGCTGTATCTAATTCCAAGATGAGAATTCCACTAGCCATCTGGATAATGAATTCAGTCCAGAAATAGTCACATGACCTTTGTTACAATTAAAGATTGCATTTGGCCTCATGGAACAGAAAAGTGGACATATTCACTTGAATAACTAATGGGCTTCTTTTTGTGTATAGCAACAATGCACACGTAGTGACTACCAAGCAGCTGTAGTGCTGGGGTAGACAAAGTATCAGACACAGGCTTCTTTGGCTCACCCTCCTTAGAATGCAGTTTATTTCCCATTGCTGATCTTCTCATGGCCAGCAGATGGCTGCTTTACCTTTAGTATTTCAAGTGCATTATAGGCAGGAAAAAAGACAAGCTAAGGGCAAAAGGCCTGTGCAAGCTAAACCTACTGTCTTTTAAATAGCTTCCACAGAAGGTCCATTCAGTGATTTCTACTTATATCTTGCTCAAAACTGTATCACATGTTTAGTTAATGTTTAGCTTCAAGGAAGACTGGGGTGTAATTTTTTGATCAGAAGACTTCCCTGCTGCAAACAAAATAATATCAGATAGAGATAAGGGCTAATGAAAGATCAGAGTTAAAGGACAGAATGAAGTAGAATGAGATTGGAGTGGAGCTGTTCCTTAGATAACACAAAGCTTTGTAGTATACTCTAAGAAGTTTGGATTTTATTATTTGATGCATAATTAGAGGACACTGAAGGATGTTAAGCAGATGAGTGCCCCTGTTTGGTGGAAAATAGGTTGAGAGAAGAAGAAAGAAAATGGGAGTGCTATTAAGGATTTCAAACTATTCTTGATCCAATAAATCATGGTAACTTGTGCTGGATTGGTTGAGTGAATATAGATGGAAGAAAACAATTTAAGAATATTTTAAACATAGAATTGAAAAGACTTTGAGATGGATTGAATGCAGATAGAAAAGAAGTGGGGAGGTTTCCAGGTGTTTAGCTAGAGAAACTGTATTAATATCCATGCCAATCACTGAAATGGGAAGAACCAAGAATAGACAATAGATCTGACAATGTGAGATTTCAAGTCATCAGATTTGGTTATGGAAAGTTTGAGATTTTAATGACACATCAAAGTCAAAGTGTCAAGGTGACAATGAATTATGTGAATTTGTAGCTCAGAGAATTAGCATGACCTACAGATATAATTTTTATGTCAATAACCAACAGATAATATTTAATGCTACATGTGTAACAAAGTGGAGAAGGCAATGGCACCCCACTCCAGTACTCTTGCCTGGAAAATCCCATGGACGGAGGAGCCTGGTAGGCTTCAGTCCATAGGGTCGCTAAGAGTCGGACACGACTGAGCAACTTCACTTTCAATTTTCACTTTCATGCATTGGAGAAGGAAATGGCAACCCACTCCAGTGTTCTTGCCTGGAGAATCACAGGGACGGGTGGGCTGCCGTCTCTGGGGTCGCCCAGAGTCGGACACAACTGAAGCGACTTAGCAGCAGCAGCAGCAGTATAACAAAGAGTATAACAGGATAAAGCATAGACATTAAAGAGGATTTAAACTTGCAGGGTAAACCTGCAAAGAAATTGATAGAGTGACTGGAAAAGTGAACATGAACCAAGAGAAGTCCATGAATTCAAGAAAAAACGGGTGCCTGAGAATTTTTAAAGAAAAAAAAATATATATATAAGTACATATTTTTTTCATATATTTCATTTAAGTGCCTTTAGATTCAGTTTCTTTGAAGGCAAAATTAATTCCTAGTAATTGGAAATGAGGCAAAACTAGTGGCTCTCAGTGTTGGAAATTATGACCTAAAGATACAATAAAAACAGAGGTGTCATTTTTTAATGTGTATTTTAGATATAGTTTATAGTCATATATGAATATGAATCCATGTACAAGTATATTTATCTATATACATTTTTATGTGTGCTCTGATCAAATCTAAGCAATACTACATATCTTTATATTTTTAAAACATTATTTTTCTTTTCCTGGTAGAGGAAAATTCAAAATTTATTTTTTACTTTTAATTTTCCCTTAAGAGGTATAGTTTCTGGTTCAAGAAAAGCAATCTCTCATTGCAACATCACAAGGACTAGGAAAAAGTCAGAATGTCTGGAAAATGATAACGGGTTTAAACATGTGAAACAAATGTTCAAAGATAGAATCAAAGGGCAAACATCAAGGTGAAGATAAAGAAATAAATGATACAGAGATAATAAAGATAATCCACAAAACTAAACACACACACACACACACACACACACACACCTCTAATTTTATCTTGAGTAAATTGAGTGGATATTTTTGAACTTTGTTTTTCATTTACAGTTTGCCCCAGGATAAAACGATAAGCTCTATTAATCAGAAAAGGTTAATGGCATATTATTTCTTTGGTAGATGGATAACAGTTTCTGGACCAAGTTGTTTGTAACTTCTGTCCAAGTGGACTATTGTACCTTAGCAGCAAATCACATGAAAATGTCAACCATGTGTTTGATTTTACCCACTTTACAGAAAAAAAAAAGAAAGAAAAATCCCACAGGGAGCATATAGGATAATAGAATATGTAAAATGAATCATTTTTTAAGGGGTCTTTTTCAATTCTATTCTCCTTGGTTGAATTCCCTTCCCAATTTGGCCCTCAGATATGCATTTTATTATTGGAAGATGTGTTTGTGGCAAGGCTACTAAGAGCTCACTTTGAGTTAACTCTCATTTATCAAACAATTCCCTCTCACCCAAAAATTCCCAGAGTAGTAACTACTAGCAATTCTCCTTTATTTGTACTCTCCATTTGTACCTGGTGAATTCTATATTATATTAATTCATAAAACCAGCTCTGCCAGACTCCCTATGGTTACAATTATTAAGGCTGTAACTGAAATGATATTTCTCATATTGATCTTCAACCAGAAGTTTTTGTCCCGAAGCTTTTGTTTCACATTAAGACACTAATGATCGCCTCCACCAAATGAGCAGCTTAATAGTCACAAAAAGCTGAATGAAAAGATTTTGATCATCACCTTGGAGAGCACTGTATTCCAACATTTTTCCCGTCCGTAATTGGCAAACACTAACAGAGCTTTCAGTTTAAAAAAACAAACAAAATGCTTTAAAGGAACTTTTTTTTTCTTTTTACAAAAATCATCTCTGTTTTCATTTGTTTTCACCAACTATTTTTAGCTTTACATACTCTGTTTGCTTTCCAGGTCATATCAAGACTGTTTGCCTAGGGATTATTTTTAATATTCTAATTTTTAACAGTGTTTCATTTTTTTTCTATGAGAACAAGATGTTGTGAATACAGTTAAAATGACAGAAATTAGGAAGCACTTTAAAGTGCCTATTTGATGTGTTAAGAGAATTGATACAGATTAGTCAGTGTAGACTCCCCCACATCTGGAGAGACAGAGGAGCTACTTGATGGTTCTTCCATATTCATATCTCCTCCTGGAAAAAAGTAGAATAATGACTCTATAATGAAGCTTTTATACAAACACAGTGTATCCTGAAAAATATTAACAATATTTTTGAAATTGATCAAATGGGGAAAAAATTTCTTTAGGTATTAATTAGACATATTAACATTATTCACTCCACTGTTAAAATAGTAACACCACTACTGAGACTCTGTATCCAAGTTTTAAATCAACTTCATATTGTAGACTATTAATTTTCCTAGGAACCTCCAGATGCATAATTTAAAAATGGATACTTTGTAGTGGTGGACTTACACATACATAGAAAGAAAACTAGAGAGGGTTAAAAAACATCAAGCTGAATGTTTATGGGTCATTAGATCTTTAATGCATCTCATGGGCTCCTAAACCAATGAACTGAGAGCCTTGGGAAGCCTCTAGGCTGACCCAAGTGGAAGAAATGAGGAAGAGCACAAGTATTACCAGTGCTCAATGCTATTAAATATTCACAAAAGACTAATTTGGAAACGTATTAACCACATAGTAAGTTAAGGCCCATCACGGATCAAAAACTAAGTTTTGGGACAGAAAGCAATTGTTGGAAATGATTGGCTGATATTCAGGGAAGAAAGAGTGAAGAGAGAAGACTGATAGAAAATGACTTGATAGCCTTTTAAGGCCTGTGATTGGCAGAGTTCCCTGTGATAATGATCTGCTTCCCTTAGTGTTTCTTCTCTTAGGAGACACACGCCTGAAAAAAAGAAGCTCTGTTGTCTCTATGGATATGGAGCAGGCTTGTACATAGACTGAAGGAACAAAATTATCTCCACCATTTTTATTCTTGACCACAGATCCTGGGGTGAAAATGCTTTCTAAAATCATCTTCAGAAGCCACTATAATTCCTGTACACTTCAGACTTCTTCCTTGAACTTGGAAATTAGTACAGAATTTTTAGAGTGGCCTCCCTAACTACCACAAACCTTCAGTATCTCAAGGGCTGTGAAAAATGGTCATCTTGAAAACCCAAACTCATAGCAGATGTAGTTTCAATAAAAAAAATAAGAAGTCAAATTTAAGTAATAGAGTCAGATATCTATTTGAATAATAGTAATAATGTAATGAATATAAGTGAGTAATATAATGTACGTATGTGCTGTGTGCTTAGTTGCTCGGTTGTGTCCGACTCTTTGTGACCCCGTGACTGTAACTCACCAGGCTGTTCTGTACAGGGGTTTTCTCCAGGCAAGAATACTGAAGGGGGTTGTCATGCCCTCCTTCAGAGGATCTTCCCAACCCAGGGATTGAACCCAGGTTTCCTGCATTGCAAGCTGATTCTTTATGGTCTGAGCCACCAGGGAAGCCCAAGAATATTGGATTGCATAGCCTATCCCTTCTCCAGGGGAACTCCTTACACAGGAGTTGAACTGAGATCTCCTGCATTGCAGGCAGATTCTTTACAGCTGAGCTACCAGGGAAGCCCAATACAATGTATCTAATACCTTAAAGAAATTATTATTATATAATACATTAACAATAAAATACATATTACTATCTAGAGATAAATTTTTTATCATTGGCAAATATTAAAGGAATCACTACATGGTCAAGCTTGAAAAAAAACTGAGTTCCTCTATTTTGAAAGATTCTTCTATATTACCAGTTGATCATGTGAGAAAGAGAGATGACCTAATTCCTTAAGTAAAATACATAAGGATGCTGTTGTCACACATTATAAAGATTCAGCAAAGTTATTTTGTATTGATGAAAAATGTTAAGTGAGCAATGATATAGGAAACTTTACTAATATTCATCTATTCAGTGATCAGCTCAGTTCAGTTCAGTCACTCAGATATGTCTGATGCTTTGCAACCCCATGGACCGCAGCACGCCAAGCTTCCCTGTCCATCACCACTTCTGGAACTTGCTCAAACTCATGTCCATTGAGTCGGTGATTCCCTCCAACCATCTCATCCTTTTCATCCCCTTCTCCTTCATTCAATCTTCATCAGGGTCTATTCTAATAAGTCAATTCTTTGCATCAGGTGGCCAAATTATTGGAGCTTCAATTTCAACATCAGTGCTTCCAATGGATATTCAGGACTGATTTCCTTTACATTGACTGGTTTGATCTCCTTGCAGTCCAAGGGTCTCTCAAGAGTCTTCCCCAGCACCAAAGCTCAAAAGCATTCTTCAGCACTCAGCCTTCTTTATGGTCCAACTCTCACATCCATACATGACTACTGGAAAAACCATAGCTTTGACTAGATGGACCTTCATAGGCAAAGTAATGTCTCTGCTTTTTAATACACTGTCTACGTTTGTCACAGCTTTTCTTTCAAGGGGCAAGCGTCTTTTAATTTCATGACTGCAGTCACCATCTGCAGTGAGTTTGGAGCCCAAGAAAATAAAATCTGTCACTGTTTCCATTGTTTCCCCATTCATTTGCCATGAAGTGATGGGACCAGATGCCATGGTCTTCGTATTTTGGATGTTGAGATGTAAACCAGCTTTTTCACTCTCTGCTTTCACTTTCCTCAAGAGGCTCTTTACTTCCTCTTTGCTTTCTGCCATAAGGATGGTGTCATCTGCATATCTGAGGTTATTAATATTTCTCCCAGCAATCTTTCTTCCAGCTTTTGCTTCATCCAGCCTGGCATTTTGCACAATGTACTCTGCATATAAGTTAAATAAGCAGGGTGACAATATACAGCCTTGATGTACTCCTTTTCCTATTTGGAACCAGTCTGTTTTTCCATGTCCAGTTCTAACTGTTGCTTCTTGACCTGCATACACATTTCTCAGGAGACAGGTAAGGTGGTCTGATATTCCCAACTCTTGAAGAATTTGCCACAGTTTGTTGTGATCCACATAGTCAAAGGCTTTAGCATAGTCAGTGAATCAGAGGTAAATGTTTTCTGGAATTCTCTTGCTTTTTCTGCAATCCAATGGATGTTGGCAATTTGACCTCTGGATCCTCTGCCTTTTCTAAATCCAGCTTGAACATCTGGAAGCTCTTGGTTCACATACTATTGAAGCCTAGCTTGGAGAATTTTGAGCATTGCTTTGCTAACATGTGAGATATGTGCAGTTGTGAGGTAGTTTGAACATTCTTTGGCATTGCCTTTCTTTGGGATTGGGGAGAAGGAAATGGAAACCCACTCCAGGTTTCTTGTCTGGAGAATTCAGACAGAATTCTTGTCTAAAGATGAGCCTGGTGGACTACAGTCCATGGGGTCACAAGAGTCGTACATGACTGAGTAACACTTTCGTTGGGATTGGCATGAAAACTGACCTTTTCCGGTCCTGTCGCCACTGCTGAGTTTTCCAAATTTGCTGGCATATTGAGTGCAGCAGTTTCACAGCATCATCTTTTAGGATTTGAAATAGCTTAGCTGGAATTTCATCACCTCCAGTAGCTTTGTTCATAGTGATGCTTTCTAAGGCCCACTTGACTTCACATTCTAGGATTCTGGTTCTAGTGAGTGATCACACCATCATGATTATCTGGGTCATGATCTTTATTATATAGTTCTTCTGTGTATTCTTGCTACCTCTTAATATCTTCTGCTTCTGTTAGGTCCATACAATTTCTGTCCTTTATTGTGCATGAAATTTTTCCTTCAGTTCAGTTCAGTCACTGTGTTCGACTCTTTGCAACCCCATGGACTGCAACACACCAGGCCTCCCTGTCCATCACCAACTCCTGGACTTTACCCAAACTCATGTCCATTGAGTCATTGATGTCATCCAACCATCTCATCCTTTGTTGTCCCCTTCTCCTCCCACCTGCAATCTTTCCTGCATCACAGTCTTTTCCAATGTGTCAGTTCTTCCCATTAGGTGGCCAAAGTATTGGAGTTTCAGCTTCAGCATCAGTCCTTCCAAAGAACACTCAGGAATGATCTTTTTTAGGATAGATTGGTTGGATCTTCTTGCACTCCAAGGGACTCTCAAGAGTCTTATCCAACACCACAGTTCAAAAGCATCAGTTCTTCAGCTCTCAGCTTTCTTTATAGTCCAACACTCACATCCATAGATGACTACTGGAAAAACCACAGCCTTGACTAGACAAACCTTTGTTGGCAAAGTAATGTCTCTGCTTTTTAATATGCTGTCTAGGTTGGTCATAACTTTTCTTCCAAGGAGTAAGCATCTTTTAATTTTATGGCTGCAGTCACCATCTGCAGTGGTTTAGGAGCTCAAAAAAATAAAGTCTGCAACTGTTTCCACTGTTTCCCCACTTATTTGCCATGAAGTGATGGGACCAGATGCCCTGATCTTCGTTTTCTGAATGTTGAGCTTTAAGCCAACTTTTTCACTCTCCACTTTCACTTTCATCAAGAGACTCTTTTGTTCTTCACTTTTTGCCATAAGGGTCGCGTCATCTGCATATTTGAAGTTATTGATATTTCTCCCAGCAATCTTGATTCCAACTTGTGCTTCTTCCAGCCCAGCATTTCTCATGATGTACTCTGCATATAAGTTAAATAAGCAGGGTGACAATATACAGCCTTGACGTACTCCTTTTCTTATTTAGAACCAGTCTGTTGTTCCATGTCCATTCTAACTGTTGCTTCCTGACTTGCATACAGATTTCTCAAGAGGCAGATCAGGTGGTCTGGTACTCCCATCTGTTTCAGAATTTTCCACAGTTTATTGTGATCCACACAGTCAAAGGCTTTGGCATAGTCAATAAAGCAGAAATAGATGTTTTTGGAACTCACTTGCTTTTTCGATGATTCAATGGATGTTGACAATTTGATCTCTGGTTCCTCTGCATTATCTAAAATCAGCTTGAACATCTCGAAGTTCATGGTTCACGTATTGCTAAAGCCTGGCTTGGAGAATTTTGAGCATTACTTTACTAGCGTGTGAGATGAGTGCAATTGTGTGGTAGTTTGAGCATTCTTTAGCATTGCCTTTCCTTTGGGATTGGAATTAAAATTGACCTTTTCCAGTCCTGTAGCCACTGCTGAGTTTTCCAAATGTTCCCTTGGTATCACTAATTTTCTTGAAGAGATCTCTAGGCTTTCCCATTCTATTTTTTTTCCTCTATTTCTTTGCAATAACCACCAAAGAATTCTTTCTTATCTCTCCTCGATGTTCTTTGGAACTCCACATTCAGATAGATATATCTTTCCTTTTCTCCTTTGTCTTTCACTTCAGTTCTTTTCTCGGCTGTCTGTAAGGCATCCTTAGGCAGCCATTTTGCCTTTTTGCTTTTTTTTTTTTTTCCCCTTGGGGATGATTTTGATCACCACCTCCTGTACAAGTCATGAACCTCCGTCCATAGTTCTTCAGGCACTATCAGGTCTAATCCCTTGAATCTATACATTAATAGATTTTCTCAAAGTTTCATTTGCAGTTTTCAAAACAATTAGGGAAATTACTCAGTAAGAAAATAAATCTATTGCTTTGTTAATTTATTTGTTTCATAATTATCAAGAATAAAGTGGAGTTGATATTTATATGCAGAAGCCAACCTATTAATAAATGAACAATTATATATCCAAAATGACCCTGGCCTTTGGGCAACTGATACCTTCCATGATGGCTCAGTAGCTGAATAATCACCTGCAATGCAGGAGCCACAGGCGATGCAGTTTCAATTGCTACATTAAGAAGATCCCCTGGTAGAGTCTGTGGGGTAAACTACTCCGGTATTCTCTGGTATTCTCTGGGAAATCCCATGGTCAGAGGAGCCTGACTGGCTGTAGCCAGTGTCCAAAGGGTCACAGAGAGTCAGACATGTCTGAAGATACCAACATTGGGCAGCTGGCTAATATTGTTAGATAATAGCAGAGGAAATCACTTAATGTTAAATAGTGAAAAACAGCTGACAAATTGGAAAATCTATATTAAAATCATCTTGTCAGTTTTTTAGATTGCAAATATAGAAACCCAATTTAAACTAGTTTAACTAGAAAAACTGTATTAATTCTTATAGTGTGTATTAATTATTTATCATTGCATCTTTAACCATCCCCAAATGTTTATGTAACTTATAAATCTTCAGTTTGATGAGGATGCAGTAGGGAAGGCTCATCTCATTGGCTGGGGCAATTCAACTCAGGCCTGGAGGATTTACTTCCAAGATAGCTCACTCACATTACTGGAACATCAGCGCTGTTGTCTCCCGGAAGCCCAATCGGAGGTGAGGGTTGAGGGGTGAGGGGATGCTATTTCCTTCCACATGAACTCTCCTTGGCCTATTCAGCTTCTTCATGACACAATGACTAGGTTCTAAGAGTTAGTGTCTCAAGAGGACCAGATGAAAGTTGTATGATCTTTTAGGTACTGGTTTTGGAAACCATGTAGTTCACTTTTGTGGTAGTTACAGACCGCTAATTTGAGAGAAAGGAATATATAAATTCTTAATGGACGAGTGTCAATGTGATGTTGTAAGAAGAACATGCGGAACAGCAGATCTTGTGAATGCCTTGGGAAACAAAATCAGCCACTTGGTCAAAATTTAAGAATTTTGACCTATCCTCTATCCTCTGCTCCTGCCCCTTGCTCTCTAAATGCTATCTTTTTTCTCCCCTACTACAGTCTTTCTCAAGAAAGTGGGTAAGATGAGAGCTGGTAGTCTACATGTGTGGAGAGGTCTATTGTAGAAGAAAAAAATCCTTCCCCATCACTTTGAGCCAGAAAAATCCCAGGCAAAGACTCAAATTGGCTTTGTTTTGGTCATGGAGCTATTCTTAGACCAGTGACTGGTCCAGTTGGATTGGGGACTTAAAAAAAAAAAAGGACAGAAAAGGCAAGGTTATAATTTGGACAGAACCCACCAGGATGATTTCATTGGATTAGAAAAGGCCATCCTCGTTCTCACCAAAGAGGAACTGCATTCAGGACAGATAACATTAAGTATATACACTGTAGCATTTGATAACAGGAAGAGGCGTTTGCATTTATCTACCTTTTACTTTCTATTGTATATTCATTTGCTTGTTCATTCCTATAACCATGCATGGTGATCTGACAAACAGTGTCCTACATGAGTGACTGTCAAAGGGTGATCTACAGATTCCTGTGGGTTCCTTTGCATTTCAGGGGATCCCAGAGGTCCAATCGATTTTCATAACAATTCTAAATTAGTATATATATTTTAAAAATATAAACCAATGCCTTTCATCTCACTATATATTTTTTGTTTTGAAAAAGCAGTTATTTTCATAAACATGTTATTTATGTTAGTAAGCAAAGATTTTATTATTGCTACATGTAAATTAGTACACAAGTATTTTTTTAATTACTCAATTTTAGTTCCTAATGTGACAAATTGTTTGATATATCTCCCATGGAAAAGGTTTTCAAGGTCTTTAAAGAACTGAAAATTTTTTGAGTGTAAAGTCTGCAGAAAAATGTTTGAGAACCTCTGACTAAGTCAAGAATCTGGCATCCACGGGACTTCCCTGCTGGTCTGGTGGTTAAGAATCTGCCTTGCAATTCAGGGGATGCAGGTTTGATCCCTGTTTGGGGAAATAGGATCCCACATGCCACAGGGCAACTAAGCCCACACATGCAACAACTAGAGGGAAGCCCACGAGCTGCAACTAAGAACCAACACGACCGAAAATAAGTAAATGTCCTTTAAAAAGGAATCTGGAATCCAAGAAAGTAGACTAAGTCTCACTGTGGAGTGCAGTAGACATGCTAACCTATTTTGAGAAGGATTCCAAAGTTTATCATGCAGCAATGTACTTATCTACCAAATTTTCAGTCACCTGCCTAAGACTCAAAGTTCTTAGAGGGTGAGGACTTTGTATTATTTTCAGGAAAAAATGTTAAATAATGATAGTTATTGATTTTACAAAGTGAATGACAAAGAAGCACTCAGTTTTATGCGTGTATGAACCCCACTGAGGGATAAAGTCTCTCTTTCATGCTAACTTATTCTTAAAGGTGGCAAAAAATGAAACTGAGAACTTATCAATTTGTTTGAAAGTTCTCATTAAAACTTCCAGTTTGTCACAAACTGATATTGCCTAAATATTGTCTAAATTGACTAAGAAGTGTTCATGACAACTGGTTTGTAAAATTCATTATACCCAGAAAAATAGCATTGTGTCAAGCACATTTTGGTAATTTGGAATTGTTAGAAAAATAAAATAATTTGGCTGATTTTTTTTCTCTGGCATTGTGTTGAGTTCTGCTGTTTTTTGATGGTATATTATATGTCCTTCTTAAATCTTGAGTTTTGTTTTCTGAGATTAGATGTGGAATGTAACATAGAAACAGTAAATTTTTTGAGCTGTTGAAGATTGTTGGCTCCAAGCTCCTAATTTCACAAGTAGATTAAGTCATCAAGTAGCTAACTATCCCACATTGTGGCCAATGGGTCGATGGCCAAGAAATCCACCTGAAATCCCCATTGAACATTATTTGGTGGATTAACAATGTGAGCAAACTAGGGTCAGATCCTGGTTTATGTACTAACTGGGGGATATTTTACATGTTCCATAACCTCTTTGTGTCTCAGTTTCCTCACTAAAAAAACAATGGCAACAGCCTTAAATTAGCTGAAAATGCACAGAATTTGGGCAGACCAAGTTGAATAGAAGCATCCCCTATAAGAGAATCAGTCCTTTAAATTCATGGTCTCACTTAATCTCCATACCTGCAAGGTACGTTTTAGTAATATGGCAACTAACAAGGTTACAGAGCACAGATACAGCCCTAAATAAGGAAGCAAATTCCAGGGTGTAAATGGTGCTGTCATTCAGGAGTTCTTCCTGTCTTTTTAGCTATTTGAGGTTTAACCTCATTTACAGTCACCTAGATAGGTGCAATGGATTCATCAGCTCTAATTTAATCTCACTGGTTAAGGAGCAGTCCCTTTATTTGGCTTTGGCTGGCATTACCACTCACCTTTCCCGACGTTTCCAGGACTGTCTTCATACCCTTTCATCCTTACCATTGTTATGGGCAAGCCAAGTCTAGACATCCATTCAGGACCTAGAATAAGGTTAGCCCCCCTTTCCTCACTGTTGTTGTTTCATGCTGGAAAATGTTTTCCAGTTATTCAGCACTGTTTTCATTCACAGCCTGAGATTACCAGATTATTTTCTTTAACAATGATTTTGGAGTCTCCAGACATGGAGACGAATCCTAGAAGACTGAAATCCTAGAAGTAGAGTCTTGGGCTTGCTTAGAGTAGGATATCCAAGGAAATTATTAACATACTCTTCTGCAGTGATTACAACATGTGATTGATCACAAGAATCACTGGCAGAGCTTTTGAAAATACAGATTGCTGAATTTAACCTAGATCTTAGGAATTAGAATCCAGCTTATAGCTATTCACTAGGTCCCAAAGCTTTCAGGCTTCAAAGTTAAACAAAACCAAGAGCACTCTTTATTGGTCAGACTCTGCTTTGAAACTGAGTCTGTAAAGCCAGTAGTACTACACTGTACAAAGTCAGTTTGCCTTAAGAATCTAGAAATGTTCACCTTCTACTCTGCATGTAAGGTTCCACCTTCTTCTATGTTTTGGAAAAGTTAGACATATTTCATCTGTCTTTTTTAAATCAACAATTTCTAAAGGAGTGTGTGTGTGTGTGTGTGTGTGTGTGTGTGTTTGAGAAAGACAGAAAGATAGAGATAGAGAGGGACTTAGAGAAAGACAAGAGAATATTGGGTTATTGCAGAACCAACAGAGTATCACCTATATGGCTCCGTAACCCTTTTAGGGACTTCTTTTATGCTGCCATTTGCATAAAAACTCAGCTCCTGCTAGGATGGGAATTAATACATTAGTAGAGACTGTCTCCAGTAAGGCAAATATTTGATGCTGAAGGAAACTCAGATATATTTTAGGTAACCATGTTTACCAGCTGGTTCAAGTGCTTGGTAGGAACAAGGTCACACAGAATTTGAATGAGATGTTATTCTGTAATAAGGGTTCTGTCTATATGTATCACAGCCCTCACTAAGTAGCAGGGATACTAAAAATATAATCTAGTCCCAGGAAATAGAATGAGAAGGATTCCTTCAGCAACCAAGCATGAATCAGATCAGGTCCTGTCTATCACTGGGGAAGATCAGGGGTGTAAAAGCTAGCTGTCAAGGCTGGGAGATCAATCTTATAGATTAAGTTGATACTAGAAGCCGGCAAGAAGATATGAAAGGGTCACAGGAATTCTCAAATTTGGACCTAACATGTAGGCCTGACGGGCACTAGGAATTCAGGGTGGTTCTTCATGAACTTGGAGTCTTGAGAGGCTCACTGACTATTCATCTTCTTAAGGCAGTGGGACAAAGAAGACTGACATATTTTTGCTCCTGTTAGAACTGGTTCTGGAGCTCTGCTAAGCCACTTAGAACTACTCTTCAGAATCTAGGATAAGCAAAGGTAGAAGGTTTGCAGGGCTGTTGGGTGTTACCAGATGCTGTAATGTATTCATAACCAATGATTAATTATTATCAGCTTCAAGGGGTCCATGTTATTGGAATTATAAAGTTTTAAATTCTCTCTCAGATTTAAGGCATGTTTCTTCTGTGTAAAGGGAACAATGATTAATGAGGAAAATGGGAATGACTTTAGGGGACACCATCAAAGACTGCCATTTTTCTCTGTACTGTTATAAGCATATCTTTGAAAAAAATAATCAAGTATATTAAAGTATCAAAAATAGGATCAGGAAAGAAATAAGGTTACACAAAAGGGAAATAAAAATATATAGTGACTGAAAGAGTCACATCATTCCAATATGAGTATGAGAATAAGACTTGGTAAAACACTCTGTAGATTTCTCTGTTTTGAATCTTTTTTTTAAGCTAAAGATAAAATGCTGTCAGATTAAAACTTTGTTTATTGTAAGCAAAATTGACCAAAAGAAATAGACACTATCCTTAAATTAGAGTTTGAAGTTGGAACCACATAAAAAGGTAATCCTTTTAAATCATCAAGTTGACACAGCAGAGTAAAATAAAGGCATGCACTATTAGGCAAGCCAGAAGTTTCTCCTTTGTGACTGCCTTTGCTCTTCAGAGCTCTTTCCTTCTCTGACTAGTAGCCCATGGCAGTCCACTGCAACTAAGGAGGTCAGCAATCCAGCAGCCCAAGTTTCACGAAGAATGGACAGAAACATGTAACCTGAAATGACACAGCCGCTGATGCAGCTTGTTGCTCCGTTAGCTTATATTTTGAAGTATATTATGTGAGCTGAATTGCGAAGAATAGCATTCGACAGGGTGAAGGGTTGCATATACTACAGTGAAGGCAAGATTCTTGGGGAGGCAAAAGTCTGAAGGACAAGTGCCTTTAGCACCAACTGAAAGTCTATCTGTATAAATGTGACCTCAAAAAACTGGACAGCACTGCATAGCCAATCGAGGGAGAGCAAACTGGACAAACTTATTTAGTTGTATTGCTTACTTAGAAATACTCTTCGATGACTTTGATTTGAATAAAGCAGGACTATTTTCTTTATCCTTATTTTCATCTGGGTTCATTTGGGTTGGCATGTCCCAGTTGAAAGAGAACTGCAGGTTTTACTCTTTGTGGCCTCAGGAAACACTGTGGATCACTACAGAATCTGATCTAATATCTAGTACTTAATATATCTGAACCTCAGCTTATAAATCTATGATACCAATTAAAGAGACTGATTTTTATAGATCAAATGACATTTGGGATGTAAGTAAAAAACAAATATTCTTTATTATCATAATAATCATACCTAGTTTGTGCTAGATTCAATACCGTATTTTGCTCATAGAACTAACCCAGGAAATACTCATTTATACTCTAGCCTAATTTCCTTATCTTCCAAAATGATATAATAATTTCCTGTATATTGTACAATACTGTTGTTTTTATAAATGAGCAAATTATATGAATTTATTTGGGGACATAAACAAATCTTTTATTGATATTTTAATATTCACCTTAACAACATTCATCCCATGCCTGTCATATGCCAAGTACTGTGCTGGTCTTTGGGATTAATAGGATGAACTGCATACAGTCACTACCTTAAAATCAAAATACATTTCTTCTCTTTTTAATTTACGTTATCCCTATGGAAACTTTCTTTGCCCCATTACTTTTAACTATTAACACAGATTTAAGCTCATGTACTTTGAACATTTTCCATATTTTTCCTGGGTTTAAACTTCGATTCTCTCATTGATTTTTAATCTAAGATCAAGGTAGGAGCAGGTCCTTATGACATGGGAGGTATATATATGTATGTGTGTGTATATATATATATTTTTTTTTTTTTTTCAAATTACAGCCCCCTCTAATTGTAGTGCTACCTAAAGCCTATAATCCCTGCAACAATAAGAGTTGTTACTTACAATTGTGTTTTCTTCAAGTATGTTTGGAGGTCCAAAAATAGAAAGAGTTGTGATCCTTTCTCTAGAAATACCCTTTCTTTATGGTTAGGATGGATTTTACCTTCTTCACCACACGATGTAGACTACCCTTATTAATTGCTATTGTAAGAAGTCTTTTTATCTTTTGTCAGGATCATCAAAGGGACTTCATAAATCATATGAAAGTGATTTCTCCTAAGCAGAAATTTTAAATTATGTTTCAAAAAATGAAAGAAAAAGTATTATATCCTAAGTTTACAATAAAGATATGAAATATATATTTTAAATAATTTCAATCTCAAATTCAATAGCTTTACCAAATCTTTCAACTCTTGTCTTATTCCTTTTCTTCTTTAAACTGAGACCTCAAATTAACTTCTCATAGCTGTCTGCAGTATGTCCTGCTCCCTGTGAAAAACCCCGCCAATCTCCTGTAAAGAATATTTAATAAATATCTTTTACATCCCTTCAGAAAACTCTGCCATTAAGTTATCATTGAGCTTGTGGCCAAATTTTCAAAAACAATTTTCAACTGTTTCTTTTTTATTGCTCCTGATTTGGGTGTGTCTTTCATTGTGGTTGGATGAGGAAAATCAAATCAGTAGTTAAGCCCCAAATAACCAAGGAAATTTGAGCATATAAAATAGGAACAAATTCATGTTTTCTTCATTTATGATTAAAAGTTAGCAATCTTTATTTAAATTATGTTGGCTTACAAAAAGCAAGAATGTGACATTTGCATCTTGAAAAAAATTATTTTGAAAACTTAATAAGTTAGTTTTCTGTTTCAAAGTTTAGTGTATATGGCTTTCATTTTAAGAGATTATATTACAAAACCCATTTATTATAAAAATTTCCTTTAGCATATGACCTGAAACTTTGGTTCCTAGGTTTATTTTGCACCTGTTTTTTTCCATGATTGAAAGTTCTTATTCATCATTTTGAACTGCCACTAAGTTCAAATCCCTATCCTCAAACTGATATAATGACCATTCTATATCCCTTTATCTTCAAAACATTCCCACTTGGTCCTATATTTTATTACCCTTCACATTTCCCTTAAAATATCTCTAAATGAACCACAGAGGATTCTCCCCTAAATGGTCAGGATCACAGTTTGGGAACAATTACTCCATGTGACTGATTTCTCCCCAAACACTTTGATCATTTAAAAATGATGGCCCTTGCCAAGAGCACTAATGAACTAACTTGTGCATTGTGGTGGGTACACAACGGAGGATAAAAAATGGGCTGGGAGTTAGACGTCCTGTTTATTCATCCAAGGGGAGCATTAGTGAGAGTGTTATTTTTAAAAAATTAATACAATTTTGGCAGCTTCTCTTGATTTGAAAATGAAAAGGTTTTAAGTAGGTGACTAGCAAAGAGGCTTTCTTTCTTCTTGGTTCAGTTCAGTTCAGTTCAGTCACTCATTCATGTCCGACTCTTTGTGACCCCATGGATTGCCGCACACCAGGCCTCCCTGTCTGTCACCAACTCCCCAATTTTACTCAAACTCATGTCCATAAAGTTGGTGATGGTATCCAACCATCTCAGCCTCTGTTGTCCCCTTCTCCTCCTGCCTTCAATCTTTCCCAGCATCAGAGTCTTTTCAAATGAGTCAGTTCTTGGCATCAGGTGGTCAAAGTATCGGAGTTTCAGCTTCAGCATCAGTCCTTCCCAATGAATATTCAGGACTGATTTCCTTTAGGATGGGCTGGTTGGATCTCCTTGCTGTCCAAGGGACTCTCAAGAGTCTTCTCTAACACCACAATTCAAAAGCATCAATTCTTCAGAGCTCAGCTTTCTTTATGGTTCAACTCTCACATCCATACATGACTACTGGAAAAACCATGGCTTTGACCAGATGGGCCTTTGTTGGTAAAGTAATGTTTCTGCTTTTTAATATGCTGTCTAGGTTGGTCATAACTTTCCTTCCAAGGAGTAAGCATCTTTTAATTTCATGGCTGCAGTCACCATCTGCAGTGATTTTGGAGCCCCCAAAATAAAGTCTGTCACTGTTTCCACTGTTTCCCCATCTATTTGTTGTGAAGTGATGGGACCAGATGCTATGATCTTAGTTTTCTGAGTGTTGAGTTTTAAGCCAACTTTTTCACTCTCCACTTTCACTTTCATCAAGAGGCTCTTTAGTTCTTCGCTTTCTGCTGTAAGGGTGGTGTCATCTGCATATCTGAGGTTATTGATATTTCTCCCAGCGATCTTGATTCCAGCTTATGCTTCATCCAGTCCAGCATTTCTAGTGATATACTCTGCATATAAATTAAATAAGCAGGGTGACAATATATAGTTTTCACATACTCCTTTCCCGATTTGGAACCAGTCTGTTGTTCCATGTCCAGTTAGCTGTTGCTTCTTGACTTGCATACAGATTTCTCAGGAGGCAGGTCATGTGGTCTGGTATTCCCATCTCTTTCAGAATTTTCCACAGTTTATTGTGATCCACACAGTCAAAGGCTTTGGCATAGTCAATAAAGCAGAAGTAGATGTTTTTCTGGTACTCTTGCTTTTCCAATGATCCAACGTTTGTTGGCAATTTGATGTCTGATTCCTCTACCTTTTCTAAATTCAGTTTGAACATCTGGAAGTTCATGGTTCACGTACTGTTGAAGCCTGGCTTGGAGAAGTTTGAGCATTACTTTGCTAGCATGTGAGATGGGTGCAATTTTGTGGTAGTTTGAGCATTCTTTGGCATTGCTTTTTTTCTTGGTAGATTTCTGTAAAAAACAGAAACATGAAAAGCTTTCCTTGAACATCATAGAATCAGGGACCTAATAGCACCTTATCCTCTAATAACAACCTCTGGGTTATTTCTCAACTTCTTCCACTTAATGTCCAGAAGGATACAAATCTGGTTAATTAATAGCATGCATGCTTTTTAGGATATGGAGCAAAATACAAATGTAACCATTTCATTCCTTAGCTCTTTGTTTTGTTAAGGCCATTTGTCTGTGTAAAATGCTTTCACTGGAGAAGAGATAATGTGGCCAGAGAAAATAAAAGAGGGGCCACCTCCATTGATTTCTCCTTTGACCCTGACTGTCACTGAAGGTGCATTTTGGAGTGAGTCTTCCATTGGAAACTCAAGAAAGATCAAAGGGCTAAGGAAGACATTACTTTAAGAGGGCTCTCTTCAGTTCAGTTCAGTTCAGTTCAGTCGCTCAGTCGTGTCCGACTCTTTGCGACCCCATGAATTGCAGCACGCCAGGCCTCCCGTCCATCACCAACTCCCGGAGTTCACTCAGACTCACATCCATTGAGTCAGTGATGCCATCCAGCCATCTCATCCTCTGTCGTCCCCTTCTCCTCCTGCCCCCCATCCCTCCCAGCATCAGAGTCTTTTCCAATGGGTCAACTCTTCACATGAGGTGGCCAAAGTACTGGAGTTTCAGCTTTAGCATCATTCCTTCCAAAGAAATCCCAGGGCTGATCTCCTTCAATATTAAAAGAGTTCTTTTGATAATGATAATGACTAACATGTATTGAGTACTTATTACATACCAGGTGCTCTCATATTCACTTTCAAAGTATTAATACATTTAATATCCAATCTAACAGTGTAACCTATTATATTCCCTGTTTTGTAGATGAGGAAACCAAGACACAGAGATGTTAAATAACTTTCCTTAAATCATGCAGATTAATGGTGAATGCAGAGCTTGAATCCACAAATTGTTATGTGGTTGTGATTTTGTAACAATTATTGCAATTGTTCTCTGCTGATTCAGACTTAATTCAGCTTGTGTTCAAGGCTCAGATACGCAAGTGGAACTTTTTCATGATATAGATTGAATACTAAGACTCCAGGTTGGATATTCATCCAATTTGGTGTGAGAATTCCTGCTTTCTCTCTCTTTCAAGTCCATTTGGGGAAATTTTTAATTTTTCCATGATAAGTTACACTTGTCAGAATTTATTTTTTATCAAAGTTACCCATGAATTTACAATATTAGTCTAGAAAGCTTTTAATTAAACAGCGTATCTCTGGTTTCTGCATCTATCTGCTCATCAATTTCACTTCCTAGAGGCTACCAATTTTAACAGCTTTAGTTTTTTTGATAAAATTTTTTACATCAACCTTCATGTTTTCAACACTATATGCAATACAGATTTTTCCTGATTTATCTATTTTAGGCATTACAGATTGACTTTGTTATGATACTTTAAACCCCACACTCTTAAACTCCACACCTTCCTTTCCCTCTCTCTTTTCATTATAGTTCTATCACAATTTTTGTTTCAATCACTAGTTGACCTTATTGTGATTTTCTAAATATCTTCAGCTGAGCTGATAATTATTATATAATTATCATTCATTTTCTATTCAGCATTCTTTCATGAAGTTAATAATTGCCTTAGTTTAAATTACTTATATTTTATCATATCTATAGCTAATTTACCCAACAGTGCCAGCAAATCTGTCAAACTCCTACCAATCTTTTTCTAAGACACTGAAACATTAAATATTGTCTACTCCCATTTATTTATTTATTTATTTTCTGTTTCTTTCCATCACCTTCCTTCAATTTGGACTGTAGACTGTTGGCCTGACACACATCTGTGAACTTCTCTTTACCATGTTCCTAGGTCTCCAGGCCTTATTTATAATGCCTTCTTATCTTTGGTCAAGTATTTCTTTCTTTTTTTTTTTCAGGAGTTTCCCAACGAGAATTTAGTGGAAGCAAATACTGAGCACCTTTCATTTTTGGAGATGTCTTTATTCAGTTCTGATTTTGATTGATAGTTTAACAAGCTGCATAATTCTAGGTTAACAATATTTTCTCCTTAAATTGTGAAAACATTTGTCTAGCCTTCAGTCAGCCAACACCATTCTGATTCCCATACTTTTGTATGTGATATTTGTCTTTCTATTTCCAGTGTTCTATAATTGCATGACAAACCTATTAATTTACTGCTCTGGACACCTGATAGGTTCTTTTAATCAGAAGGCTCATATTTATAAACTTCTATGATATTTTCTTGTAGTTTATTTTAAAATTTCTTACTATTCTTTTAAAATGTTGGTTTTATCTTTTAGGGTTTTCCTGTAATGTAGATGAACTTCTTAGATTATTTTTTTCATTTGTTCTTTTTATGATTCAGCTCTTTGTTTTTCTATTTCTTGACTTGTTATTCCTATCCTCCAAGAATTATATTGATTTAATACATTTATCTAGATTTTTAACTTACAAATGCCTCTCTTTATTATTTTCTTTCTGTTTTCATGAATCCTATGTATTTTCTTATCTTTTAATAATATTATCAATAGTATTTTTAAAATATTTTATTCCTTTTTGTATTATTTCTGCTTATTTTGAATTCCTTTTTGTATTTGCTTTTTTGATATTCCTCTTCCATTTTGGGACTTTCCCCAAAGACTTTTTCATTAAAGCAGAAGCTATTTTTCTTCAGCACTTAGAATATATTGCACATATTTAGTTATCAATAAATAAATGTATAATATAGTGATTATAATTTATTACATGTGTAATATAGTAATTATATATGTATTATATAATATCTGATCTATAAGTATAATATATAAAGATTATATATTATGTAGTGTTATATATTATATATTAATTAACTTCTTTTAGCTATTCCTACATGTTCATTTTTTTAAAAGAGGCACTATAATGTCTCTTTTGGAGTTGGTATGTTGGTCTTGTTGACAGTCAGGCTTCTTTGTAATGCATGCTCATGCATGCTTTTCACTGAGGATGTCTGAGTTTCAGGATCCAAAGAGCTTTAGAACCATTCAGTCTTCAAGAGTAGATTCCTTAAATCTTCTGGGTGAAGGAATACATTCTTTGCCACTGGCATTTCTGGGAGAGAGGCTGAGAATGGGAGCTGAGGGTTCCATTGCTCAGTGTGTAGGCTTTAATTCCCTAGTTTGGAGTATCAAACTCTTCTCTTCCCTCTGTGATGCCAGGTAATCCTGAGTCAAGACTCTGGAAACTGCCTGATTTAATGTCTGTCTCATGTAAATCTGGGACTGATCTCTGGATTTGAATGAATGAGTGAGCCTGGGAGTCCAGTTTTTTCAATGATGGTTCTTGTAGGCAGTCTTGATCTTGTCTTTATCTGGTGCTTCCAAGTGATGAGCCTTGGGGAGGGAGGGACTGACTGACATTTTTGTCATTAATAACATCAGCTTCTCCTGCTGCAACACTGAAGCTGTAGAATTTTCATTTTACAAGGTAATATACAATGTTTTCATACATTTTCTATATTCTAAGCATTTTTGAGATACAGTATCCACTTTTGCTCATATTTTCATTCTATGCAAATATATTTTTTATCTTTTTACTCTTATTTTAGTACATAGGAGGGATTAAGATGTATGGTCAGTCCACAAGTGTCAACTAGAAATCTACCCTGGCAACGTTACCTCAGCTGGCATATTAACATCTAAAGCAGATAGTCACTTTTCAGTTCCAGGATATACCAAATACAAAATCGTAGCACTATTTTTGAGTGGATACTATAGTTAAGTATATGCACCTTTAGTCTATTCATCTTCCTGACTTCCAAAACATTGCTATCATTATTTTATCTTAATGCTCAAGATGATTATAAAGATCTTTTATTTGAAATATGATTAAAAGAGAATAGACACTTAAGCATAAGTAAAATAATTGAGTAGAAGTGTAATAAACAAGGATTTCCCTTGTGGTCCAGTCTCTAAGACTCCACATTCCCAATGCAGAGGGCCTGGGTTTGATCCCTGATCAGGAAACTAGATCTCACAGGCTGCAACTAAAAATCTCCCATGCTGCAACCAAGATTTGGCACAGCCAAAAAAAAAAAAAAGAAGAAGAAGAAGAAGAGTGATAAACATCAGTGTATATTTTGATCTACAAACAGTGCAATATGATGATGGGCAGACAACAACCATTTGCTGAGTTTCCACTTTGAAAGGTGGTAGGGTAGGGTCAGCTTTGGAGTCAGTATGCATGGAGTTTTGAATTGAATGAATCTAGATTAATCAAAAGCCTCTGACCCTCACTTAACTTTCAGTCTTTTCCCACTTGCCTTAGATTTATCATCTATGCAGTGAGGGCAATAATCATAACTGCTTCATAGCATGGATAGTGCATACTATTAAAGTTGTTAAAGACCACTGGCTATAGAATCAAATTACTTGTGTTTGAATCCCACCTCTGCAATTTAATAGTTGATCTGAAACTCAACTTATTTCAAAACTGAATCTAGATTTTGGTCTTTAAACTGGTGAGATGAGATTTACATTTGTATGATGAGATTTTGGACTTTGAGTGGATGCTATAATAAAATAAGACTCTTTGGAATCATGGGAAGAGATGATGTATTTTGCTTGAGGAAGGGACATAATTTGTTGAGGGCCAGAGGTGGGATTGTGGTAGACAGAATTCTAAACCACCAAGAGCCCCACCTCCTGGTGTGCATGTCCAGTATAACTAGATTTCTGAGTATTTAAAGCATTTTCTAATGAAATGATTTCAAAATGCCCTAAAAAAATAGTTGGAATTTTTTGAAGATATAAATTATTTTAAAAGAGTTTTTAAAAGCATCAAAGATTTTAAGAGAATGTTAGCTTAATTTTTTTTAATTTAAATTTATTTATTTTAATTGGAGGCTAATTACTTTACAATATTGTATTGGTTTTGCCATACATTAACGTGAATCCACCACGGTGTACACGTGTTCCCCATCCTGAACCCCCCTCCCACTTCCCTCCCCAACCATCACTCTGGGTCATCCCAGTGCACCAGCCCCAAGCATCCTGTATCCTGCATCGAACCTGGACTGGCGACTCGTTTCTTATATGATATTATACATGTTTCAATGCCATTCTCCCAAATCATCCCACCCTCTCCCTCTCCCACAGAGTCCAAAAGACTGTTCTATACACATGTGTCTCTTTTGCTGTCTCGCATACAGGGTTATCATTACCATCTTTCTAAATTCCATATATATGCATTAGTATACTGTATTGGTGTTTTTCTTTCTGGCTGACTTCATTCTGTATAATAGGCTCCAGTTTCAACCACCTCATTAGAACTCATTCAAATGTATTCTTTTTAATGGCTGAGTAATACTCCATTGTGTATATGTACCAAGCTTTCTTATCCATTCAT